>NW_008824338.1:6169446-6187476 GCF_000699105.1 Pygoscelis adeliae
AAGGAGGCTGAGGGGAGACCTCATCGCTCTCTGCAACTCCCTGAAAGGAGGTTGTAGCGAGGTGGGTGTCAGTCTCTTCTCCCAAGTAACTGGCGAAAGGACGAGAGGAAATGGCCTCAAGTTGCACCAGGGGAGGTTTAGATTGGACGTGAGGAAAAGTTTCTTTACTGAAAGAGTGGTTAAACATTGGAACAGGCTGCCCAGGGAAGTGGTTGAGTCCCCATCCCTGGAAGTATTTAAAAGACGTGTAGATGAGGCGCTTAGGGACATGGTTTAGTGGGCATGGTGGTGTTGAGTTGACGGTTGGACTCGATGATCTTAGAGGTCTTTTCCAACCTTAATGATTCTATGATTCTAGATCTTTATCCTATGGTATGTTGCTTTTTTACTTTGTCAAATCAACTGTAGGTGGTTTGGGTTGATAAATGTTTTATGTCACACTGTGGTGGCAATTTTTCTACTAAGAAAAATTTGAAAGGAGGTTTTAAAGAAAGCCTCAGTTTTCAAGTGTTTGTACAGAAGAGTTGCAGTAATTCCTATTTTGTGTCATCTTAGCAGATGTTGAAAGGGAAGAAGCAGGGTCGTCTTCTCTCCATAGTGGAACAACTCAACCAACATCATCTACGTATGAAGCTAACAACATACCAACTAGTACTTACACTGGCATACATATACCACCGGGTGCCCATGCACCAGCCAACACTCCAGCTGAAGTACCTCATAACACAGGTATGTCCGAATCACACCCAAAAAGTTCATGCCTTTATTGAGAGGCGAATTCTAGCCCTCTTTCCTTTACGTATAAAGTAAAATAATACAGGTATTCTGTGGCAGAAGCAACTTAATAAATTAACATCGTAAAAATGCCATCAGAAGTATTTTTTTATGGTTTTATGGTTTTTAAAATACATAGTTCATATTTTGGAACATTTTGCCAGAAGAGATACACAGACTGAAAGAGTGAGTGTTCTGCAGACAAGAATGTTCTTTTCTTCTCTAGAATCATGCATTGCAACATCTATACTGCAAAGCACCATTTGAATCTTTCACTTGATAGGTGAAATTCTATTACTTCATTTCATATTTAGCTTTCCCTGTGCGGATAGACTGCTGTTATTTATGTGGGAACATATCCAACATAGTGTTGAAACTGTTACACCACCACTATAACGATCGTGCCTGATGTACCATTCATACCTTTCTTCTATTTGGTTTATGCTCCTTTTCCCATGCAAGTACTTTAGTGTGGTTGACCTCAAACAGTATTGTTAATGGAAATTTTGTCCCTACTGCTAAACATACTGGCTCCTACATCCTTCTTATTATTCTGTGTCATTTTTGGACCAAAACTAAGTTCTTAAATATCCAAAGTTCTTCCCAGTTTCTGTATGAAAAAAAAAAAGGTTGTATTAAATGATTTGTGAATACAACTTTTTCACCTCATGCTACCTTTCTATAATGATGTTTAATAAGACTAAAAAATAAAAAGCTCTTGATTTCAATCCTGGTCATCATTTGATTGTTCAGATACATTTTTATATTATGGAACATATGAGATGTTTTTGGCACACAGCCCCTCCTTTTCTTTTACTTTCTTATTTGAAAAATGCTTCACCCTATGAAAAGTTCAGGATGCTCTTTTTTTCAGCTTTATCAAAGGGAAATCCTTCAGATAGGTGGGTTTTTTTGGGTCTGGGATGGGGAGAGTGTTGTTTTTTATGTTCAGCCTAGGTAAATGTTTAGCTCTCTGTTTTTACCAGATCTGAAAATTATGGAATAAGTACCTTGTTGTAATTCTTTGCATTAGTTAGTTTTAATCCCATCAGTCATTCCATGAAATAACAGATAATTTAGAAAAGTGATTATACCATCTTCCTACATAGCAGGTGTTGTAGAAATAACTTTATGTTAGTCTGGTATGTTCTGGACATACTGCAAAAATACAATTTTGGATCAACACAAATGAGTGTCTAAAATATGAACGCAGATACAAGAATGCTTCACAGTGTAAAGTGCTGTTTCTTCTAGCATCACATTTTCCTTTTAAATCTAGCTAGCTTTTTTATTCTCACCAATTGTTTTCGAAGGAATTAGGAAGGAGATAGTTTGCAAGCGTGAGATGGCAGGCATGGGGCTTTAAAAATACAATAATGGAGACTTTCTCTGGTATTAAAAGGCAGAATTTAAACTTCAAATATAAAAGTTTACTCCTACTCTTCTTTAGCAGGTTTTCCTCAATACTTTAGGGTAACCAGTGTCTTTTGGACTAGTATTTGCTTATTTTTTTTTAATGCTTGAAATTTAATTTCTGTGAAATACTGTACTGATAAAATGAATGACAGCCTGTAAATTCTTCCATATTATTTTATATAACATTCATAGTCTGAAGTGAGGGTTTTAAATGTATTTGTTACAAACTTTCAGAATTGGGAAGCTATCAGCTGCTTAATTTAAAAATCATTGAGTCATTAGGTTTACCTGTTCTATTTTCTTATTTTGTCTGCTTACTTTTGAAGTCCATAAATAAAAATAACCCAAGTCCAATTTTGTGCATTGATTTGCAGGAGTGACAAGTAACACCATTCAGCCTGCTCCTCAGAATATTCCTCTAGTCGATCCTTCCCTTTACAGTGCTCAGTCTGCAGGTAAGGTGGTGGCATTTGTATTGTCTCTACATGGATGTGCTGTGTCCTGTGTGTGTCTCCTGCACTGAAGGAAGAAGTTTGAGAAATAATGTGATTGTTATCTGAATGCTACTAATTCAGAAACTTTAAAAAGAATGGACATCATCTAAACATTGTGTTGCTAAGTGTTTAATAGTTTCTGAAAGCTTTGCTACAGTGTATGATTAGTGTTGTCTTATCTGACTTTTTTGAACCAATGAGCTAGCATTGTGTTAGGCTTCTTATTATTTATGTTGTTGCTTCTCAGGTGAGGTTCTGATATAGTTAGCAAAGCCTATATTCCTGATGGCCTTGCTAAATTATATTTTTGGTAATTAATACACATTCCCTTTACTTAAAATTTCTTCTATAGGGTCAGTAGTTATTATACATAAGTTATATTATACATAACTTACATAAATTATTTACTCACTTCATTAAATAATCACGATATTCCAGTGGTGTTTTCTGTTGCAGCGTAATTGTTATGTGTGCTTGTTGCTTATAAGTAGTACCTGTATTAAGTGAAATAATTTATAAGGTGCTGCTAATGATGTCATTTTGATGTATCATTTGATCAAGGCTTTTATCTTTTAAAATGCTAACTGTCTTTGATGTTAAAATCACTGATAACCTGTATGATGTGTATTTTATGTCTGCTTGCATATATCATGCTTTGAAGTGCACACATAAATGCTAACCTTAGGGAAACCATGGCCTGTGAAAGAGTAGTGACTGACAATAAAGCTGGAATCCTCCTAGATTATAATTTGAACACTGATGTGCGTTTGGACAAATTATTAACTGTTTTCTAGGAATTTTTCTGCCCGTGGAATAGAGAGAATAAAAAGATAAGTTACATCTGTTTGTAATAATCAGATTTTTGTTGGCAATATAACATGGATGTTGAGTGAGGAAGAGGTCTAGAAGTCCTGGTATGAAATCTGTTCACATTCTACCCTATGGTTTATCCTCACCGGGGGACGCTGATAGTATATGTAACTGATGTTTTAAGTTCCAGTACTAGATACAGTCAAATGTTGCCTGTTACGACTACTGAGTTTAGATAGGTATATTCTTGTGTATTGTAACATATAAATATTTAGTTAGATATTTTAGTTTATTGTGTCGTTGAAGAGGGTGTCCGTGTTAAAATACCAGCTTTACTGAAAAAGCACTTTTGATTCAATGGAATGCTATAATAGGAATTCAGTATTTAGCTTGATTTTAGTCTGCTGTCATAAGAACGTTTAAGGATGTGTTCATCCTAATATATTAGGAAGCTATTTTTATAGAAGATGTCTTAAAAAGATAAAAATAACAAAATTTACCTTTAATAGAGACACACTAACCTTTAGTATTCTCTTGAAGAGCAAAAGGCGCATACTATTGTTTGGCATATTACTGTAATGTCTCATGTGACGGTTAACTCAGTTTATTGAAAACAATACCTCAGACATGTAGCTGAACCATTTAAACTTGGTGATAGTTTTTGAGTTTTGGGGGCTGTTGGGGGGGGGTCGGTAGCTCCTTAACCAAAACAGCTGAAGTCTTTACTTAAGCTGTACATTAGTAACTGCTATTTGGAAAGCAGATTTTGTGGTGTTTGGCAGCAAAGCTTTCATATTTAACCAGCTTATCATGATCCTCTAGACAGTCATTCTAATAGGTTTTTGGGTAACTACTCTGAAAATTTTAGTCATCGTTTCTTGGTTTGAATGTTTAATTCTAGTTGTCAAAAATGTCATAATTTTGATTTAAACTTTAATTCTTCATTAAGTATTAGAAGTTCCATTATTCGATATCTGGATAGTATCAGTGCATTGCTCCCTTTAGCCACTTACCTGTGATAACCTGATTTAATAAGTACATAAATATAAATAAAAAGGAATTGAGTTAATTAAGATACCCTGTGTTTGTGAGGATTCATAATAACTACTATCCGGTAATTAAGAGATTAGGACCCTTGCTAAGCACAGTGATGAATCTCTAACTTGATCTAACCTGAGTATTTGCGTGCCTGCATTCCTCCTCTGCACATCCGTTGTGTCACTGCAAGTTTGGGTCTGGTAACAGCTTAAAGCGTTACATTCTTATGAGGGAGTTTTGCAAAGGTGCACCTGAAGAGGTGGTAGAGCTCATACCAATCCTCAGTTCTGAAAGCTTAGAAAATAATGCTGTCAGTTATGCAGGAGTTTGAGAGGGCATAAGGGATATGTCAGTCAGCAGAGATACAGTAACAGTTTTGTTTGCATGCGTAGAATTAAGAAGCTTGAGAGCAATGGAATGTGTTTGTCCTTGCCTGTCACCATCCTGTCATGTATGCCTGGTCATTACCCAAAGCATCCTCCCTTCAGCTATACGTGTAAGAGTCATGGCAGATACCATTCTTCTCATGGTGTTGAGGTGTCCTTTTTATGCCAACAGTACTCCGTTCTACAGTAGCCTTGTTCCCTGACCTGTAAGTAGATTTAGAAATGCCTGTATCTCTCAACGGACGTGAGTACTAAACTGTTGGTCCCAGGAGCCCTCCCCCGTTCCTGAATTGCAAAATATACATATATATATATATATATATTCAGGCTAGATCCTGGCTGTGTATTGAGGTTAGACTTCGATATGCACCATTCCTATGGAGCTGAAGTTTCCTTTGGACGGGAAGGAGGGATCAGTGTTGCCCTCCAGGAGATCCATAGAGCTAGCACAGTGCAAAGTACACTCGCTCCACAATTTAGACACGATGTCTGTGTCTATACTAATAAATTAAACATGCCTGTAAATATTTGACACTGAGAACAACTGGCACAGAACCACTGACATCCATAATATTAAACTTTTAAACCTTCTAAACAAGGTAGTTTGTGAAGGCTGCCAATATTGAATGGTCTCTAGCCTGCTCTAACCACAAGTCGTGCCCAGGAATTGTTTGGGAAAAGTGCTAGTTTGCATGGGCCAAAACCATACTGGAGTCTGTTCCAGCAGTTTGACAGTGTAGACAGTCAAGTTTGAGGGCTGAGATGCATTCCCTGGCACTGTTGAATGTACTAGTATAAGCATAGCCAAACAGGATATTCCACATATTCCTACAAGACTCTTTTTGGTAGTAAGATCAAATGTATATTTTTTTAAATAAACTATGTATTTTCTTTCCTTCCCATAACATGGGAGAAGCAATTTGAATAATGCTATGATGGGAGAGAAACTTTTGGTGGTGAAGAGTGGAATATTTTATCAAAAGAAAATTAAGTTAATGTAACAGTATTCCTTTGATTTTAGTCAGTGTGAATCCTTCAATAATTGTCCTGTCCTGTGGGAACAGGTTTCAAGAGTTTAACATTGGCTTTTGAAAGTGTCAAAGCTTATGCAATTAAGCATTGGTTAATGTCTCTGACAACAGGAGGTAGAGCTACACAGCAACTTTGTATAACGTGTGCGTGCACTTCTCTGCTGTAGTTTGCTTAAAAAATTTATTACCCCTAGATTTGCTAACACTAAATGCATTCATGGTTGTGCCACACAGTTTTTATAAAATCTTCTTACATTACCACATGCTCCCTTCCACAGGTGGCATAGTACAGAGAAACCATTTGTCCATTCTAGTTGTGTGTATAATAATGTTTGATTTTTCTACACACAAAGTAGAAATAATAATTTGACATTTCACATGTTTTCATGATCTTAAGAAGAAATCTTTGAGGATTTATATTTTGAATATCTTAAGTGCTTTAATGGGGAAAAAGAGCATCTTGTTTCAAAAATCATTTCACTTACCTTTGCCATCACTGTTTTTATACACCAAGTTGCATTATTAAAATGTTTTTAAATCAGCTGACTTATATTTGGGCAACTTCATAAAAAGGCAAAACATCTGGTGGATAGAAAAGGATACCAGGGAGAAGCAAATACATCATGTAAAATACCCATTATTTTCATTCTAAAACTGCTTTTTTTTCCCAACATGATTTTCAGCATCTCTAGTCAAATCGCCTTTTGGATTTCACTTTGTGTTCCTCTTAAACTAAAAGAATCATGCTTGTTGACATTAGTTGCGGCTTCCATATGTCTGTCACATTTCAGTTATAACTACTGTGCTAATAATTTCAGATTAAGACAGAAGCAGGTTTGTTTCAGGATAAAAGCAGTACACTTTTCCCACCTCAATGTTGTTGGGCTTTTTTAGAGCTCAGAATTACAGGATGGTTGAGGTTGGAGGGGACCTCTGGAGTTCATCTGGTCCAACCCCTCTGCTCAAGCAAGGGTCCTGTAAAATGGGTTGCTCAGGACCATGTCCTTTGTGTCTTCCCCTGTCCCTGCACTCTCCCCATGGTTTAATCTGCAGCAGTGAAGGAAGAAGGTTGAGAAAAAATGGCATAAGTTAGTTCAAAAGACAGCTTTTGAATCTCTCCAAGGATGGGGACTCCACAACCTCCCTGGGCAACCTGTGCCAGTGCTCGGTCACCCTCACAGTAAAGAGTGTTTCCTGATGTTCAGACAGGACCCTCCTGTGTTTCAGTTTGTGCCCATCACGTCTGGTCCTGTCACTGGGCACCACTGAGAAGAGCCTGGCTCCATCCTCTGTGCACCCTCCCTTCGGGTATTTATATACATTGATAAGATCCCCCTTAGCCTTCTCTTCTCCAGGCTGAACAGTCCCGGCTCTCTCAGCCTCTGCTCATATGAGAGGTGTTCCAGTCCCTTAATCATCTTTGTGGCCCTTTGCTGGACTCCCTCCAGGATGTCAGTCTCTCTCTTGTACTGAGGAACCCAGAATTGGACACAGTTCTCCAGGTGTGGCCTCACTAGCCCTGAATAAAGGGGAAGGATCACCTCCCTCCACCTGCTGGCAGCACTCCTCCTAATGCAGCCCAGGATGCCATTAGCCCTCTGCCACAAGGACAGACTGTTGGCT
Organism: Pygoscelis adeliae; assembly: GCF_000699105.1. Taxonomy (NCBI): domain Eukaryota; kingdom Metazoa; phylum Chordata; class Aves; order Sphenisciformes; family Spheniscidae; genus Pygoscelis; species Pygoscelis adeliae. The sequence continues at coordinate 6,177,019 of NW_008824338.1, forward strand.
CATGGACAAATTGGTGTCCACCAGGACCCCCAGGTCCTTTTCTGCAAAGCTGCTTTCCTTTTCTCCCAAGCTGCTTAACTCTTAGAATATGTAAATTGAAGTCAGTTACTAACTTTTGTGGTTATACCTTTGATGTAAGTACAGACATTATAGTTAAGTTTCACATTATTTTGAGGACTTAAGAACACAGAGCTGTTTTATTTCTATTCTCTTTGTCCATTGTGAGGTGCTGACTTCAGTAGGAGCTGAGGCCACTGAGCACATCAAAAGATCAACACCCTTACTGTGTAAACTTTGGTTTATAAATTTGAAATTGTTAATTTTTTTCCCTCAAGTTATTTCATAATAGCATCTGAAGTAGATTTCATAATAAATAAGTTTTTATGCCAGCAAAACATTAATAGAGCTCATACTGTAAAAATAAGATTAGACTGGTGAATTTAGGCTTCCTTCCAATAAATTAGTTGAATACTGGGCTGATGCCTTGGCCAGTTTTTAAAGAATTATTTTGTAGTTTCTTTTGGCATCATAGCATAAAGCCACTTTGAGGGGAACTTGGTCTTTTTAATTTCCTAAAGATGTTCAGTAATGTGGTCGCAGATTGACCCCAGCTGCTTTTAGTCTGTGACTTTATTTAGGTTACAAAATAACCTAAGTGTGTGCCTGTGTTTATGCACTCCCTCACGCGTATTTACTCACGTGTATGTATTTTAAGAGATTTATTCAGCAGTAGACTAATACACATTGCAATGATAATGAGCCCACCAAGTTGTCATGTGCCTCAATATTCAACAGTTATTTTGTGGTTATATTTATTTATTGAAGTGAAAATAAGTAGACTTCTAGAGTATATTTTAAAAACTGATAAAATTAATCTGAAGAGCACTTAACCCTGCTGCTTTTCATTGGGGTAGGGTGGTTTTAAAGACCAGCAGACCAGTCTAGTTTCTAATATTCCCAGGTTTTCTGTTTTATTTGTTCAAAAGCTGTTCTTAAGTAATAAGATTGGGGAAAGGAAAAGCAAATATAATACACATTTTCTGATAAGAACTGAGATTCTTTAGTAAACGTTCTCACAGTATTGCTAACAACAGTTTTATTTTGAAAGAAAGGGATCCAGCTAGCTGAAATTGTACGATAAAAAATGCATTTAAGTATATTTGTGTCCTTGCTTAAAATTAGAAAGCTGTACTTAGAGAGTTAAATCTTTGTTTAACCAATTTTATATAAAATCTATGGTGCATTTTAAAATGCATTTTTTTTTTAATCTGTGAAATCTGTTCGTTGCTTATAAGATGCTGTGTGGGGAAACCTATTAAATAAATACATAATTCTTTAGTATTGCATATAACTATTTATCCGTGTCCATAAAAATCAATCTTTTACAAGTTAAGTTGTTCTGAAAGAATGCGAGTAAAGGTTTTATAATTTATCCATAGGTTATTGGAGTGGCATGGGATTAGCCTTAAAACTCCCAGTGAATTTGTGGGTGGAAGGAGGGACAGTAACATAACTGTGCTTTATTTTACGCACACATCAGTGATACTGTTCACATATTAAGTCTTCTGCCAGTTAGGGCATAAGTCCCTACTGTGCTTTCTAGAAGACTGAATGCATGTGTGTGAGCATTACAGAATTCCCAATGTTTTAACTTACGTCAAGAAAATACTCTGATTAACATGTTAATCGTTTTATATGATGAGAATATTTTTTGCTAATGTTCTCCGGCATTACAAAAATGGGCACATTTAATGAGATCAGTCTTGTTTTCAGTCATCTTACATAAAATTGGAAACATAAACATTGCTTGGATATAACAGAAAAATACAATGTGCAAAAACATGCCAGTGAGAAATGCTTTTACATTTTGAAAAGTTACTCCAGTTGAGAAGGAACAGTTTCTAACTATCTATTATTCCTGAATAAGAGAGCAAAGTAATTGTACTGTAAACACAGAAAACACTGTCCTTGTTTCTTGCAGGTTGTACTATGATTACAGCTAACTTATTGTTGTTAAAAAGCTCTCCTTTGCTGCCTTAGATGAAGAGCAGATCTTTCTCAAAGATATTGACTTACTTTTGAAAGGCACTGGGTCATACAAATACCAGTGTTTAGAAAGGTCCTCTTAGATTTTTCAAATGCCAGCAGCGAAGTAGTTAAGCATTACATGAATGGAAAGAAAAATGAACAGAAGAAAGACCGTAGCTTGGTCTTTGTAATATTACCACAAATATTAGCCTGGTTTTCATAATATTACCGCAAATATAAGTAGAACACAGAAATCATGTGAAAGGAAGCCTCAGTCAGATTTCTTTTATAGTAATTTTGTAATACTTATGTTTTTGCAGGGGAAGTCCGTTTGACTCCAGAGGACTTTGCCAGAGCTCAAAAATATTGCAAATATGCTGGCAGTGCTTTGCAATATGAAGATGTGAGCACTGCTGTGCAGAATCTACAGAAGGCCCTCAAGTTACTGATTACGGGCAGAGAATGAAGCCTTTATCCAACAGATTCATGTCTTTTGCCTAAAGAACTAACAGCTTACTACTGTACCTGTTAGGGGAGTGGAGTTATACAGAAGTTCTCAATCCCATCACCCATGACAATGAAATCACTGTTTCAGTGTCAGATTAGCAATTAATGGTACAGTAGGAATCTCTGCTTTCATTTTACAAACAGTGGAGCTAGAAACATATGAACACAGTGGCTTGATGTAAGCAAAATACTGAAGAAAGTACCGTGAACGCTGCTCAAGAGTTAGAATTCATCTTGCAATATTTAGATTATCAGAATGGGAAAATGCTGAATCTGTAAAAAACCTGAGCATAAGAATGTTCTGTTAGAATTCTTACTCTGATTTTATTATTTCAAATAATTATTTAATAACTATAATAGCTTTAACATGGTAACTAAGATTAGCGCTTTCCTCCTGAAATGAGAACATGTGACAAGGCTTGACAGATCCACAAGGGGAAGGACTTTTTTTTCTATACATAAATTATTTGGGTATTATCTGAGACATAAGTCAAAATTGAGGGAGACTTGAGGACATTTGTATTTCATTTTAAAACATGCTGGAAAAAAACATTTCTTGATACTTCAGATAGAGTCGTTTTGATGGTGTTTCAACCCAGTCCCCCACAACTGTACAGACTGTTACATGTATTCTTGATTATCGGTTCTTGCTCCTTTTGTGTGAAAACTTAAATTTTTGCATATGTATGGGTAATTAAGAGAAAGTACTAATATTTATCAGAGATGATCCTGAAGCCGGAGGCAGAGATTCTAAACAACATGAACTGTTAGGGAGATTTGCTTCGTAGCTGTTCCATCTTTTTAAGAGGCTGAAAAAAAGGCCTGTTCTTCAGCCATTAAAGCAGTATAGGTTCATCTCTGGTATTAGTGTCATAGAGCTTCTTATTTCCAGCTAATATTCTTCCTGTCTGCTTTGTTGTGGAGACTTTTTGGACTTGGGATTTAATTAAAATATCTTGGAAACTGAATTTTGAGTCTTTATGAGGTCTGCCTTTGCAATTATAGAACTCTTGATTGTTAAAAATCCATCCATGCTGTTAAAAAGAAAGAGTAAGTAGTCTTTTAACTGACGTGACATAATTGAGTACACCATAAAGCATGTCTGATTTGTGTAATAATTTTAATGACATATTATCTGACCTGTCTTTTCCTTCCAAACTGCCGGATCAAATCCACATATTCTTTATAGTTGCTCTGTTTTGCAGTGACTAAAATAAGTCTGATATTCAAAGCAAAAAGATGAGGAAAAGAAAATCAAACATAAGCACGCATTAAAGTTTAGCTGGTCATATCCTTTTAAGAGTGTAGAGTCTTTGACAGCAGGTTTGAAAAGGGTAGTATGAAACTTGTAAATGTATGCTTAAACATTTTAGTTGACTGAGATTTAATAGATAAAACGTCTGGTATTGTTTGTGTTGCTTTCTGATATGGGATAGCATGCTAATCAGGACAGTGATTTGGATTAGATTTCAATTATTTTGGGAAATTTAGAATAAATCAGTCAAACTTTTTTGACAGTAATGCTGTACAGACCTGGGCAATAAGCCTGTGTTTTGTACAGTAATTCATGCAAGATAGATCCCTCACTTCAGTATCAAACTGAATTACTGTAAATTATTCCATGTATATTATTGAGGTGCTACACTGTGATTGGAAAAGCTGCTTTTCAGTTTAAAGAAGGATGCAGAACATTGATCCATGTAGAAATATATATATTGCGTTGCTATAAAAAAAAATCAGAAGTTGCTTTTCATTTGGGGATCATGCCACTATTTACCAATAGCAGCTTCAGTCTCCAGCGCTTGAAGGAGGAAAGTCAGTTTTCCTGTTTCTATTTATAAAATAATTGAAAGAACTTCGGGGCTTTTGTATCACATGGAAAAATAAGCAAGCTATGATACAATACTGTATTAATTTGAGGCTTTTCAATTAAAACTGATTTTTTTGGGTGATTGAATGATATGAAATGGAAGTACATAACTAAGAAGGTTGCAAACGAAAATTTAAGTATTTCTTAAAGTCTATAAAAGATTGTCTGTTGTCCATGATTACGTTGAACCTCTCGGTTCCTATAGGAAACCAGGCAATCATCAGTGAAAAAGCGATAAGCAATGAAAAAGCCATAAGCAATTTTTTTTGAGTGATCATTTACAAATGTGTAACCATCTTCTGCCTAGAAAAAAATTAAAATAAGTGTCTCTGAGGGGAACGGAGATGAAAATGCTAATACAAAAGTTTAAGAATTTCTTAGAGAAGCTACCAGGACATTCTTTCTGAAAATAAATTAGTGTTTCGAAGATTTATCATATAAAATTCTCATGAATTCTGTAAAATTAAACATATCCTAATACCAACCTTCAGACCACAATACCTGAATTAGCATATCGGGTTCAATTTTGCATAAAATCATTTTGCTCCGATCATTTATTTTTTTTAATTGAGAAGTTTTGTAACAGCCCATCAGACCATGTTTGAAGCCACATCTTTAAGCCACATTTGATTCGACAGACTGAGTATTTATCATCCAAACTGATGCCTAAAGTAAATTATAGCAAAACATTTCCATTCCATTAAGTATAGCCTCTGGGACAGCTTTAAATGTGGCAGATAGCGCAAAAGTACAAACCAATGTTACAGAACAGTTCAAAAAGCGTACACATTTGAAAATGTCAGGAGAAGGTAGGTAGATGGCCTGTAATTATTCCAAATTGGAATTTGTGGTAGGCACCGGCATTTATGGCCCCATCGTTAAATATCATGTGAGCTTTAAGTGTTGACTGATTCATTTTACAGCCGCTCTGAATGATAAAGTATCAACCCATAGCTCCTTTTAAACCAATTCCCAACACGGACGAATACAGTATTAAACAAAGGAGAGTGCCGTTTTTGTTGCATGCTACAGCCGACAGCTCTCTCTTCTTATGATTGCAGCCTACATGCTTGTTGGCCTTTCTCCTTTGGATTGTGAGTTTCAGTCTTGCTTAAGAAAGGCGAAAGAAGCGTTTTCTGTCAGATATTCCATGTTCAGTTTTGCTACTTATGTAAGCTAGAATTTTAGTAAATCTGTTCAGTGTTCGTTACTTAAAAGGCTTTTGGTATTACTTAATGTTTTTGCAGTTCTTTATACTTTCACCTCTCTGCAGGGCAAGTTCCATGTTATGCTTCAGGATTCCTACAAAAGTCTTTGAGAAGTGTCTTGCAGAGCAGGTCATTGTTTATGAAATGGTGGAGATTTTTTTCAAATGTGCACTAATTGGATTTACTAATACCGGAGGTGTTCTTTTCAAATTGTTGCAGTCATTTCAGGTGGAATTTTTAATGATGTCCTTTGTAAGTGACATTTCAGAAGCACAGACTTAAGTGTGATCATATTCCAGAATGTGTTTGTAATTGTAGTATCTGATGCTATATAATACTTACCTATGAGAAATTAACAACAGAGAAACTTGCTGTCTGAACTAGGATGGTGGGATGTGCGGACACACGTGTCTGTGGATTTGTAATAGAATGCATGTAAATTCAATGGTGGCCTATAAGAATGCCTTCCAAAAAACATAATTAGTACCTTGTTTACAAGTACTGGGAAAATGTCAGATACAAGTAAACAGGTACTGTTGACAAATGTTGTTCTTAATTCTAAACTTTAAATGTACTAACATAGTGCCAAAAGTTAGCTTTTAATTGTGCAGTATTCCAAATGAATGATCTTTGATTTTCTCCTTTTTCATATCAACAGTAAAACAGGAGCCTGGTACAAAAAGAATGAGAACACAAATTTAGAGGAAGTTAAGATTTACAGAAGATCAGATAGGTTCTGTTTACAATAACAGATAGGTTCTGTTATTGTAAAGTCTTTGTGGTAATGTTCTGATTGAGATTGGAAAGGGCCCTTGCTTATAAAGTATAGTTCTTGCTTTCTTTTAAAATGTCCTTTGTTGTGTGGTTTATGGAGTTGGAGCCTGAGCCTGGATTATCTGGATTAGCAAAACCTAAAAGTTTGATGCCAACTTTCTAAACCACCAGTGCATTCTGATACTGACAGCAACTGTTCTGTGACAATCACCTCTGAGTACCTATTTTTAAATGTTGGAATTTTAACCAAGTTTGTTGGGAAAAGGAGCAATGCTTTTCTTATTGCATCATCGCCTTTCAGTGCACAGCTGTAGAGACAAGAACTGGAGAAAACATGAATTTGCATTAGATATTTCACTATCAGCAAGAAAAGAATATTATGTTGCCAGCAGAGCTCTTTTTGGCTTACAAGAGTATTGGAACAGTCAGATCATAGAGATTGTCCTGAATGTAATGCCCTAAATGATCTCAGAATAGGAACTTTATAAATAAGAGCATTGAAAACAAACTTGAAAGAGAGTGGAGACATATGCCAGGGGAGAAAAAGAAATCACATTCTCCACAGAATGGGAGGGGGCACAGAAATGATTGCAGAAGAAAATGGAAGAAATCCTTACAATGCCACATGGGATGGGAGCAGGGCCAGTGACTGGAATGAAGTTAGAGTTGTTGGCTGGTTTCTGTAGAACCTTGAAAGAGATGAGAAAGAAGCGTGAGCTTAAGGCAAAAGATTACAGGAAGATGGGAGAGGTGGGGAGGAGCACAAGAATGACCAAAAAAACCCACTTTTTTTTACCGCAAACTGGGAAAAAAAGTGAGTTGTAGCACAGGAGAAAGTTAACCTAGTTGAGGAAATGATAGCAGAGACTAAGTCTTGCTCTAAAGGGGAAGGAAAAAAAATACAAGTTGACAGCATTCTGAAAATGGAGAGAAGTAGATCTTCTCATCCTTGGAACCTTTGCATTCATTAAATATGACATATTTATTAATTAAAATTGGTTTGCTGTGGCCCTTTTGGAAAACTTGGGGAAACTGCATAAATAACTGCATGCTATCTGCAGAGAACTACAGAGATCCACGTTTGTCCTTAAAATGCTATCTCCTGATTTTGTGCTGTCCTTCCTGTTTTGATTTGCCTCCCCTTTTTCTCTGTCTGTATTTACTCTGTGGTGTTCCCGTAGGTAGAGGGGAGGTGGTTGTGGTTGAATACAATGCTAAGTATGAGTGATAGCCCACATTTTTAGACATTCTCGGGTGATTTGGGAAGATTAACAGGGTCTGGGTTTTACCTGGTGTGTGCTATGGAGAAAAATGTAGCATTTGTACTTCCCTCCTGAGCTTCAGAGGCTCTTTGGCAGCAGTATGACTACAATATTTAAAGAAGGATATGTGGAAATTAACTCTGCTCAGAGCCATATTCTCGATCACAGCCCAACAAACTGATCTCTAGGAGCTTGGAGACCTCCAGCTAAGCAGTTGGTGAAGTTGTCAGCTTTTACTTGCCTCAATTAACCCATCTATAAAATGGGCTTCTTTAGATTTAACACTTCTTAGTATAGTCAGGATTTTTGTAATCCTGACAAGTAATGACAAGACAAGGGTTGATTATGGTAACAAGTTCCCAAAATAGATAGTTTTTAGGAGAGGCAGAGAAGCCTTTAATAAGTAATGAGAAGATGTATAATGAGAGCGGAAGAAATAGAAAAAAACTTGATAGGATAATTTAGGGGACAACAGGCAGGAATGAGGAGATCTGAGATACGGAGACAATGTAGTTGTAAGTCATGGGCAGCAATTTATATAGAGTAGTAATATCTAATGCAAATCTTAACATGTTGGTTTTATCAGACGACCAACATAACCTCCATTCTACAATACTGAAATAAGTATAAATCCAGTAATAAGAACTTTTAATGGATCTATAAGTTCACAGTATTTTACAGCAGAACAGCAAATAAAGCAATTGTATTAAAAAAAAAAAAGTTACGATCGACTTCAGACCTGTTAGTTTAATGACAAGATTAAGCAAAAGCTTACTTCAGATTGTGAACAAGACTTGAAGTTCAAACATGGGTATGATAGCATATAGTATGTTTTCTCCTAGCCCTTCCATTCTGCCCCTCACCCCAGGTGGTTTGGGACACTGTTTTCAGACGTTTTTAAACTGACACAAGTTTTTAGAAAATGAATGTGATTAATTTAATTTACTTAAAATGAAGTAATGCTTGACATAAGGCTCTAAAAATACTTAGGTAGAAATAGATTAACATGACAATTGAAAGATAGATTAAAGCTGGTGGAAAAAGAGATTGCAGTAAATTCTAAATTATTTCCAGGATGGAAGCTGAGAGAGATCAGCCTAGGGGGACATCCTGTTTCATCAGTGACTCAAGTTGAGGTCACCATCTAAGTCACATGTAATTTGTGGATGAGATGAAGTTGGGAGGTACTTGCAAGTACTGCAGAGAACTGGGAAAAATTCTGTGACTTTGAAGGACTAGAATGGAGTCAAACTGAAAGCACAAAATACAAAGTCACTCACTTGGATTCTAACTTTTTTTAAATAGAAATTAGGATACTGGAAGCTGAAGTAATTCTAATCAGCATCACCTAGTTCAGTGGGCTAATGCAAATTTAGGATGTATTGAATGAGATTGTTTCAGTACAGAGAGTAAGTACGCTGTCACAATAGCGGGTTTGATTCTGATCATTGTTGGTGAAAGTTATTTACTAGTAAGAGATGCAAAGAAGGGCTACTGAGATGATGAAAATTTTATCTATTGAAAAAAGATTGTCTAGTTATGGAATGGCTTTCTTAAGGCATTAGGGACAAAGCATTAATTTGTTTTAAGACATCTTGATAAATTTATGGATTGGATTGGATTGCAAGATTGAAGTGGGTCTAGAGTAAAAATTTCAGTTTGTCAGTCGGTGAGCTTTTGGGAGGGTTTTTCTGGCTTCTGCTCAACATTGAGTAATGGTCCCTCTCCCAAAATACCTGGAAATGTTACTGTAAAAAATGGTATTGCAGGACCTGAGACATTGTGATGACCTGATTTCTCCCAGTGTCTTTCAGTGACACATCATTTTGTCTTCATTAGGTCTAATGTTTGTTACGATGCATTGTAAGCATTTTGTGAATAATAGTGAGTGTGGGGCAGAATGAAGAGATTTTTATGCAGTGTGTGAATTCAATACCTAGTGTGTGTTTGCTTGTGACTGTGGAAGAATATCCACAGTCTGCATGTTTCTGAATGCAGGCAGCTTTTAAACTTGCAATATGAAAAGCTTATCAAAGATTCAGATGTATAGCATATTGTCAAGATAGGGCACTGCTCAAAATAGAGACCATATCTCTTGGTGTGAACACAGCTTTGCAGGAACTAGCCCATACTGAAATCCCTGTAAGCTGTTGTAGAAAACAGCAAATATTTCTTTTGTGCTGAAGGTAATCAAGTGTATCAGCACAGTCTTGGGAAAAATACTTTATTCAGTGTAGATATTAAATCTGTATTTGTAAAACAGGCATGCAGGTATTCACGACCACTGCACTTCAGCTCAGCAGCCCTTTGATAATAGAAGCTTTACACACATCTGGTCTTTATCCTACACTTACTTGCCTGAGTGACTTCACCCATGTGAATGGTTCTATTGAGGCAATAAGAGTACTCGTGTACATTAAGTGTTTGCTGTGTTCGGGTAGAAAGCTCTGCTTGTTGTTCAGTAAAATACAGCTAGAACAATGGCAATGGCTTTAATGGATCCAAGTGTGGTATGCTGTTAGTTCTCCGGTATGGGGGGTCTAATCTAATAGTCTTTATACTGACAGATTTTGAGACAGAAGTCTTGACTTTTTTCCATTTATGTTTTCTGTTGGGAAATGCTGAGGTTTTATTTGTACTTTATACAAAACAATAATGATAAACCTTACAGAACCTAATTGCACTAGACTTGCAGAAAAAGGACAGTACTCCTCTGAAGGTTCTATCAGTATATTTTATGGTACAGATACAGCTAAACACAGCTCCTATTAGTTAAGAAACTTTTATTCTCAGCAACACCTGCAGGAAT
>NW_008824338.1:6188112-6188503 GCF_000699105.1 Pygoscelis adeliae
GAATGCGCATAAGCCCCACAGTACAGGCCCTGCCGCGCATACTGCAGGTGGTCATGAAAGAGGGCAACTTCTGTTCTTGTCCACTCTTAACCAGCTACCGCAATCAGAACATTCAGCTCTCTTTCGAAGACAGCGTTATGAACACTGTTGAAGCTTTCTTCCCCTTACCTCACAGCTTTAGATGATATACATATGTCAGGTTTTAGATGATCGCAGAGGCGATCAGCTCCGGTGCAGGCTCCCACAGCAGAGCGGCAGGTCGTGGCGTACAGGGGGTTTCCTGAGGCGGGGAACCCACGGGGGAGCGCAGGGACCCGCCGGGAGCCGGCAGCTCTCACCAGGGCGGCTGACGAGGCGTGGGGGGGGCGAGGGGCAAAGGGCGGGCAACCCC
>NW_008824338.1:6196123-6197785 GCF_000699105.1 Pygoscelis adeliae
GTTTCTGACAACAAAGACGAGATCTATGTGAGCAAGTAATGAACAAAACCGGTCAAGGTACATCCCTAACAACTTGTGGAATTCCCCTTGCCCATGATCCCGCATATGTCAACGGTGGGGGAGGGAGCAGCAGGATGGACACTTGCTCTACTGCCAGGTACGCATTCCCATGGGGCACAGTGTGGGGATGCTCGGATGGAAAATTATATTCCTATCTTAATGTGAGACTACATGACGGATTACAGTGTGGAATAGGAGTTCCTACAATGTGTCCTTCTAGAGTGTTCAGTTTCTCAGTCCCTCATCAAAACAGAAGGCGCAGGGAAAGTGATGGGTCCCAGGCGCAACCCAAGTGGGCAGTGCATGGAATCCAAGTACCCAATTATTATACCTGGGGCACGACAACATCTCTGATGTTAGAAAATATATTTACCCCATATGTGACCCTTAAAAGACACCAATTTGTCTTAGAAAATCTGACCTGGCAGGTACATGTCCTAAACAATTGGACCGATCAGGCCTTTGGGGAAATGAATGTACAGATTCAACAGGTGTCTAAAATGACTTTGCAAAACAGATTAGCCTTAGATATGTTATTGTTAAAAGAGCAAGGGGTATGTGGAATGTTAAATCTCACTGATGGAGAATGCTGTCTTACCATACATAATGCAACTACCACCATAGAAGAAGCGCGACAGAAGATGAGAGAGGTGTTGGAGCAGACTGGAGAGCTTTTCCAAGCGATGCAGCCAAATGACCGGTTTAACGGCTGGAGCCCTGGATCTTGGCTCAACTCTCTCCTGAATTCACTGGGACTTACAGGTTGGGGAAAATGGCTATTAAATATTGCTATGGTGTTGGGCTGTGGGTTCTTGTTCTTGATGATTGGCCTTGCTATTGTAAAATGTCTTCTCTATCCTCTATCTATTATGTGAAAATCGCCACCCTGGATGAAGATGACATGGCCAATGTTAGGGCCTTGACACGGTGTGAGAGACTGAAAGAGTTAATGTCTCAAACATTGTGGCAAAGCAGGTTGCGGTCTGCACAGCAATGGTGGACCGAAGGTGAGAGGCACCGGAGGGGACGCGGAGGGCGTGCCGGAGGGTGCGCAGTTCCGTGTTCTGATAGGTCCGGCAGGACAACGCACCATATATGGTCTGAGGTCATACAAAGCTCATTTGAGGAAGGGGCTCACGACCACCCAAAAGACCCTCTCGCGACCACCCCCCGGTGGCACCTGCGCAGGACATCAGGAGTTACGTAACTCCCCAGGGGGCGTGACTAGCGCGGCTGAGAGGCGGGAACTAGGCTATCAAAGGCGCTGCTGCAAGGAGCCACGTGGGCGCCAACCGCCAGAGGACTGACACGTCTGCAGTCGTCACTGGGGGGTCCAAGGGTGGTGATCTCTCTCTCTCTCTCTGGGTCGCGATACACGGTCCCCCACAACATCCTTCTCTCTAAACTGGAGAGGTATGGATTTGATGGGTGGACTGTCCGGTGGGTGAGGAATTGGTTAGATGGTGGTATCCAGAGGGTAGTGGTCAACGGCTCAATGTCCAGATGGAGATCGGTGACAAGTGGTGTGCTGCAGGGGTCTATACTGGGACCAGTACTGTTTAATATCTTTATCAATGACATAGACAGTGGGATCGAGTGCAC
>NW_008824338.1:6199309-6219438 GCF_000699105.1 Pygoscelis adeliae
GGAGCCCTCAGCATAAGAAAGACACGGACCTGTTGGAGCAGGTCCAGAGAAGGGTCACAAAAATGATCAGGGGGATGGAACACCTCTCCTGTGAAGAAAGGCTGAGAGAGTTGGGGCTGTTCAGCCTAGAGAAGAGAAGGCTTCGGGGAGACCTTATTGCAGCCTCTCAGTACTTAAAGGGGGCTTATAAAGAAGATGGCAGCAAACTTTTTAGCAGGGCCTGTTGCGACAGGACAAGGGGAATGGCTTTAAACTAAAGGGGGGTAGGTTTAGACTAGGTAGAAGGAAGAAATTTTTTACGCTGAGGGTGGTGAAACAGTGGCACAGGTTGCCCAGAGAGGTGGTGGATGCCCCATCCCTGGAAACATTCAAGGTCAGGTTGGCCGGGGCTCTGAGCAACCTGATCTAGTTGAAGATGTCCCTGCCCACAGCAGGGGGGTTGGACTAGATGACCTTTAGGGGTCCCTTCCAACCCAAACTATTCTATGATTCTATGATTCTATGATATTTCTCCCACAGACTCTTTGGAGTACTTAGCAGTTGTCCCTGCTGAAGCTCAAATGAGATACAAACAGCGTAAAATGTGAAAGTTTCTTTCTACAGCCACTTTTCATAGTAACTGTGTAATATTTGTTGGTACTGTTCAGCCAGCTTTCTGTGAAGTAATCTGTTTGAAAGTGTTTCTACCTGTATATGTCAGGTTTACAGATCCATGTGTATTTGGTCAAATCACTAAGCTCTTTGAACCTAAGCACGTCGTAGTATGCTAAACACCTTGCTCCTGCAGTTCTAGCACCTGCAATTTCTTCAGTTTCTGACAATGGAAATACCTATCAAGATTACTGTCTACTGAAATTCCACAGCTTCTTCCTCTATCACAGTTCATCTTTTCAGAGATCATCTTGCCTCTTTTGACTCCTTTTGATCAGTCTTTCCAGTCACTGTAGACACAGATGCTTCCACAAACATCTGTGCGCTGTGCAAATCTTCAGGACAAGCCTCACTCAGCCCACTTTTTTTCCCCCTTGGTTCACACAGCTCCAGTCTTAGATTAAAAGTAAGATGACTTTCTACAAGCGTTCACTCTCAATGACTAGTGTTCTGTTAGTCTCCTGTCTAGAAATTTCTTGATCTTCAGTCATTTCCTTGTCTTTTTAGTCCTCAGCTATGCAAAATGTAAGGACTTGACAGTTTCCAAGAGAAAACATCTGTTTATGCCTCCTGACTTAAAAGCTCTTTCACATTCAAGCCTTTAGAAAAGGGAAGTGCAAAACACAGGGTGGGAACCTTGAGTTTTCCAGACATAATGTTTTTAGAGACTGAAGAGGTTTTCTCTTTGTAGGGCACTCTAGAGAAGACCTGAGAGTATCAGCCATTTTTCTGAAACTCTTTGTCTATTAAGACTTTGATTTAAAGTGGTTTCTTGAGATTTTGGCAAGCAACTGGCAGAAGTACTTTGCAGAGATAGTATGTTGAATCAGTCTACATCTTGGTAGGTTCCTCCATCATCACTCCGAAACAAAGGTCTTGCTGACTGGCACTCACTGGGTGGCTAAGTGCAAAATACTTGACATTATACTCAAATATCTGGGAACTTTGACAAAAAGTACAGAAGACTGCAGAAGAGGCTCTTGTTGTTCATGTGACCAAATGCAGTAGGTACCATGTCTACTGCAGGCTTCAAAAAGAGTGAACAAACAAGAACTGAGTGGCTTTGTTTATAGTAGAAGACTGTCAACCACTTGACAATTTGATAACATTTGAAGACTTGCTAAATAATTTCTTCTGAGTTTCTGATACATTAGTATCAGAAAGCTATTGTCATACAACTCCCCGGGCCTCCCAGGAGGATACCAGAGCACACACATCAGTGTCCGCTGTGTGTCTCTTGATTCCTGAAGAAAATTTATCCTGCAATGAGAAATCGTCCTTTGAAAGAAACCATGTTTAGCACCTCTACAGTGAGGTTGTCATTTTGATAAGGATAGCTACTTGATACTTTTTGTCTCTGGGGGACATCCCTTCACTCTAAAAAAGAGTAAATCCATTGTATATGCTATGCTCACTTGCCCTCAGTCTCCCAAATCCCACACAGGCAACTTCCTGCAGACTGCCTATAGGAACCTCCATGGAGGTACCGGTATGAACTCTGACGTTACACATTCTAGCTATAAAGGAATTGTTTGGAGATCTTTTTGTGGAATGCAATGCAAATTGTTCATTCTCTCTGTACTATGACTGGCCTCTTTGACCTAATGTCATTCTAGATGCCATTTATCTCCAGTGTTTGACAGCTGGTAACCTCAGACATGCTCAAAATTATGAAACAGTTTTTCTTCACTGCATTTGAACTCTTGTTTTTTTGTTTCTCTTCTAGAACTCCTCCCATGAGACTCCCATTACCTCATTAGACTTGCTAATATAATCAGGTTCAGAATATGCCTAGGAGAAAGGAAATTTACAATTATTTCTTGTCATCAAAAATTAATATATCATAGGCCAGTCTTAAACCTCAAAAACATGAATATATTTTTGAGTTTTAAGTGAAGAATATCACAGATGTCATCTACAGTGGTTCATATTTCTCAATTAAATCCGACCTGATCAGGACCATTCCAGATTAGAGTCCTCTTCACAGTCCCAGAGGGTGGTCATCTTCACTTTCCTGGGAGTCAGTCAATGGATCAAGTGCCTCAAGCATTGAATACAGAAGCCAAGGTGCAGCTGGTGGTTGTAGCTGCAGGTTTCTGAATATTCTCTCCTACTATGTTTGAAGCATTTGGTGACGGTCTTTCCTTTTATTGAAAGCCAAGATCCTTACTGTGACTTAATCTTGTCTTTATATTTTTGATTTACCAGTCTTTTGACCAAGGGCTGTTCCATCTCCTGTAAAAAAATGCTTTTTCTACTAGCTATCCATCTGGTCGGGAGAGTAGGAAAGAGTCAGTTTCTAGGGTATAGACCTGATGTTCTACATCCTTTGAGGAGTAGGCTACTTTGAGGATTCACCATAAGTTTTTTTCTGAAAATGGGTATCAAAGTTTCACTTGAAACCATTGTCTGTCTTCATCCGTAAGCCTATTCACAGACCTGAGGCTAGGTGAATACTGTATTGGCTTCATATTTTTTGTTCATAGGAAAGGTTTATTCAGGTCATCCTCTTGTCTGTGTCTACAAGCAATTGGCAGTTGGTGTGGAGGTCCTCTCAGTAGACTGTGATGTGGGAAGAGCCCTGGATGACAATGGGGCGGATACTGCTGGAAATGTGCCATTGTAAAGGAGTGGATGGAGATGGTTGAAAATGGAAATTCGCTAGCTAATGCTGCTGTATCTGTAGGTAATATATCTTAGAAGGAATTAGTTATAGGTAACTAATCTCTTTCATACAAGTTTTTAAGACATCTTTTCATCACTAAAGTGACCATAGAAGATATTGTTGATGAAGATGCAATGTAAATTATATAGTTAATGCACATGCAAAATATAAAATAATTGAAAATTTAGGGTGGACGCTCATACTTATCCTTCTTTCCAGCTGTGCTCTGCACAGTGCCCAGTAAACGGACTTTATTTGGAAAGCACATCCCACACAAAAATTTCCACACAGAAGTGGGTGGAAGAAAGAAAAATGGACCCAGATTCTAAAGTAAAACAAATGTTGAAAATTGAACTGCTTACATCTTTATTGCAGTGGGGGGGTTGGGGACATGTATGCTAATCTCTGCTTTCAATACTGTAAGCTTCTATTTTTATTCTATGTGAGCATCATAATAAGATAAGTATGTGCTTAACTCTTGTAAGTGTAAGTGAAATTATAGTTTTTAATGTCATTAATATTTGTCTCTGGCTAGATATAATTGAAACCAGAGGTTTTATGTATTTGAAGTCTCAAAATAGTAAAATGTAAGAGAGGCTAAAAGTGGGAGAGGAAACTTCCCCAGAAAAATTCACTCATCCTTCAAGTATTTTTATTAGTGGATTACACCATAGATTCATTTGATTGTCCAGAATGAGACAGATTTGCACAGACATTTTTTATCCAGAGTTTTTACTAAATTAAAGTGCTCAACTAACTACTACTGTACTTAAAATTGTACTTTAGACCAGATAGAGGCAAAATAAACAGTTTGGGAAATGTTGATGCAAATTTGTATTTTGCCTCGTAGACATCTAAACATATTCCACACTTGGGAAGGGTGACTTTAAAAGTTAGCATGGCACATCCATTTTTATCTGATACTTCTTTAAGTGCTACACTTGCCACCAAATGGAGGTTCATAACTTGCATTATGGCATTTGCAAACAAGCCAGCATGCTTCATGATCACACTAAATCCTGGAATCTGTTGCAAGCGTTCAGCTGTTGAATGCAAATAAAGATTTCTTCAGTGGTTCCCTTGCCCAGCACAAGACATTTTGATTAGTGTCATCAAAAAGGCAGGGAGAGAAGAAAATGACCTGGTCAGATTCTACATGAAAGGAAAGCTAATAAAATTCAGCATATGAACATTGGTCTCCAGCTTAGTAATGTCTGATTCTATCATATCTAACTTAATGTCCAGATGTCAAGTTTTCTGCTTATGGGAGGAGGAATCTAGAGCCGTAGAGATCTTTCACTAAAATGATGAAATTAGCACTTTCCTGGGGACAAAATCAGAACTGTCAATAAGTATGTGGAATTCTGTGCAGAGAAGATTATGCAATATGAATATTTATGTGCAAGAAAAAGTATTCTTTTTTTTTTTCCTGTTTACCTCTCTCTGACTGCTTTCAATTACTGTTTCATGCATGCAGCCAGCTTGTTGGTCCTGGAGTTGCCATGAGCCATGAACAAATCACATAAATGGTTTAAAAGAAACCCAATCCCACCTCTGCAATGTGGCAACAGTAATGGCAGGTACTTTAGACTTGTCAGTAGCTTTTTTTTATTAATATTATGTTGTAAAAATTGCGTGAGTCGCTGGTGAATGGCTTGCTTTGTTCTCCTGAGGTGGAGCATGTTTGTACATATGTATGCTACTTTATGCATTGCTGCAAGCATGATTTCCATGAATCCGTATAATTGCTACAGGAACGGTAGGTTCTTGGAGAAGGTATAGATATTCTTTGGTGACATGTGATTGCATGGATGCTGGAGAATTTACATCCAGATTGTCCTAAGTGGAAGCAAAGATAATTAAAATGGCAAAATGCTCTTAAGAATCAGTTCAGAGGTTTAGGGCTTAATTTGTTCTGAAGGTTTTAGCTGCTGAACTGTGCTCCTAAAGTTTTTTAACACAGGTTCAAAATTTATACACACTAATGGTCATCAATGGCTGTCATGATTTTGTCCATTTGCTTTGCAATACCAATGCTCTGGCATCTGCAGAGCACATGGTATAAAAAGAACTATGTATATGTTACGAGAAGGCTTTTGTGTGTCACATTTGTTCAGATATTTTGCTTCGTACCTTTATAGTATTTGCCACTTCCAAGATTTGCTTGGGAATGGAAGTTGTAATTATCAGCTGACATACCCCCATCTGGGCACTCCTGGAGAGTGCAGTTTTCTGCCTGTGCCATGACATCGTTGGCATGTGTCGTGGTTTAACCCCAGCTGGCAACTAAGCCCCCCACAGCCACTCGCTCGCTCCCCCCAGTGGGATGGGGGAGAGAATCGGAAGGGCAAAAGTGAGAAAGCTCGTGGGTTGAGATAAAGACAGTTTAATAGGGAAAGCAAAAGCTGCGCACGCAAGCAAAGCAAAACAAGGAATTCATTCACTACTTCCCCTCGGCAGGCAGGTGTTCAGCCATCTCCAGGAAAGCAGGGCTCCATCACGTGTAATGGTTACTTGGGAAGACAAACGCCATCGCTCCGAACGTGTCCCCCCCCTCTTCCTCTTCCCCCAGCTTTATATGCTGAATATGACGTCATATGGTGTGGAATATCCCTTTGGCCAGTTGAGGTCAGCTGTCCTGGCTGTTCCCCCTCCCAGCCCCCCGTGCACCTGCAGCCCTCCCAGTTGGCAGAGCATGGGAAGGTGAAAAGTCCTTGACTAGTGTAAGCACTACTTAGCAACAACTAAAACATCGGTGTGTTATCAACATTGTTCTCCTCCTAAATCCAAAACACAGCACTCTACCAGCTACTAAGAAAGAAATTAACTACTAAGAAAGAAATTCTATGCTGTAGAATTTCCTTATGTTTTCTTCCAGGATACAGGTTTCCACAATGTCTCACTTTTTGTTTTAGATCCGCATTCTTGTTCAAAGCAGCCTAGCTCTGGATGGAAGGATTCACTTATTTCTGTATCTTGCCAACTCTCCTAAAAGTCAGCAGACTAACCAAAGATTTTTTTTTTTTTTCTCCTTACAGATAACCTCGAATGTATTTTTCTTGAGCATCTTATACAAGACAAAAAATTTGTAAACTGGAAGGAGAAAATGACATCACTTCATATGATTTTTTTTATATATATAACATTATTCCACATTGGCAAATACTGGTTTTTCAGTTGTTCTTTCCATTATAATTTTGAGCATATTATTTCTTAACAGGATACATCTCTGTTTATTTTCTCTAATTACAGTTTTGGATGTGGAACTTGACTAGATTTGCCAAAATTACAATCCAGTGAACCAAGACTAGTTTAGGGGGAAAAGGGCGTGAGTCCGTGAGTCAGTATTTTGCAGTGCAGACTCTATTTTGATCAAGTTTTGCTTTGTCTTTTGGAAGATTCTTGAATAACAAAACCTTAGGGTACAAACCCAGATGAACCCAGGCAGGAGAGTGGGAAGCAGACTGCTGTGTCAAACAGCATCCCTCAGCTTCGCATCACTAGCTGTCATTACCCTGCATAACAGCTGCCAGTTTTCTATAAGGGGGATTTATCTATTCAACAGGTGTGCTGGGTTTTTTTTTTTTCCTTTAGTCCTAACTTCTTTCAAATAGGAGTGCCGTCTGAAAACAAAATAAGATTTAAGTATGTATTAGTTTTGTCTTGGAAGCTGCTCTGATGGGTATCCAAGAGCAGTACTTCTGACCACAGTATGATGCATTACGAAAGAAACAGGATGTAAGCATGCCAGAGTTTTACAAAGCACCCTTCTCCTTTTAAAAATGGGAGTGTATTAATGTGTTGAAGTATATCCGGTGTCAATTAGACTACAAAGGAACAACCACCTCTTAGCAGACTAATTAGACTTCCTACTCTTGCCTATTTGGAGTCAACAGATATTGTGTACTGCTTCCTTGGCAAAACTAGGAGCCATGCAGGGAAGAGGATCAGACAAAGCTTTGACTTCCCTACCTTCCTAATGAATCTGAACTTCTAAAGGGAGAGCTGTGCATTTTTTACATTTAACTTTGATTACTTACTTTATGAACCATCCCTAACATGGGACTGGCACCAAAAGAAAAAAACAAAACCAAACCTAGTCTTTACTTTGATTCAGCCATGGATTTCTATTATAATGTTTACAGCTTTAATTTTTATTTTATTTTACTAGTAAATTCTTATGAGTCTCATTCAACTAGAGGCCCTTCTTCTATTAAGCATGTTTTCTATTTTCTATAGCACAAGCTTAATAAAGCTGATAAATTTTAAGAAAAGTTGCTATTGAGGGGAACCAAAATCATAAAAGGTTCAACAGTCAAGTGCTTCTTACTTCACCTGATGCAATTTATTAACCATACAATTTATTAATGATAAAGTTCTAATACGTTTTACTGTCTTCCCAAAGGAACTTGCCATTGGTGTACAAAAGATTAAAATAATCCATCTCCAGAAAAGAGGGATCACCACTGTGGCTGTTCCTCAATCATCCATAAGGAACGTACGTGTTGGAGGGGTTCTGACTTCCTAACCAATCTCTCTGCTTTTCTGCAAAGATGGCTGGCAGTGCAAGTAAAAGCTATTCATAAATTTTTAAACAACAGCCCTAAAATGCACAATGAGAATGTGCTATTGCAAACAGTATTTTCAGCACAAATTCTGTTCTTCAGAGCTATGTTTCCTCAGGATCCCTCCTGGCATGCTTGCTGCAGGGATGCCGGTGCAGGCACGAGAGAGGCAGTGGTTGGGGCAGGGACTGTCACATACCGCTCGGACCGTTCCCTCTGTGTCTAACCAGACTTCTGGGTTTAACGGAGCAGTGACTGCACCCATTTCGCTTGTCTGGCTGGAGCTGGTATCCAGCGCTATGATAGATTGCTCCAGTGAACAATCCAATCTGCCTTCTCTGTTTTAATCCCCTCTTCCAGTGTTTTTCTGTTTTTTTCCTGTAGTACTGCCAAACTTGAAGAAACATGTTCTAATATGTATTTTGTATAAATGCAAGACCTTTGATCCTGAAGTGTGCTGGTGCAATAATTTAAATATAAATGACGCCAGTGGTGAAGAAGGGAAACAAACTGGGAAACAATGTATTCTGTCCAAGTAATTTGAAGGGAAGGTATCTGGGTAAATTGTACTTTCCATAACCCGTCACAGGTTCTAAATCTTACAGAAGAAGATCTAAGCACTCAGCTTCATTAAGGGACTACACAGGAGACCCACAGCTGGTTCCACGCGGCACTCAAGTTATCCAAATGCTAGAAAGAGAAAATAAATCATGCCTGGAATTCAACGAGTGTGGTCGTTCTAGAAAGTCTAAACCAACCCTTTCTTTTCATTAGTGCTCATACTTCCAACTTCATACTCCACTTCTGCTGATGTTTGAGTTTTAGCTGTGCTTTCGGCCTGGCGATCACAACTCTTAGACTGAGAACGACTGAACAAGGTGTTATAAATTAGGCTTGGTACTACCGTACACTGTGGAAATTATCACAGTGAAAACCAGACAATGGTATGTAAACAAGTAAATGGGTTTAATAGGAATGATCGTGTTGTCTAAGTGAAGTAAGGAATTTCTGAATATATCTTTTTAACTCTCCAGAGTGTCAATATTAAAATCGCCTCTCTTTAACACACAAATTCCGGGCAGATGCACAGAAGCGTAATCTGAGAATGACCACAGGTAGCGTAACAGTTATTTTCAAACACACCAAATAAGCAGGAGCTTTAATTGCCCTCTAGTTTCTCTCTTTCATGACTAAAGACTTCACTGGGGAGAAGTAGCTATAGTGAAATACAAAGTGACATGTCATAAAGTAGGACTGTATTAAGCTTACTGCACGTACAAGAAAAGGATAAACTGTAAGGACATAGTGTGAATTCTTCTGCTGAAGGAACAGTATGGGGCTGCGTGGAATTTACTGCACATTTTCACCAATCAAGAACTAAAAGTTTCATTTTTGTCACTGTTCCTATTTCCAGCTCTTCTTATATCCAAGTGGGCAGGGTTAATAATTCCATGTATGACAACATGATACAGTATAGAATAAAACTTTAGAATCATCATATCCCATTCTAAAATGCCCATAGAAATGCAAAACCTTTGCATTTCATTGTTACGTACTATTGAAAACTTATCTGTTTTCAAAATACCAGACAGATGCCAGTTCAGTTTAAGCTACCTATCCGCCCGGGTGGAGAGCTGTTCCAGGCAGCAACTTCCATATAACCCTGCGGTTCTCGGGACAAGGTGAGGAGGCCTCAGGTATGTGTGGTCTATGAGAACTATAGTTGTAAGTGTAGGAAATTTGGGGAAAGCCATATATTTATAAACTCTGGTGTCTTCATAGTTACCAATCCAGCATTGTTAATTCCAAAGGCAGGCTCCTGGTTTGATATTAATATTCCTCATCTCAGTGATAGTTTTGATGACACTAATAGCTTTCTGTAGATAAATTCTTTGCATAGCTGAAAACCAAGTGGTATTCTCTGACATCTCTCTTCAGTTGTTATTTCACCAGAGCCGCTGATGTTGTTGTCTTACATCATAATCTTGCGTAAATGTGTGTGGAGAAAAAATGAGGAAAGGGGAAAGCGTTGGTATGTGCAGTTTTGGGAGCTGCCCTGGTGGCAGCACATGGGATAAACGCGTGGTCCAACACGCAGAAGAGGAGGGAACAAAATCCCTTCAAGATCTAGTGAAGGCTCTGCAGGAACAACTAGAAAATGAGACAAAAAGTCTCTCCGATCAGCTTGCTGCTGAGCGGGTGACCAACCAAAGGCTACATACTGCTTTGACAGAGGCTTTGGATCAGGAGAGAATATTACGGGAGCAATTAGATGAAATCCACTCCCAAATTGGTGTAGAAAATATGGATGTAGATTCTGATGAAGGAAAAGAATCAAAATTGTTACACCCTCGTAAAGATCTAGAACATGTAAGAGAAATATTTTCCCTTGGAAGGGAGGAAGCTATAATGCGACCCTTAATTAAGACCGAGACTGTAGATGGTGGTCAAGGGGGAGTCCCCCATTCTAAAATGCCCATAGAAATGCAAAACCTTTGCATTTCATTGTTACGTACTATTGAAAACTTATCTGTTTTCAAAATACCAGACAGATGCCAGTTCAGTTTAAGCTACCTATCCGCCCGGGTGGAGAGCTGTTCCAGGCAGCAACTTCCATATAACCCTGCGGTTCTCGGGACAAGGTGAGGAGGCCTCAGGTATGTGTGGTCTATGAGAACTATAGTTGTAAGTGTAGGAAATTTGGGGAAAGCCATATATTTATAAACTCTGGTGTCTTCATAGTTACCAATCCAGCATTGTTAATTCCAAAGGCAGGCTCCTGGTTTGATATTAATATTCCTCATCTCAGTGATAGTTTTGATGACACTAATAGCTTTCTGTAGATAAATTCTTTGCATAGCTGAAAACCAAGTGGTATTCTCTGACATCTCTCTTCAGTTGTTATTTCACCAGAGCCGCTGATGTTGTTGTCTTACATCATAATCTTGCGTAAATGTGTGTGGAGAAAAAAATCAATGAAGTAAATGAGAAACTGATCCTTAAAGTATTTCTCTGTGGATGACTTGAAGTAGATGAATGGCTCTGCTTGTACACACAAACACATTTTCCCTGTTTAATATCTAATATAATAGCGCTACCGTTTATGAAAAATTATTAGCTGAGTACCTGTCATGTGAATTTAAATCCTGTTTCCTCGCTGCTTATCAGAAAGCTAGAGGTGATAGGCCGTTTCTGGTGTTTTGTTCTCAGAGGAGGCAGAAGTGCTATAGCTGCGGCAAACGTAAACCTGGCAGACACTGGAGGCAAGGAGAGGGAAGGAAGTATGTTAAGTGCTTAAAGTTGGGTAGTGTAAATATCCTTTTCCCACTCCCCATGCTGTTGAAATCCTGAATATTTAGACCAACTGATAAAGCCAAAAGGGAGCTCTTTGTTTCCACGGGCAAAGCAAGGACATATTTTTGAAGGCTGTTTAACTTCAAGTGAGGAGCGTTACTGCAGCAATAGTAGCCGCATCTAAGTTATCTTAAATACTGCTAACAGCAAAATTGTGGCAGCTTGGATTTCAGTGCTGCTGGTTGTTCCTGCTGGCCTGAGGTTAGTTAGTTGCTAGTACAGCAACTGAAGCCTGTCTTGGGGTGCTTGGCTGCCATCGGTACTGTGGATGGTTGCAACAAGTGGTTTATGGTGCTTTCTGGACGTGTGTTTATTAAAATATTAGCCTCTGTACATTACTGTTTAAGTACTCAGATTATGCTTAAATCATTAAATTAGACTGTTAAACAGGTTCCTCTGAATGGTGAAGTAACAGTGTCCTCAATTCCTCCTTTGTCTGTCAAATTAAGCATTTTGGTGATGCCCTTTACTGGGGAAGAGCTTACTTCAGGAATGTTATTTCTAATGCGTTAAATCTGCATTTTCCACTAGTGCAGAAACTTTAGCTACTGATCATGTTCTACTTTTTTCCTCAGATCAAAATGCCTTTGAAGATCTTTTTTACTGCTATACAGTAA
Source organism: Pygoscelis adeliae (assembly GCF_000699105.1). Lineage (NCBI taxonomy): Eukaryota > Metazoa > Chordata > Aves > Sphenisciformes > Spheniscidae > Pygoscelis > Pygoscelis adeliae. Next base: position 6,211,162 of record NW_008824338.1, read on the forward strand.
TTGTTCTATTTTGAAACTGATGTACACTGAAACACCTTTGGAGCCACACCAAATCCAATTTAATTTGCCCAAGTGTTTTCTGTTTTTCAAAGGGTACATGCAAAAACCCTACTAACAAATCAGATGTAGAGAAGTATTTGGCATCAGCTATATTTCATTAGTGTATCCCTATAACAGAAATGGAAAAAGTGTTTCCTTTTTATATTTAGGTACTTTTAAAGTAAGGTTTTCACGTGAATTGCCTACACTTCAGATAAGGTACTTCTAAAAGAACCGTGTCTTGGGGGAAGAAAAGTCTTCATGACCTTTCATACTTTGATACCAATGCAGAACTTGTGCTAAAGAAGTAATTATAATAAATGTAATTTTCTTATCATATAGATACACTACAGCTAAATGCAATTTTCAAACACAGTGCAGCTGAAATTCCACTCAAATTCACTGAAACCAAATGAACCACTCTAGCAAAATTCATGCAGAATATTCCCATGACAAGCTGCACTATGTTTTCCTCACTGACTTTTAGTTTGCATCTCTATATACAGCTGGAAAAGGTTATCCACCAAAGTAGATAACTATCCTAGGGAGGTGAACTTTCCTAAAGTACCCTTCTAAGCTTCAGTTCCAGGTAATAATATGTTCCCTGTCAGCAATTTGATTCTGGAAACTTTGCTGAAGCTGTATCCAGTCTCCAGGAGGAACCCTAATACCTGTTAGATATAGAACGTAGTTGATTCTAGTGCAAAAGATATTTTTTATTAAGTGAGAAAAGATGAATTGTAATTATAATTTGACTGTTACCTGAAAAAGAGAGAAAGATAGAGGATTTTACCACAAAATTCGAAGGAACTGCCTAAATCTCTGCTAGGTGATGTAGTTCGCAGCTGCACTTAGCTCACCTTCTGTTAAGGCTGTGTAAACGCGTGCTTTACTTTCCAGGGGAGCCTGACTTTCCTAGTTGCGCAGCGTTGCACTGTTAGCCTTTATTTGCTGTCCTTTGAACTGAAGTTGAATTTAACTGGCATTGTCTGGACTGCAGCCTGCTTTTTATAACTAGTATATTAGTATCATAATTAATAGTTCTAGAGAAGATAACTAACGTCAAGTTTCGAGGGACCTGCAAAAAGCAGTAAACACAAATGGTTTCACTAATGGCAGTGCTCTGACATGAAAGAATTGTAAACAATAACTGGAAATAGTAGATTAGGCATGAAAAATGAGACCTTCCTTAAAATTGATTCTGTGCTGCTCCTTAAATCTCTTCCTACTGTGGGACTGCCTGTTTGAATCGGTTTAATTAAATCTTGGTGCTGAGGGCCGTAACAATTACAGCGTCGTTAATGACAGACAATAGCAAAGCTTTCTCTTTCAGTATCTTCACTTTATGTACAGTTTCTCAGACTTTAACATGGGGTGGATCAGCGTGTCTTGGTTGTCCTGGCTCTGTTTTTTATTGAATAGTTGCTACATCAAACCCGGTAATTCTGTAGCTGATTTGGGTAATTTAGATAGCATTTGGTAATAGCTTTCAGTGACACCTCAGGGCTGGATCTGTATGATTTCTGTTTTGGTAGAACTATTTAGGGAGTTACATCAATACTGTGCCTTTTGGGAGCATCAGTATGCTTTTTTGCTAGCACAGTTTAGTCTTCCCTCCAGATGAATGTAAATTATTTCAGTATTAACAGGTCAGTGCAAGGGTATGACTGCACCAGTTGTCTCAGTTGATAAAGTGCAACAATCTCCCTGTGCAAAGAAGGCCTATGTCCTTTTTTATTTTTTTAGGGAGTGTTCTTTACCTCTGGAATTATCCTTATATTTAATCTCTCTAATTTTTTTAGTCAAATCTTAATGAATACTGCTGCGTATCATTTTGAATTTGAAACTACCAAATTAATGAACAGGTATAGACTGATAGTTGCATCTAGCCAAAATAGATGTCTTTTACAACAAAGCAAAGAAGTAAATGAAAAATAAGATGTGCACAGGGATCCTATCCGTCCAGTGGAGCGCAATGAAATCAACAAAATAATTAAAGCATTGTGCTGTCCTCTATAAAACATTTTTCTAATGGGAGCCAGGCAGTACATGCCCATATGAAATAGACTGCACGAGGCATTCTCAATAGTGGAAAAAACTGCAAATCACTTTCAAATTGGCAAGCAGTTTCAGTAAACAAAAAAGGCCTAAAATAGTATAGCCAACTAGTGAGGACTACAGCCACCTGCAAGCTCTTCCAAAGGAAATTCCAATTCTTAAAAAGAGTTCCAGCAAAAGGAGGGACAGCATGAGTCAAGATGAATTAATGAAAAGGAGCGCTGTGTGTGCTCTCCCTGCCCCTTTCCACCTACTGTGAAAAACATGGTTATGTCTACATATGCTAATTGTTGAGTTCCTTTCCCGTATCTTAAAATGTGCTCCACAAACTACTAAACCATGTATAAAAATATTTTGGATTGGAAAGCTTCAGCTTTGAAATTCTCGTGTGCAATAGGGAAAGGAACAGAAATGTCAGAAGCATTGACTTGGAGCAATTAGGAGCAAAAAAGTCAAGGAAGCCTTCAAATGTGGACAGGAGAATGATAGCTACTTACAGGACAAATGTTGTATTTGGCATAGCATCTATTGAAAAGTGAAATACTGTCACCTTCAAGAACTTGTTGCTTGAGTGATTAAGTGCACTTTATAAATTGGTTCATATGGCTCTCTAATGTCCGTAAATGAAAAATGGCCCATCACCTAGGGCCATTTTAGGGGAGAATTAACAACTTAAATTCTAATTCTGAACACTTACGTGTTGGCAAAGAATTTTTTTTTTTATTTTATGAACAGAGGGGTAAACAGACTTTTGGAAAGGTGGCCTTTTCTAGCTGTGGACTGTAATGCAGCCAGACAACCAACCATTTACTACCCCATTCACAAACTGAAATCTTAGCTTAATTGATGAGTGTTCTATGTCAGATATAAATGCCAAGTGCCACTATCAGTGATTCTCACCCTGACTTGCTCTGACAAGTTCAGCATTGAGTACCTATCAAGAAAAAAATCACATTTATTCTGGCATATTCTCCCAGCATCTTTCAACTTCAGTGGTAGTTACATTTCCTGCAGAGAGAACTATTTGTGTTACAAGGTCATAGTCCTCAAAAAGGCCACAAAGACAAGCCTCCATATCTCGTCCTTGCAATATTCTACTCATTTCATTAGGTGTATGTCCGCTCAGTGGACAAATGTGCACGTGTGGTCTCTAAAGAGTTTTCATGTTGGTCCCACCGTCCTTCAGCTGGAACCCTGACTATTCCACTTTGCATAATGGAAACCAGAGGTATTTCTCAGCTATATCATTAATGTATTTCCAGTTGAAGTTGGATGGAGGTTTCTTGCTGATGTGGCTGGTAAAAGACAGGATAGAAATGCTCATTGATACAGCACTCAGATGTATTCTGTAGCTCATACCAGGGCAAGGGTTGTGTTGTAAACTTTGGGTCCTGCTGACAAATACATGCAGAGAGCATCCAGATAGCAGGCATAATCTTATCTCACAACAGAGAAAATAGAAGCATAATTTCCCACAGTGACAGGACAAAGTCAAATACATTTTCTGTTACCATGTGCTAATTTATTTGTCATTCTGACAAAATACAAAAGGACTTTGGAAGGAAGTCCAAAAGTTTTAAAAGCTCTCCTGTGAGTAAACTAGCCTGAAGCAACAGCCAAGAAAATTATCTCAAGAGAAAGGCAATATGAAAGGTTTAGCCTAGAAGAAAGGGTAATACAGACTTTCTTTCAAAAGCCATAGCTCTAATCTCTTAAACCGTGTAGTGGAAGATTATATGCACGTGGCTGTCATCCCATTACCTCTGGAAAGACCTGCAGAGAGTAAGGACGGTGTCCCATTAATGCTTTCAGATCTTGGGAAAGAAAAATCGTTCTGAACTGTTGGATCGTACAGATATTTGTGTATAAGAAAGGTGTTCTGATTTCCCAAGAGTGCTTAGTGCTGTGTGTTTTCTTGAGGGGGCTGTGGCTGGAAGGCAGAAAAGGAAGCAGCTTACCTTCGTGTCTTGTCAAGGCTGCCTCAGCCCAGAAAACCCTGCGGAAGGAAGTGAAGATTGCACCATTGCTAAAATCAAGCAAGTTTAGCAAGGGACAAGTTCACAACGCGAGTGAAAGAGAGCACAAATGGGATACTGTGAGCACTACGAGGAAAGCAGCGACTAGACAAATAATAAAAAGAAAGTAGTTTTCACAGACACCCAAGGGGAACAGTGCAGTGCTCTGTGCAGAAAGCTGCTGGAAAATGCTGGACTAGAAATCAGGCCTGAAGTAAAGGTCTTGCCATTCAAAGACAAGAGCAGGCAACAGAGAAAATCTCTTTTCAAATGCTTTGATTTTTGTCAGATTTATCTAGCAGATCTAAAGACCTCTCTTTTGAGTCATCTGGTTCTAGTTTGTGTTCTGAGTATGCCAGTATAGGTAGAAGGTCTTGCTGGGGTGTTCGGTACACTCACTTCCAGGAAGAAGTGCAGGCAGATCCACCACAAAAGTTTGGGCTGTCTTGAGATCCCATCATAGAGTCCAACAGCCAAAATCTTAAAGGCCTTATGCAGCTTTCAGTAAATGTGGCAGGATTACCACATGCAGTTAAAAACCTACAACCAACATATTACAAAAATGCTTGGTAGAGAGAAAGATTAAGCGATATTCATTCCATCTGAAGGAGGAACTCAGATTCAGTATCAGAAAGAGAGGTAAGGTGAAGATTTAAGCCCAGTCAAAGCCCCTGCCTGATGGCATTGCAGCAGCAGATGTTAGCCAGGGAGGTGGATGAAATCCCGTGGAGGATGGAATGGGATCTCACTTGGCATCCAGTGAACTGGTGCTGTGCTAAGACTAACAGAAGTGGGTATGATCATGAGAGGACAACTCAGGAAACCACTCAGATTTCTAGGAGCAGTGTGGGGAAAGGAGTCAGAATAGCCCAATCTGAACTATGCATTACTTCTTTTAGGAAATAACCTTCCTGAAGGCTGAGACTTCATTCACCATAAGCAATAAGCTTTGGGAGGGCAGGGGGGAAGGGAGATTGGACCAGGTGGAGAGAGCATTTGTACCTTGAGTTCTGACACTGTAATGGGAAATTGAGACCAAAGGATGACTGCCAAAGCCATTGCAGAGATGGATATGTTATTGGTTGTCTCCATAAACATGTTGTTGGCTTGTTGTTATACTTTCCAAAAATGAAAGCCAGATTCCTTCTCCTCTTCAAATTTTCTTTGTTCAGATGCCAGTATCATTCTTAAGAGAGAAAGGAAATACAGCAATTGTGTGGGGTCTGTTTCCATCCTTTGCTTGCTGTGATTGAATTAAGTTGTGGTCTATTCTCTTTTTTAGTTATTCTATAAAGGAAAGAGTAGAAGTGGATGACAAACTAACAAATATTATCAATGGTCATGGCAACCATTACAAAAAGGTTTTCCTTCACTCATTTGATGGCCATTTGAGGAAAGTCTAGTCACTTTATTTCTGTGCACACAGCATAAACCGCCCTTGGCTACTGAAGGGATCTTCTGAAGAAATACTGGCAATCTTTTGACTATCAGCTAAACTGACATGCAAAATGGGAAATCATTTTAGAAGAGTTTCTTCTGGAGTAAAAGGAACTCTGTGACTCTGAGAACAAACTCTGTTGGAGTTTACCTCAGTCTCCTCTTGTAAATGTGTAACATCGTACTCTAAGTTTTTCTTAAGTATGGTTGTGTGTATACCCTAGTAAGGGTGTACACATAAAACTTGTGAATCATTGGTTTACACTCATTCTGATTAGATTAAGCCTAAAATAAGTGTTTGCACTGGGAAATTGCAGTTTCCCATCTTAAAGCTTATAACAGGATATTTCAAGAGTTATATATCAAGTTCTCTGGTACTGAATTTAATTATCCGCTTCACATCTCACCATCTTACATTTAAAGTGCCGTATCAGTTAAAAATGCTTCTCATTGTTTTGAGAAACAGCCAATAAACATGAAATTGCCTATTGCATAATAGGAATTTGTTATATTATATTTGTTATATGCATATATAAATGTAACTGACTTTTCATGAAAATAAGCCTTAGTTTACAGGGAGGAGGATTTTGCCTGTGTTGTCTCAGTATGTGAAACTCAACGTGTTTATCAATGACATTCACACGGTTAATAAAATCAGCAGTGAGTTAGCCCCTCCTGGAATTTCTCTTTAATGGTGTTAGTTAAGGTCACAGTTGTACCTGTAACTTTTTGAAAAATGCTTAGACTTATTTTGAAATAAGGAGGAGCATTCTTGCTTAGAAGTAGCTACAGCCTGCCATGACACAGTAATAACAGAGGCACAGCCAGGGTAAGAGGGAAGAAATTATTTGCGATGGCTTACAAATACCAGAAGGGGACTCTAAAACTGTTGGGGGCAAAACAGTGTCAATTTTATTTTATTTATTGGTAGTTAGCATAAACTTCTAACCAATGATTCAGAAAAAGAAAACATAAACAATTAAATAAACACCAAGGGAAACACCTTTCCTTCCCCCTTTCCTAGGCTCAGCTTCAGTCAAGTGTCTCAACTCCTTTCATTTTCATCACGTGCTACACTCAGACTGCCCCAAAGCCTGTACAAGAGGGCTGGGCATGCAGTTGGAGTTGGTGCATATTGGTTACTTTCTGGCACTCCTTGCTTACTCTTTTTCCTCTACTGCTCTTCACTTCTTACTCATTGTCCTCTGCCCCAGTGTGGGTCACTCACAGGTCACAGCCCCTCTGGGGTGTCCCTGCCCTGGCGTGGGTCATCCATAGCCGAAGTCCCTCAAAGCCGTAACTCCTTCATTGTGGAGCACACTTTCCTCCTCTGCTCCTGCCCCTAGCACCAACTGCTCTTTCTTAAATGTCCAAGCAAAGGTGCTGGGTGCTCCCCTGCAGTGGTGTGCAGTAGGTTACCCACACAGGTTTCAGACCCAGTATGATGGGTTGCCCACGTGGGTTTCAGAGCCAGCTGGACCCAGCTGTAGACACCACAGAGCAGCTCACGGCCTCGTCCTACACAGGTCTTCCCTGCTGCCACCTGCCCCCAAACCCTGCCAGTTATACCCAATACATTAGCCATGATGGTTTTGAACATATCATACATCCTCTATAGAGAAATAATATGAAATATCATAATTAATAGGTCTGTAAGTTACAGGAGAATACATGATAGTTGACTGGGTGATTCTGAAGAATTGGTGAGATAAAAGGGAAAGGAGAACGTGATGAGTTTGCAGAGGAAGTATGGGATTAATCTCATTTGACATTTGTCAAGTTCATTAGGCATCCACAGTAAGCTGATTGTCTTCACTCCTATGGTCTTTCAGCAAGAAAGTTGTCCCATCTGATTATCGGTGTCCAAAAGACATGGAATGGCTCTTCTACATCTCTCTCCCGTAATGAATGAGGTAGCATAGACACCTGTATTAGACTATACACCTATCTTCTAGATAGCTTCATTTTAACTGCTCAGTGAATCCCACTATGTTTTCAGTTATCAGTTATAAAATTAATCATAAAATCCACGCTGCTTCCACAGACCAAATATCCATCAGCATTGTGAGGAAATGTATCATTTAGTGGCACAGATTTTTCTCTTGGTGTTAGCTTATTTGTTTTTCTTCTGTCTTTCTGTTGAGAATAGCCACAGAGCTATTTTCAGAGTTTTACATACATGGATATTTCCATAATGGCTCAGACATCTTTCCCACTTCCACAGGGGTTAATTCAGTCTTCTCTAAGAACAGCCCACAGATGAGTTAAATTCTGCCAGTTACCTTTCTTTCATCTGACTCATGCCAGCTTATCTCTCTCATTTAACAGGTCTTCTATAGTCTGAGGATGCAATGAGGCAGGCTGGGGTGGAGGAAGTGTAAAGGGAAAGGGATATAGGTAAAAAGCTGTGGTTTGAAAAAAAGACAGTACAGGAAATTATTTGCTTTACGAACACAACGGTGAGGAAAGCAGACTGGGAAAAGGATTCGAGGTTGGTATCCTCTCGCATTGCCCTGAGCACCGCAGGGAACAGTGCTGAGGTTAGTTGGGATGTGATGGAGGCTGCAGGGCAGGGGTCTCCACGGCACACTGAGGGTCAGGAGAGGAAGGGGCTTTTGTGAAGAGGTGGGCAGTATGTGTGTTGGAGCGAAGACCATGCTGTAGGTACCAAAATTTTCCCAGGCAGCTGCTTTCTATTGTTAGGGTATCAACACCACGGGGAGCCGGT
>NW_008824338.1:6219448-6234124 GCF_000699105.1 Pygoscelis adeliae
AGCAGAAGGCAATTTTGAAAATTTAGGGCATCATGGCTGAGAGAGGAATGACTGCATTTGCCATGGTTTAAGCAGATTGAAATACAAGCAGAAATACATGGATGAAGCATTAGGTGAGGGAACACAGATTTTTGGTTAGGCAGTATTACCCTCATTTGCAGGGTAACTGTTGTCTTGGTGATTTTACTCACTGGGCTGTGCAAGGCTTGTTTTTATTACGTTAGTAATTTAAATGAGGAATTCTAGCATAAGCTAGAGCTAAAATAATAAACTAGAATATATTTACATCTATATAGACACAAGTGGGTTCTTAGCACCTTTATTAAGGTAATATTTTACTTGAGCAATATACATATTAGCAAGCTGATTGTTTTTCCATGTTATTTTCTGAATACAGCACTTCTTTTTCAGCGTGCGGCTACGAATTCTCAGTTTCTTTCAGTCCCTATGCAGACAATAAATTAATTAGTTATTAGTCAACACACATATATATGTGTGTGTGTTTGTATATATAGGATATTTATGAATATATCTTGATCATGACACACGACATTTGCTCTGAAGAGGAAGTCTTTTGTATTAACTACTCACACTGTCCTGCTGTTTCTTATGCAAAGCCAGTAGAAATGGCATGGTGAGTTGCCAAGGAACTGTTACCTCAAGGGAAGATAAAACCAAACCCTCAGCCATTTGGATCTACTGTGCACTTAAAGACAAAACCTATTCCAGGCTAAAAGAGGTCCAAGTCAGAGGACCTGCAATCTCATCAAGGCTCATTCATATACCTGTTTCATCAACTAACAAAAGTAGAGTATAAAATATTGCATCCAACTTGCCTGCAACAACTTTTGCATCATTAACTAAAATTGCACTGAATTTCACCCCATGCTTTAACAATCTAGTTGTCAAGATGACTTTTTTAGTCATGCCATGGTAAGGCAACCCAAGTGTATCACTGCATTATTTTCCTGCTAAGTTTGGGCTTGGGGGCGTGGTGAATGGGTTACAGTCAAGGGATTTTTTAGTTGTGCTTCCCAACTGCTTTTACATGATTCCCACCAAAAAAATGTTAGTGGGAACCTAGGCTTGTATTTTCTAAAGAAGAAAGCCTCAAGGGCCACATTTTTTCAGAAGCCTAGACAATAATGTGTAAATTGCATATATTTGCACTGCTGACACTGGGAAAGGTGAATGTGCTTTCTGGCTCAGAAAAGGACAAATGCTTTCCTCTGTACTGGAAGTTCACAGTCTTTATGAACTTGCTTCCCTACCCCAGTCTGTGTTCAAACCTGGCTTTCTGGTAGAAACTATCTATTTATTATACCTTAAAAACACCAGTGTGCTGCAATAAATTTAATACAGTGCTCTCATTTGCTGCTTTTGTCTGCACATCTGCTTGAGCAGAAAGTGCTTGAAGACAAAAACAGTGATTAATCCATTGATGATCTAAAGAATACAATGGTTAAGCAATTGCAGTGCCTAATATGATGATTTTAATACATGTCCAGCCTATGTCATGAAATTATTTATTTTCAAGGTGTTGTCCCCCCTTTGTAATAATTTTTAAATCTACTGTGATTCAGAAGGCATTAACACAACTAATTTACAAATATGAAAACCAATGGAAAATTAAGAGAAACATTACTCAACAGAAGTTGGAATTTTTGCTGTGTCCCCACACAAAATTAACTTTTAGAGGGTTTGCTTACTATAATCTCAATAAAAAGAGCATTCAATAAAAGGGATATTCTTTGGCTCTTAATATTCCCAAATTAGATAAAAGGAGGGGGGGGGTAATGTTATCTATTATATCGAAGAGGATGTCCCAGTATTAATCGTCAGACTATTTCCAAACAAGCACAAAATAGACGCTGACTAGCAATGGAATTCTCCAGTGTATGTTCTGACATTTAACCCAAAACCTTGTTTAGAAGAGCTGTCCATGGGTTCTAACGCCATTGACTTTTCTCCTAGATCATACCTTCCTATATTTGGGTTGTTGTCACTGTTAGTAGAGTAAAGGCTATTTAGAACAGATTGGTTTCTCGTGAATGTACTCACATTCTGTTGAAGATTTGAGAGCAAATGAAAAATTCAGTCTTTTCTCCGGTTTCTTTCCTCCTGACCTTTTTTGGATGGGGAGTAATTAGAGCTAAAAAACAAAGGATAGAAAGTCTCATGTCTTCCAGGAATGAAGCATTCTGAAATTCCCTGTTTCTCTTTCTGTGTTTATCTGGCAGAGCCCCAGATTCTGTCACCAGTATTTACCCTGCGCAGCTCCTTACTCACAACTTAATCCAAAGCCTGTTGAAGTCAGTGGGAACCTTTCCCTTGACCTCAGGGGGAATCAGCTCTGCTTGTGTAGGCAGGGCAGTTTCAAATTATTTCCACTGCTGATTACATTATAAGTACTGGTTGAAAACAGTAACCTGTCCTGAGATCCAACACTACAGCTAAGTTGATGTCTTAAGTTACTATTATACTCTTTTAGTTGCGCTTTAAGAAGCTTAAGTAGCAACAGCTGCCAGAAAAACAACAGATAAATGACTTTTTTCTTCTCTACTGAGAGTAAAGAAATGAAGAACAACTGTACAGCTTCTAAAGACTGTGTCATTAATAACCATCACTGGAGACATCATAATGATTCCTCGTCTTTTGAAATGTTTATGTCAATTTATTCATTATAACTCAGGAAAAATACTTAGTTTTTTCTGGAGATTGTTTTTAATGGTAGAGGAAGTTCTGATACAAGATAAAGGGACAAAACTTGGAAAGCAGCTTAATAGACACTGTTCTCACTGACTTCAGTAGGAATTTGGGGTGTTCAGACCTTTCTGAATCCGAGCTGGTTATTTATGTAAACTCTACAAAAAGTCAGATTTAAATCTTACTGACTATTGAACCAAGCAGCATTGGCAGCCATTCCAGGCAGACTAGAGCAAATTCAGCTCCATTTTCCTCATTAGCTTAATGGATGTCTGCATTCAAGTACATAAAAAAAGGGATGGGAAATGGAGGAAGAATGTAATGATTGTAAATTCATGGCTTTTAATGATTTAGATTGTTCATCCTTATAATATTTAGTATAGTGGGCATTATCTCTACACACACATTCTCACATAATATGTGTGATACCTAAAAACAGTGCTCTGAAAAGTGCATTTCCAGTTAAATTGTTAAAATGTTTACAAAAACACTAGTTTGCGGTGTATGAACTCCAGGTCCAAGTTTTTGCATCATCTTTTCCACACCCATTTCCTTTTATCTAATAATTTTAATTTTAATAAACTTAATGCTTATTTCATATTTTTCAAGTTTTCCAATTTAATTTGTTGTTTTCCTTCTGTACCTCCTTCTACCTTCTTCCATTCTTTCCTCTTCTCACTACCATGACTTCTCTTGCCATTTTTTCACTCTGTAGCAGTATTTCCATTTCTCTTCTCTCCATTAGGTGGTCCTGTCGCTACCTCTTCATCACCTCTTTGGTTCATCCCTCCAGCCTTCTTCCACCAATCCGTCTTCAACACTTCTACCATTTTCCCAGCGTCTTCCTTCTGAACGTCCCACCTGCTGAGATTTCCTGTATCTTCTTAATCACCCCACAGATGTCTGTCTTCTGCCACCTCATACGTTCACCCTTCTTCCTCGGTAGTGGTTAGGGGTTTGCACTCCTTTGTTTACATGCACCTTATTTGCTAAGATCATGTGCGAAATTCCAGTGCAGGGTGATCCCCTTGCCTATTATTGAGCAAGGAGAAGGTGGAGGGGGAGTGCTGTGTGCCTGGAGGGCAGAAAGATGACTCGGGAGCCGTTGTTGTGGTCTGAGGACACAGTGCTGTTTCCTTTCTCATCGTCCTCCAAAAACGCATGAGGGAATAAGGGCAGAGATGAGACGGGGAGGAAGCCTTTTACAGTAGGATCATTTAATGATACACAAAATAACTCTACTAATACATTAATATTTCTAGCATGCTGCTTTAAGGCGGTTATTTGAAAGTGGGACTCTGGTGCCGCAGGCTACCTTTTCATAGGAGGAGTTCAGGGTAGACACTGCTGCCTTCCCAGGTCATTCAGCTAACGTGTCTTGTCCATAAACTGAGTGGTATATACTTACCATAAGAGAGAGGTCGGCCCTTACCGCGGTTCCATTCCCTGCTCCGCTGAGACTTTAAATAAAGATCCCAAGGCAGATGTTTAGAGTTATGACGTGATGATGGTAAAACCGAGTCATTGAGAACCGGACTCCAATAACTTAGGACATAAAAGAACCTGTATATTAGATCATTGCTTTAGGGACATATTTGAGCTGCTGAGTCATTAACTCTAACTGGTCCGCCAAATACCTCTCGTTTGATAAATTACCGACAATATTAATGTTGTGAAATTAATAAGCAGCACTAACATTCAACTGTCTGAATTTCCTTTTCTATTTGAAAAAATAAATAAGTATGTTCAGGATAGATTAGACAAAGGTTGGCTGCAGGAAGGCGTTTCAACATCATAATGAGAATGGTGAACTTCAAAAGAATTGCTGTATTTTTTTAATTAATCTTTGTGGATTATCAAAAAAGATCATTAAACTAAGTTCAGATGTTTTATTACGAGGGATTTATTTGGAATTTGTTCTTTAACCCTCTGCATTCTCATGATTGCCCATTTCTAATGAAAATAATTTAAAATAGCAAAATAAGAAACTTAAATGGGAATGACACTCAAACATCTTTAAGCTTTGGGAATCTTTAATATTTATACTTGTATCTGTATTTACATTATTTGCAATGGTTTCTCTCTGTCACTGCTTATTGTAATAGATTTCAGAGATTAAGAGTATATATAAGTAGTCAGTAATTAATGTTATTAATAATAAGAGCAGATTTTGCTTACTCCTTTTACCTTAGAAGCACAGTAACCCTAATATATGCTATAGTGTAACACACAGAGCACGTAAGTAGTAGCAGCTCTCATGATTAGCTAGACCTTAAGCCTGAAATACGAAGCGAGCCACAGGAGCACAGGAGCAGCTACAATTCCCGTGCTGTGGGATCTGTCCTCTCCTCCTGTGTCCTGGTCCGCGGGCAAAGCTTGCTCCTCGCTTCAGTAAGTAATGGGTGATTTCTTCTCACCGGCTGGAATTTGCTGTGGGTAAACCTTGGGCTCTTGCTGCAGTCGCTTCACTGGGAAACGCTGTCCCGCGCCGCTCTAACCACAGCCCTGGGGAGGGGGCTGTGGTATGGGGGGGATTACGCTGCCAGCTATATCTGCACTTAAACTCCTCCTGGCAGGCAGGGGTACAGTCCGCAGGATTATTTTGTATATCCACATATAATGTAATGCTTTAAACAGTCTCTGCGTCCTAGCAAAAGAGTACAGGCGACGCCTCTACTGAGGGTAGGACTGGTGCATATTTCCCAAAGAGAAATGGAAAATAGTGCTTAAAAATTATGAAAAAGTTGCAAGTAGAGTTTTTTTTTTTTTTTTTTTCTTTTTTTTTTTTTTTAAGGAAGAGGTTTTGACTGACTTTGTTCTGTAATACAGTTTGTTCTTTTTATGATGTTTTGAAAATTTTAATACAATTCAGGGAAATGACTGAATATATCTAGTTAATACAAGCTTGGAGTTTGTGGTTTGGGTTTTTTTTCTGCAAACATATATTAATCTCACTTTTTCAAAATACATGCAAAATATAGATTTTTAATACTTTAAAAGGTATGTCATAATTTTTCATTTAAGTAGGTCTTAATATAGAGTTAAGTTGAATAACATTGAGTTTAGAATCTCTAATTAAAACAATTTTACCATCAAATACTTGTAAGGGAGGGAGGTGAGGGGAGAAGGGAGAGGGAAGGGAGGGGAAGCAGGGCAGGAAGGAAAGAAGGGGGAAAGGAGGGTAGGAAAAATTTTGTAGTAGTAAGAATGAAACACCAAAGCTTTACACAGGGTTAAATGGAAAATATTTTCTGCTCTCCTTGCACAGATTTCTGTGACTTGTGAAGCCCTGATTTCGAGTTAGGGAAGTAGACATTCCTTGTTTCTTTCCCCTTCCCCACAAAATTTTCCAGCTCTTATTTATTCATCATGAAGAAATACAACCTCAACTGGTTTTTTTATGCACTCTCCCTTAAATTAAAGAAAAAGGCATAGATATAACCATCCAACACATGCTCCATAGAAGTAACACTAAAAGATTAAGTGAATTCAATTCCTGAGGCTGTGTTTTAGGATGTTTTACTATGTCTTATTCTAAAAAACTGAAGAAAATGCATAAACTTCCACAAAGGATCTAAAAGATTTTAGAAAGATAAAGTGTGACTTGGGCTATGACAAGTTATAAGCACATCCTACACACATATTCTTAATTACCCCTCACTAAATGGGAAATTCATGGCACTGCACATTCACATTGCAGTACAAGTAGGTGCAGTCTTGCTTCTATGACGAGAGCCACAGCAGTGTTGAAAAAGAAATAAAATAAAATAAAATAAATAAAATAAATTGAAAATATATGCATCTAGCTCAGCTTTCACAATGAATTAAGCACGTTCAGATGGTGGACTAGGTCTTCTATTACAATTCTGAATTAAAGTTGTCTATAGAGCTTTGGTGTCTGTTTCTCCACTGCTGACTTCCTTCCCCTGTTCTGCAGCCGGTCTGTAGAAAGTCACCACTGATACCTCTCCTCATCCCCCGCAATCACAAAGATATTCCTGTTCCAGTATCATTCTTTTAATGGAGCTGTGCCTTTGCTCTTCAGGTTTTTTCAATGCCCCCCCTTTTTTTTTTTTAATTATATTCTGCCTGTGAAAGGAAAAGAGAAGATACAAAGAAGTAGCCAGGAGGTCTGCAGAGGTGTGGATTCCTAAATCATTTTCTGGAAAAGTCCAGGTCTGGTGAGGCAAATACACATTAATCTAGTGATTCTGAACTCATTTTGGCTCATCTAGCAGTATTCCTGTGAGTAAATAAATTATAACCTGTTTCAGATAAGCTGTTTTCCCTCCCAGCTTTTTCTTCTTTAGTTGCAGGTCCTAACAAGGATGTTGTATCAGTGTCAAGTCAAGTTGGAATAAAATATGGTGGCTTAATTGGAAGTTCTGGAGTTAGATGATCCAGTTTAAAGAGGAGCTCAGTGAACTGGACATGGTTAGAAAGTAGCCACATAACAATATATATTGTGATATAACCTTTCATTTCTCACCACACCCTCCTCAAGGTCCCAGCTTTATTCACTGCTGGGAGTCTATACATATTCCTGCAAGAATCAGGATTATTTCTAGAATCTGAGGTGCTTCTTCACTATGCACAATACCTGCAACCAGTGAGAAAGGGAGAACAACACATGGGAACGGAGTTGAAGGCAGACGAAAACTAGTTTAAGGAAGCTATGAAGAACTGGTTCCTGCTGCTGCCATAGAGTTTTTTAAATTGAAAAAATCATTACTAGCCGCTGTATTTCCACTTCCCTATTAGTTTTTACTATGAGGAAGCCTGAGCTCAACGGGAATACATCTTAAAAATGTAGAAGTGTTATAAACATAGCACAAAAATCAAAAGGGGAAATAGTATCACAAGAATTCCAGGCTGGACACTTAGTATGTGGGCACTTTTCGGTAACTTTGCCCTTAATCTCCCTGTCAGTTCCCTATTTGGAAAATAAGGGTAAGTCCATGTATTCACTCAAGGGTGCTGTGTTATCAAGCATTCAGCTATTATAGTGAGGGTAATTTAGAATGTACTTTGAAAAGTTCAGGGTTTGGATTTTTTTCTCAGATCGCACTCTTAATGGAAAGCACTTTTTTATTTTAATTAACTGTTCTTGTACTGGCTGGGGCCTGGTAGTCTGAAGCATGAGTTTAATCGTTACTCTGAATTCGCACCAGAGTCTGTCCTATTTAGTTCAGCTTTTAAAGCATTCCTAATCATTCGGTTTGGGGAGTTGAAGGCTGCCAGACTAAATGTTACCTGTATCACTCCATTATGTGCTTCAGGCTCAGGAAACTATCATGTTTCTTGCTTGTCTCGTGGAACAGATAGTGTATACTTGTGTAATTTATAATAACACATATGCACAGGAAATGGAATCTAAGTTATAAAGGCAGGTCAGATTTTCACTTACTTCTGAAGCAATATTGTTCTTTTTTGTATAATTTATTGAAAAGTGGAATTGCAAGAACTTTTCCTCATACCTTCAAAACAATACTTTACAGTACTGACTTAAAACACTGCTGTGTAACTCCTGTGGTTTAAGCCTGATTACAGTTAAAAGTTTTAGAAGAGCAGTTGATACCTAGTTAATCTCAAACACGGCACTATCTCATTTTTTTTCTTTCATTCTCTTGAAAGTCAGAAAGGGTTTATACATCTGTACATTTACTGCTTTCACCCTACAACTGCAACTCTGCTCTTTGAAAACTTTTTTTTTATTTAATGTTGCACTTGTGTTTAGCATCTAACTTCCACTCTGCATGAGAAGTATATTATTTTTATAACATGGGAAAAAGCTAATTGATTATGATTAATGTGCAATTATTTCCATTTCTATGCAATCCTGTGATTTTGTTACCACTTGTGTGGTTTTTACAAAGAATGATGAATGAACTTCATAATGTTCACTTTGGTTTCAGTTCTGATAATAATCCAAATATTTTGATGCTTACTCAAAACTTATCCAAAGTTTCCTAGACTCTTGAGTCTGCAAAACTAGTCTGAACACTTAGACAAAGAAGGGCTTTCCTCATGAGGTTTCCAGTTGCTCCACCAGTGGAACCTGATGGAAATACCATGAGGTCAGCTTTTCTTCCAGTTGTTCCAAAGCTTTAACATCTGGACAGAAACCGGAAGTGAGAAATCCTCCCCAGAAGCTGTATTATAGGAAAAGCTGGGTTCTAAAAATAGGTGAAGAACGACTGTTTTTTTAACTCCTCCAAACTGGTTAATCCATGACTGAAAAGAATCAAGAATCCAGAATTAGGGATGAATCAGGTTAACTGGTACCAGAAACTATAGCCTACTCAGCTGAAACCTTTTGCTCCTTAGAATTTGGTTATTTGTGAAGTGACATACGCAGAGCAAAATTCAAATTTGGTGACATTTTAGAAGCTTTCAGGAATGAGCATTTATTCTCATTCCAGCCAAGTATTTATTCATTCATAAGAGGGTAGTACTGGTGGGAAAAGGTTATCTCAGTTTTGTACAGAAAATATCTGTGTGTTTCTTCCCAGTATTAATACTCTGGGAGAGACCCTAGCTATCAGTGTTACCTTCTTTATATAGCTCTAATTTCAGAATTAGTCTATTGAGAAGATGGGGGAGTTTAGCTGGTGTTGAACTTAACATTGAAATGACTTGCACCCAGAGACACACATATTTAGGCAAAAGAATTGGATAGCTTAATGTGTTCTACCCTGTTGGTTGATATCTAATAAGTTCAAAGTATACTTTGCAGAATCAACGATCTCTTTGATGAAGCCCCTATTTTCACTACCCGTGATCTTCTGTTTACCGTGCTTCTTCCTCCGTGCTTCGTATCACACCAAGAATGACTAGCTCTCCCTGCATATCCTCTGATTCTACAAGCTCTTGCTTACCAGGTTTATCTTCCTGTTCAAATACCAGACACCAGTTCAGATCAGGCTGTTGAAAATCGTTCATTGCTGATATCAATGTCATCCTACAGGTTCTTTATAGCAATAGAGTGCATCACCATGTAACGCGAGAGAGCACTGCTCCCAAGTTCATTCATCTGAAGCTGGGAAAAAGTTCTGAGGCTCCTCTTCCCCTTGAGAGAAATGAAGGTTCAAGAAGCCTTTACAATTGGGCAAGCAAGGACCTCCAGCATCCTCCCAGCCCCACAGATCAGAAACGTGTGCAAGAACACCAGTGGCAGCAGGCTAAGGTTTAGGACCCCGGAGTGCTTGATAAGAGTAGGGAGTTGAAACGGGCTCAAAAAAACAGACAGTGATTAAAAACCTGAAATGTTTTGTGAAAGCCATCCAAATTAGTTTGCTGCCCAACCTGTTTCTTGCTTTGCTTGAGGTCACAGACTTTACAGAATTTTATGGAGTGCAATGTGTGCACGCACTGTATACGCCATGCTCTCAGCACTTCATCAGAGACATTTCATCTGGCACAAAGCACAGCATTTTAGCTGTTGGTAACCTCCCTGACAGGAAATATTTAATAACCTAAGTTTTATGCACATGAAAGCACACAAACACCTGACTGTACGTTAGCCCCTGAACTTCTGCATGTGCATTGTAAAAATATATTCGAGTTACAATCCACTTTATGCTTGTTTTCAGAAACAAAAAATTAAATTCAAGAACATATATGTCAGTGCAATCATTTATAGGCAGTATCACCAATTACTAACTTTAGTCAATATGGTCCTTCCAATTCCCTTGCATCCCAAGTCCCTGGAAGCCCATGCTTGCTTCCTACTTGGTCAGGCATAGAAACTGCGTGCCATTTCCCCCTATCTGCTGGATCAGCAGCCTCTAAGAAACATTCACTCACCCAGCATTCAGCCATCCCTGCCCTGCACCTACGTGAAACCATTGCATTAAGGACCACAGTGAAAACTGATTTGCCACCTCTTCAGTCTCTTAGTAATGGGAACCAGCCCTGTCTGGATGGCATCTCAAATCTGAAAGGAAAACATCTCTCCGGAAAAAAGAACTGAACAAAGAAAAAGACCTGCCTGATCCCGTTCTCACCTCATCTACACCTGAAACAGAAAGGTAAGGCTCTTAATCTCTCAAGTAAGGGAAAATAAGGAAAGAGGAGCTGTTTAGAGACCTTCTGGCAGACTCAGTAGAAAAGCCAGGAAGTTCAGGCAGATGGAAGTTCAGGCAGATTGTCCTCTGGACTGTGAAAGATGGCTTCTGCTGTGATCCAGCTAGGGGCAAACAAGGCTGACTGGGACTGGGAAGTCTGGGAGCTGATTAAGTAGTCTTCAGAGAGATAGAAGACCCTCAGAAAGGAAGAGCTGCAGGACTGTAAAGATTTCTTCATGTAAAAGCATAGTGAAACAGAATCCTTGTCTGCTATATCTCGACAGTCTGAAGTAATTCTTGAATTACAAGTATTGGGGGCAGCAGTTCACATCAACTCTGCTACTTCACCTTTTAGATCAATGCCCACACTTTGATCCTCAAAACCAGCTTCTGGGAGCTCACCTTTGAACTTTCAGACTCAGCTGGGGGTTATCTATCATGTTTTCTCCAAGATAGGAGAATGACCAGGCAGAAAGCCAAGTATAGTTGTAGAGTGCAAAGCCAATTTTTAAGAATGCATAAGGTCTTGAATTTTCTTCATAAGTTTATAGCATTGCACTATTTATTTTAAGCTTCCTTTTTATTGTTGTGCGTTAAGTGTTTTCTCTTTTGCACTGTTGCAGGCAATAAAGTTTCAGTATTTGCACTTCTCTGGAAAATAAACACAGGCTTTCCTAAATGTAATTGATATAATAAGGAGGAAAGTTTCAAAACAAAAGTTCCGAGAACAATCATGTTTCTCAAACATTAAAATGAAGTATCCAGACATAAAATATGATATTTCATATTATTATTATTATTTCATTAAACATTCTTTAACATTCTTATAAAATATTTTCAGAGGTCTATGCAATGTTGCACAAAACATAAGGAAACCATCCTAACTGTAAATTTTAAAAAATATATGAACCAAGCTATAAAAATCGGGCCCTATAAAATTCATACAAAATATTTCACTAATTATCTCAGAATATTCATGAAACACTCTGGAATATTCATAGAATATGCTACCCCTGTACCTAACAATATTCAGACACCATTGCTTGTAGTATAATAAAAATAAACATTGCCACTACAGACACAGAAAGAAAAGAATAAAAAGATGCACTCGCCTTTCTGTTGGTGTCGCTCACTGGATGTCCGTCTAAAGAACCTTCCACTGGTTGATTATAGCACTGTTTCGCAGACTTCAGTAATTTTTTTCCTCTTACTCATATTGTGCAAAGCACAGCCTGCAATGTTACCTCAGACAGGTGTTGTAAGGTAGCCTGCAGCCTCTCACTCTGAGGCGGAGATCTTAAAATCACTGTAATCTACATGCACAAACTCTCACTCTTGCTGAGCAGCAGCACCACATGTATCAGATAGCAGGCTTCCACAGCTGTGGCAGTAGTAGTAGATTAATTCTCTCAAAATTACAAAAGGGATGTTAACATCATTCATGTCCATATTGGTTTTGAAAGCAAATATTCTGTTTTTTCATTACATGCAAGTGGTGAATTCCCAGTGGCTTGAACCTTTCGGCATCATCCCACGTTAACATGGGTTAGCATGTCATGATGATTAACCACACTATGGAAGTCAGTAAGAAATATCTATGTCTGTTAAAGAGATCATTGCCCTTACAAAGAATGTGTTTCAACAATGATGTTAGGCCAAATAACTGATCCTAAAAATGTCTTCTTCAGAAAGTAGCCCCTCTCTGACTACCCACCCCACACCAAGTTGTTTCAGGTTGATTAAAGGCAGATGTGGCACAGTGAGCTGCTGCCAGATAACGATGGGCATTGTCTCATGAGCAGTTAGGCTGCTCTTCGTGGCTCTGCAGCTCTGAGACAGTCACCAGCAACATGCTACTTCATCATTCAGAAAATCTGCACTGCACATTATCCCCACTGGACAGCACAGGCATTTCTCACCAGGCAGTGTTCCGTTTGGGGATTCAGAAGCGGCAGTGCTCCTGCTGTGAAGGGGAAAGCAGACTGATGACTGAGAAAGTATATGACAGCAAATTCAGAACAGGAGAATTAACCAAGAAACAGATCAACAAAAGCATGACAGGAGAAAAATCCCATGATTTCTGTTTTTTCCTTTTTTATTTGCTTGACTACCAGGTTCTGGAACAGCAGTCACCTCTAATGCCTTCCAAGTAAGGAAGGAAGATGTAAGTTTCCAACATAATCAGCAGATATGCACTACACACGTATCACTGATCTCTGCAAGAACAGCAGATTGACTTCTTTCAGGTGCTCTTGACTTGCTGTGTACATCACATACACAGTGGGTCCAATATGCCCAGGAGGTATTGAGCTTAATCTTCAATTGATCTGCACACGTACAGCAAGTCCAATGCATTCTAGATACACACTTTGCTGTGCATGTGAGGTAAATGCAATCTGTGTGTGTACAATAAACCCATGCGGCGAGAACTTGTAGGTTTATTGCCCAAGCATGAACTGACTGCACATAACAGAGTTAAGTCTTACGTGCATTGACACATCGGACTCATTGCAAATGCAATATGAAGTTGATCTACATGGACTTTATCCAGAAATAGAGCAGATTGCTACAGAAAGCGATAGGGCAGTTGACTACAAGTCTTGGAGGAAAGCTGGCACGTACCCCTCCCTGTGCCTCCCACAGTCCCCTGGGGGGATCCCCCGTGTGACACCAGACCCAGAAGCAGGGTGGAAAGCAGTGCAATGCCTACTCAGAATACAGAGCTCTTAACGCGGAGAAAAGGCCAACCGTGTGCAAAGTCGTTCGTACCGCCATCGAGTTGCAGCTGGCCATGTGGATTTGGCTAACTCAGCCCCAGCGGTTCCTGCGCCCCTGTTCAGTGCCAGAAGTTACAATGAAAGCAAGCCTACAGCTTACTGGTTTTAAAGACAGATAATAAAAATTGACCAGAATGAGTGAATATTAATGTTCAGTATAAAGTTCATGAAAAATTTAGTGATGTTTTCTTTATTTTTTTTTAAATAGGAACTCTGTTTGCTTTTAACTGCCATTGCATGCTGGTAACGCCATTGCATGCTGGTAACTTCATTGAATGATTCACTATGCCAAGTCTTCTCTTCCCCCATCCTTCCTAATCCTGCCAGCTCAGATCCAAGGAGTACTGTGAAAATTTTGGACTTCTTTTCTGACCGTGTGTTTTGCTGTGTTTCCCTTTCTATCATTTCAATGTTTTCCTACCTAGCTGTAGCGCAGTACCACGTTCTACAGATTTTAATTGAACAAAACAACTCAGGATCATTAGCAAATGGTGCAAAGTACCATCCTCCAAGAATGCTACCCAGGAGTGAGGCGTGGGCCAGCACTGTATGTGCGAACAGCATAGAACATTGTATGCTTCAGAAAATGGGTCAGAGATGCGTCACCTCCACCTACCTATCTTCTACCTCAAGTGTAGTGCATTGTGTGCATCAGAGAAAAATGGCACAATTTAAGTGCCTTGGGGTCTGGGTCAGCAACCCTGCGACACAGCGCGGTGGTTTGTTTCCCGGAGGCCTGTAGGCAGGCCCGCGTGTGCTTACCTCTGCTGTGTACAGTGTGGTTGATGCCAGGCGTGTGTTTGCCCCCTGGGACCTGCTGCCCCTGGGATGCTGCGAGGTGCTGCGTGCCCAGGAGGTACAACTGCCGAGGGTGGTGTACCTGGGATGGGACCTCCTCAGAGGTGACCTGTGCCCCTTGAGGATGGCTTTGGGCCTGTGGCTACCCTCTCCTGGGCGTGCGTAAGTGTGTTTGGGGACTGTGCACCCCTGGGCTACCCCCTAATCAGTGGGCCGGAGCGCTGCGTGGCAGCGATCGGGTAAGAAGTGCCGTGTCGTGCCGCCCGGCGAGCGCCCCTCCCGGGGGTCGCAGGCGGCGGGGTCCCGGTAGCGACCCCTCTCCCCGGAGC
>NW_008824338.1:6235257-6253715 GCF_000699105.1 Pygoscelis adeliae
CGGCGGCTCTCCCTCCCGTCCGTCCGCCGCCTGTCCCCGGGCGGGCCGCTGCCGTGGCCTCTGGGCGCTTTCCCCGGTACGTTTTGCCTTTGCTGACAGGCTCTCACCGGGGGTAAGGCAAGGTACTGAGGTTTGGGATTAGGCGTTTCGACGGTGCGTTCACAGCCGGGTGGGAGAGGGGACCTGTGGCTGGGCCTGAAGGGAGACAGCGCAGGGGGGAAAGGGTAGGGTTTTCTAACAGTGCACGGTGAAGTTAAGGCAGAAATGAGAAGGACTTCCTAAAGACCTGGTGTTGCAGTGCTACCGAGTCGCAAACAGCCAGCAGATTAGTTGCCTGCAACTGGGTAAAGTTCATTTTGAAAGGAAAGCCAAGGGACTAAGACAGATCTGATACAGATGGCAGTGTTTAAATTAAAAGGCAGTGTCTTATTTTTTCATCTCTTTTGATGAGCGTGAGGGTGTTTTCAAGGTTGACTGTAAGAGTAATTAGGAACAAGTAATGCTTAACAAAATGAAAGTTTTAAGTGGCATTTTGTAATTAATCTTTCAAGGCATTCGTGTACTACAGTTTAAAGCAAGGGTTTCAAAATTAATATCGACTCCCCTGTTATCCTGCAGGAACTAAACTGTGAGTTGTAACCACCTTTCACTTGTAGTTCCACTTAAGAGTGATTAAGCTTAAAATCTTTTTGTTTACAACCTACATGAGAAAAAATTGTGAAATTGATGTTATCTTTCTTCCAATTTTAAAGTGTCAGCAACGTTTTTCTTTACTAGCTTTAGACATGTCAAAGACCAAAGAAAGTCATGTCAGTCTGCCTGGGGCAGAATTCACATCCTACTCCAGGGAACTTTGCCGAAGCTTTGAACAGGGAAGATGGTGTATTCAAATATGTATTGCATGTTTTGAGACCATACAGTATACAAATTAAATGCTCCAGGATTATTCACTTTTTGTGTATACTTTCTTGCAGAGCTGTATACTCCCTAAAAGGTGATGATGTTGCATTAGCTGGCTGCTGGCACGTAGAGTAAAAGGTTTAGTAGTTTGTTGAAGATGAAATTAGTGGGAGTCTTGCTACATCTATGTGAAATTACCATCCATTTATGGTTTAGATAAATTACATGTCTATTTTGCTCTTCTGGAATGAATTGTGAATAAGGTCATTGTCTCCCTATGCTATAGGAAATGAAAGTAGCTGTGGACTGGACTGTATTGAATTGGTAGCTAGAGTGCATAGCTGGTCGTGTCACACAGTGTCTACAATGGAATAATGACAGTCCATAGAAAAATTAGTAGTTCTTCTGTAAGACTCCATAGAAGGGCACTTTATAATTTTGCTACTTTTTTTTGTGGAAAAACAAAATGCATTAAGAGGGATTGCTTTTGTGAGACTACATCCAACTGTAATGGATGTACTCCTACCATAGGTGTCCTAATAAATCCCCAAATACATTGGGTAAAATGTTGTTTTGGTTCCGTTTGACAATCAACAGTGATTTGTTCAGAGCTGCTAGCGTGTTACCAGCTGGGGACGGAACAGGGCTTTTTCATTTAAATTGAAACAAAATAGAGAAGAAAGCCCACTATAAACAGTGTTCAGCAATTTCAGTGTTTCCAGGCTTAAAGACTGAAATAATTTGCATATATTCTGAGAGCTTCGTTATGGACTGCTTTGATTACTTAAACTCTTGGTGTGCTTTAGTACATTGCTGTGCCAATATCCATTCTCTGTGCTACTGATGAATATTAAATGACAGAACACATCTTTTAATACTATTTAAAATAGGAACACAAGACCAAAGGGGTCTCTTGGGCCATCAAGTCAGTGCTGCTGTAGCAGGGGACCATATCATCCCTTGATAAGCTATAAACTAGCTCAGAACTGTTTGCTAATTTTTCTGTTGAATTATTCATATACTGTTTGGATTCGGTTCTAGATGTTTATTAACACTAATAATCAAGAAAATGAACCTTAAAATAAATATAAACATAGTGGGTATTAACAGGTGGATGATATCTGCAACTAAGTTTGTTTTGTTTTTTTAATGCATAGGAAGTATTTACCAGTTGCTCTGGCTCCTTTTCATAATTGTCTGCCAATTGGGATGTCACATTATAAAAACATCAGGGATGGGGTTTGGTATGGAAGAAACCTTTTTGTTGGCAACATGTTAGCTGGTTCCCATCCCTGACAACTTCTTGTGTGAACAGGGGTGTTATGCACGTCACAGTGTAAGGCTGTGAGCCGTCAGGTTTCTGAATTTCAGCTTTTTGTCTATGCAAGATCTCAAGAACATGTAAATAACTGGTTTCCTCACTCAAGTATAGCACTCAGCTAGAGGTTATGCTTTGTAACACAGGTCTTCAAAAGTCCTCTCCAAAAGAAAGAGATCTGACTCATGATACCTGCATTAGTGGAGCATTTTGGTAGCATGCTGCTTCTGTGGTCATTCTTGTTTGAGTTTGATGAAACTTTCTTTCTTGTCAACTGAGATGATGTGGTGTAAAGAAAATTGTTTCGTCTTTCAGCAGTAGAGAATGTAAGTGGAGGAGACAGGTTTGCTATTTTGTACATATTTATTTTGGTGGAGAACTGCATTTTTTTATAGCAATTGTTTAATTACCTAGCCTTTTTCTCTGGGGAAAAATCTTTATAGTTACTCCTTTCTGCCTTGTTGTTTGCACTTATTCTGTTGTTGATTATCCGTGTTCTTGAAATCTTTCTTGACTTGTGCTTTTTACAAGAGTGAAGATGAGGAAACAGACTGTAAACTAACACCGTGGAGTACTGGCTTGTAAGTGTTACCGCAATGCAAGTAAACATTAACAAGCAGAAACTGGCCAAATTAAATAGCTGTCTCAGACTAATGTGGAATCTCAGATTCTTTAAGAAAGGTGCTAAAGGCAATGTGACTGAGTAGATTCACTCCAGACCTAGGCAGCAGAAACTTGCCATGTTATTTTTCCTTGAGTATCTCAAAAATTGTCTTGGATTCTCCAGCTATTAAATGAGCAAAAACTTCAGCTGAGTTCACAGACATCAAAAGTGATGATTGCTGTAACACAGAAAATCTATCAACACAATGAAAACTAACGCAGATTTCTTCTCAATTGATAAATAATTGCTTGTGACTGTTTCCTAGTCTGATAACTTTAACTGTGCTTGCTCAAAACAAACCAACAACCAAAAAGCAGTAATGCAACCGCTTCTACGGGTTTGCATTGGTAGGCTGTGCCGCAGGCTTGCATGTATCTCATCAGTAGCTGCAAACTCTTTCTTCTGTAGAAACAGTGGTGTTCTGTATCTTCGGTATATCATGCTGTTTTCCTCAACTTTTCCATTTCACCACTCTGAGCATATGAGCATGCCATGTGTGTTTGTATGTGCGTATAACTGTTTTCATGTCTTAAAAGGACTTCTGTTCAAAATCAATTTTCTAAATGAATATTAAGGGAATTGTGGATTTATAAATTATATACATTGAACAGTTACTGTTCCCAAACCTCAGCATTCTGTTGTCTGAGACTTTAATAGGGATTTTTGGGTCATTAAGTTGAAGGACAATAATTCTATTGTTTGATAATCTGGTTATTTTGTGTGTCTGGCTTCATCAAAGAGATTCTTGTATTTCAGAGCCCAGTGTTTTCTGTGCTTGCCTTCAACACTTGTTAAGTTTGACTTTACAATATCTCAGAAAAATAAATCGGCTTCAAATTCCTAATTTGATACAACTACCCATAAAGAACTGGAATTCTTTTGTAATCAGATATTTGTGCTATGTAACACTGCACTGAAGGGAAACTTAACTGATTGCAGCAGTCTGTTGAAGTGCCATTTACCTGGGCCCACTGGCATCTAGCCCACAGGAGTGGTTTGACGAACTACTACTTTTAAAACTGAAACATTAGTTGTTCCTTTACAATGGTTTATCTTGCTGCATTAAGTTTGGCTCGTCTACATTACAGAACTCCATTTCTGTAATGTAATGGGAAGAAACAGAAGCTGATACTGGGAAAGGATTTACATTTGCCCCCAGGTTTCACTGGCGGGTTCACAGCAATGTCTGTGGAGCAGAAGGAGGACTATTTTCCCAAGTTTAAGAAAATTAATTTTTCTTGCCACTGAGTATGGAGACTCTACTTTCTTTCACGTACCTCCACATTTTCATCCCGATAAATCGTACTGGTGGCCATTCCAAATACCTTTCTCTTTTTCTGTATTTAATATGCACTGATCTGGAAGACATTTGTGTTCATCGGTGTTTCTTCACGACTATTCATCTGTAGTTCTTCACATGCTGTTGCTGGGAATAGGCTTGTGAAATATTTTGGGGATTCTATTAGAGATTTTCTTCCAGTATAAGGAGATAATATCTTTCTGAACAAAAGCCAGTTATCATCGCCAAATAGGAGGGGAAGGAGTTGGTCAAAATAACGTGTGTTGTGTTTCATTACTTGTGGCTTGCTTTTGCTTGTTGCTAACTTGTTGAATAAAATAAGACAGGAATGTAATGGAGCAGCATTCATTTTGGATACATGGTTAAAAGTCTGACGAAATTTATTAAGACTCTTTCTTGATGCTTCTTCTGCCCACTACGGAGGAAACATTTTGGTTTAGCCATTATACGTCCTGTACGCTTCAAGGCAAAGGAAACTTTAACTTCAAGCTGTAATTGATAAAGATTTTTATATAATTGCATTTGTTTTATTAAATAATAAAGATGTCCCTGACTTCACTGGCAGCACAGACGAGCCCCTAGATTTTGGCAATGAAAGTTTCAGGATTTTCATTGAAGTTGTCAGCAGAAAATATTGTAGCTATCAAAATATTAGCACTGAAAAATACGGAAAGGCTGGTTAAGGGCAGAGGCAAATTGTCACATACCATCTTTATATAGTTAATAACAAATATGTATGTATTATGTATAATTAAACAGCATAAATGTATTTTTATTTGTAAATTATGTAAATAGGTAAAGTAAAGATTTGCAGTCTCCAAAAAAACACTATACCTTAACTCTTTCAGACTGTCACCATATGGGCTGCTTGTTTCTTTTACTGAAATACCACCCACACCTATCTGCTTAGAAGCCCAGCGCTGACCAGTCTTCTCCTTTGTTTTCTGCTAAGGTCCATGCAACGTCATTTCTGACCCTTTTTAGCAAGCGTAGAGACTTCTGTCTGTTTAAGCAACACTAAGGCCATCCATAATTTTCAAGTGTTACTGTATTTACTGCTAGTTACTAGTTTGACTAAAAACAGTATTTTCTCATTTTCTTGGCTTGTTGTAAAGCTCCCTGAATTCTTGCTTGCTTTTTTTCCACAGGATGTCTCATGTAAGTGAAATGTGGTGCTATCACTGGAAATGGAAGCTGCAGCACTGTCTCTGCTTGTTTACCACGTATGTCCTATGCATGCAGCAAGCAGGTAGGTCAGCAAATCATCTTCTCGCTTAAATAAATGGTTTAGGAGCCAAAGTTTTGATGACTAAGGATTATGCTTATGTATGACTGAATTATGTACAATACAACATTTTGATGAAAGTGATGCGTTATAATTATTAGTTGTGATTCGATAGGTTGGATCATATTTTCTGCAGCTGCCGAATTTTCTTTTTGTTGTTTTTATCATTTTGCTGTTATTAATTGTTTTTTTTTCTTTGACTTTGTTCTTTGAATTCTTTAATTTTCTCCTTCCTTTGCTTTTACCTTGTTAATACCTACCTCTCTTTTGAATTTCTTCTGGTTGTTGGAATACTGAGAGTAATCGCATAGTTCTTCCATTTTCCACAGTACTGTTTGTGCCTGTAGATGATGTATTCAGTAATCCTTCACTCTAGTTCAAAGCTGTAAAATAACTGTAGTGTGCTTATTATTTTTAAACACTTTTATGATTCAAATAATAGAAACATTCCTCAGCAAGCTATATGTACGTAAGATAATCATACACTGTAAAGAACAGTCAGTTTAAACTGAATATCATCTTGGTCTGTAGTGGCACTTGAGTACAGAGTAATGTAACACATTCTGACTGTTTTCTTTTAAACACATGAATGAGAGATTTCATTTACTAAATGTCTTTTCCTAACCACTAGAGTGCAAAATATTTTAGGAGGTCCAGCTGCTTTACTGGAAAAAAAACTCTGGAGTTTATTCTGGAGCATATGAAAATTTTGGAGCAGCTTGTAGTGCTCAGCTAATTCCATATCAGATGGGTAGTTCTGCTGTTACAGTCTTGCCATTGGAAAAAGGATGGTTTATATATAGAAAGAGTTTCTAGCTTCTTTGATACTGTTTTTTCTCTAAATAAAAAGTGCAGGTTTGGAAAAAAAAAAAAAGTAGCTGTGCAGTAGCAGTTTCCAGCTTCATGTCACTTTAATGGGTGTTTTCCAATTCCATTAAACTGTGCAGCCAGAAATGCACTTAGGACCTGACTCTCACCCACGGCTCCGTTGGCTGATGGCCTTTGTGTCCCTGTATTCCTGGGCCATATATGATCCCGGGCCATGCAGCTGCCGTCGTCAGCATAAACTGCTGCTGTGGACTGTTATCTGGTGACTAGAACATTAAGACCCAAAGATCGTTAGTCTTTGCTCATTCCTCTTGATAAAAGGTTAGTTATTTAAAGTGCAGGTGACACAGCAAGAGTAAGTCCCATGGGCCAGAAGGTCCTAGCCAGTATGCTGTGAGGACAGAGAAAGCCAACTACAAGCTCACCTGTGCATTCAGCTAATCACAGCGTACCATTGCTAACTGTGCTGGTACTGAACACGTAGGTGGGTCAAAAGCCCTGTGCCAAACTCCAAGATACACTTCTACAAAATCATATATGCCCCTGGCTAACTACTTCAGCAATAAAGTGGTTGGTGCCATTGGATTGGCAAAAGCTGCCAAAGTGTTCTAGCTAATTCGGTCTCCTCTATTATAGTTACTGTCCATGCTCCTTTTTCAGGCACTGGTTTGGCATGTAGGAGACTCAGAACCAGGTCTCTGATGGAAATCAGAGCACAGACCTGAACCTGAGTCTTTTGCATCTCAAGTGAGTGCCCCTGGGGGCTTTTTCTTTCTTGCTTCGACTGGAAAAGATTTGAAATCTTCAAAACATTCAATAAATGGAAAAGACATTTCCTGCCTGAATGATGAGTAGATAAATAAGGTACACTGGAAACACCCAGGTTCAATAGACAAATGTTTGCTGTTCAACAGTGAAAGAGGTCATAGGTAGCGTGCTGTTAATACTCGACTGAAATGAAAATGAGACATTTACAGCAACCTGTCATTTGGCAGTACTTGCCTGTAGACCCTCAGGGTTCATGTTTCCTTTTATGTTGATGTAAAAGCATGGGTTATGCTGCAAAATGGAGTCTTTTCATCTGTTGTTTTTAACAGAGCAAGGCAGACAAGGTGGGAAACACTGCTCCTGCACTTTTTTTATTTTGTGTTCTTAAATCACTTTGGCTGTGGATTCATATGGTATCCGCGATCTCTCTGGCAGCTTAAGCTTTACTGAAGTTACAGTAGAAATATCACAAAACCTGACATTAATCCAGCTTCACTAGTGAGCTGTAAGCTTAGAAAGCTATTGGGGCTTATTAAGCTTTGCCTAGAGGAGGTTACATACAAGCGAGGGATTAAGATCATCATGTACAGGTTTTATGGATTATTTAAGGGGCTATTCATAAGGATAAAAATATCAGTCGTGCTGTGACATGGAAAAAATGCAAAAGTAATAATTTTATAGTTTAACTTGAGAAGAACTACAGGACTTGGCCTGCTTTCAGAAACAAAGCTTAAGAGAAGGATTACACAGCAGAAAACTTAGAACAGGAGTGGGATGGTCTGTGAAAAGAATGTTTAGCCACAAGTTGATCAGTAAGGTACTGACAAGCAGGTGCAGCAGTGGAGCGTAATCCCAAAATGTAGGTCTGATACCTCGGAGGAATCAATGGATGGACTCTGACACTTAAAACAGAAAGACAGAAAGAAATTATAAAAATAAAAAATACATTATAAAAATATAACATGTACTTTATTTAAAATGTCAGCAGCCATAACTGTTTTGGCATACTGGTCCTGTGTTGTGACATGGGGTGAAGTTATGGAGCAGCTCAGTAAGCAACTTGACAGGTTTCCACTCCTGTCTAGGGTAGATGTCCCTGATGGCCTTGAGTGAGTCATTTAGCTGTGCCTCAGTTTCCCTGCCTATAACAATGAGTGTATGTCTTGCCTCCCTTGTAAACAACTTGCCCATCTTCCAGTGAAAGGACTGTATAGAAGCTGAGATGTTAGAATGGTGGTGTTTTAAACAGAATTAGTTAAATCCACTTTTATCCAAGATTCAGACTTTTCGTTTGTATGTACATTTTGTTGGTTTCAGAGAGCCCAAAAGAGAACAAAAAGAGCGAACAGAGTTCTGGAAAACATAATTAATGAGGGCAGACAGAAGGAACTAAGATTTTTTGGTCTAGAGTAGGCAGAAGGGGGAATGCATAAGAACTGAGAATATTTAAAGAGATTTCTGCAGTGGGAAGGGATAGACTGATCTTTCTGGGCAGTTGAAAGGGCAAAAAGAATGGGCTTAAATTACAGCAAGATGAATGAGGGGAGGACATCTCATCGAAAGGTATAGATAGCAGTGGAATAGATTGCCAAGGAAGACTGGGGAATCTCAGTCCCTGGGAATGTATAGGACTATATTCCAGAAATGGTTTAAATCTATAATCCTCTTCCCTTGGGGCTGAGAAATACATTAGATGATTTCCAAACTTCCCTAATTTCTATAGTGCTTCCTTAATCTTTGCCCTATAGAATCTATTTTGGTTCAAAATCTGGGAAATGGGGAGATCCACTGGACATTGCACTTCTCGGAATATGATAGTGCTTTTGCTGTGCCTACAAAATTGTGTTGGTGTTTGTCCTGTTGCAATGACCTCATTTTTATCTGACATAAGGAAGCAGGAGTTCAGTATGGAAAGTAAAAATTGGTTGCTTCAGGTGTGTGTAACCTTACAAAAAAGTGTTCAGTTTAGTCTCCCCTTGCTTTTTGGCTTTTCTGCTCTCATAGCGAAATGTCTAATGTTTCAGTATTGTACTATCTCTTGGTTTTGACTGTCCTCTCTGTGGTAACCCAGGAGCAGAACTGGAGTTTTTTTGGTGACCTTAAAGGAGATTCCAGTTTGCATAATTACTTTCCAAGCTAGCTTTCAAGTGTCTTGTCAGTACTGGACTTCCAGGGTTTTGAACACTTGCACATTTTGAGGATATTGCAACAGCCTCGTAAGAGTTTTTACCTTCTTCTGTCACCGGTAGATACATAATTATGTAAGACTCAAGAGCCATTTCAAATTTTGACTACCATGCAACCATATTTAGTTTTATTCAGGATGTGGAAAATATTTATTTTAATAAAGCCATGAATACATCTACAATTCTTATTACACTGTTTCTGCATTATGCCCCATACTGCTGTTATCACAAAATTACTATGACTGCAGCTGATGCCAGAGTGAGCATTTGTCCTTTTGTTCATCATCAGTAAAGCGCGTTGGTGGCTGTAGTCGTATTTCCATGTCCTTAAAGGGCTTTAATCAATGCCCAGGAGCTCACCGAAGAGTAAGTTTCAATTCTATTACAGTCCCTGAAATTTTAATTTCATTTCTTTTAGTGGTGATTCAAAGCAAAAATTTGTGCTGTTTTTAATTCATCAAGAAAGAGAGGTCAGAAAAAAAGAATAAAACTGAAAGCAGGTCCTTCACCTACATGGCTGATAATGGTCTCCCATATAGGATCACCTCTGTCCATCATGCTCCTTAATTGGGCCTGTGTAGATAAAAAGGAGGGATTAAGGTCCTCCCGTGTTTATGGGAGAGTTTCAGAGTGACCCTGCAGGCTCAGGAGCCTAATAGGAGATGGGAAGGGAGTATGGTGGGAAGTATTGCTAATGCCACCCGCACAAGCAGCAAGAGTTAGTCACGGTGCCGTCTGTGAAAACGGATGGAGTTTTATCTTGAACGGCCCAAGTCAGGAAGCGTGATTTTTTTTTTTTTTTTTTCACCACAGATCTCAAACTGCCTACCCCAGGCAAGGACCAAAGATCCTATCGCCGAGCGAATGATGAAATGGTTGTCAGCACATTCCCTTATCTTCCTCTCTCTTACCATGGGCGCAGCAAGAACCAAAGTGCCAAGGCGTTAACCCAGTCAGTCAGCGCAGTCCTTGCGTACGGCGGGGAGGCGGCGGATGATTTTATAACATTATTACTGGCACTTTGTGAAACTTCTCCCGTGGTGTCCCCAGGGTGTGAATGGGCGTGCATATATTGCTGGGCAGGGTAAATGTGACCGAGAGTGCTGTCCTTGACTCAGGCATGGAAATTCATGTTTCTGAAAGTTATGGAAAAACTCAGAAAACCTAAAAAGTTTGAAAAAAGTATTCAGTCAGGCAGTCTCTTTCCTTACACAGGCATACATACATCATGTGTAATTGAGAGATTAGTCAGAAGGAATCTGGATATTCAATGAATAGCTCCAAAGTATTTTTATTCTTTCCCCTTTCTCTGTCAGTCTTCTTTTATATTTTAATGTAGCTTAAGCAAAACAAAAGCAATCCTTTATGTTCTGTTTAATATCTAAATTTCTACTGGCTCGAGGCATGTGTTTAGAATTTCTGTTCATATAAATCTTGCAGACAAAAAGTTACTAGTTGGCTTTCTTGTATTTCCCTTAGTTGACAGTTCGTTAATGTAAAAGTAAATCACTGTTAGAATGAATTTCACAGGAAGCTGCCTCTCATTACCGCTGTTTATTTTTTAGCTATAATTTTTTGATGGTGCTGATAATTCTTTTCCCTAAAGTGTTTGGATCTTATTGCATTAACCATAACAATATTGCCTTAAAAGTGCAATGATTTTTTTTTTTCCCTTCCTCTGATACGCACCTGTAGCCAAACCCAAATGGTTTATGGTATTTGTCAGTTGCTTTCAATAAAATGAATGAACATTTTAGAACAAAATGAGTTTCTTTCTCATTAAAAGACTGAAGTCTTTGCGAACGTCACTTTTCTCACATTACGAATCCACAAGAGAAAAATGTTGCATCATGAAGTGAAGGTCTTAACTAGGAATAGCAGTTTTCCAGACAGCTAGTTCCTTACATATAAGTCTAGCAATCATGTGACATGCATTTTAGTATGCATTACAATTAACACAGAGTAATTAAAATGGTTGATTTCATATACCAGTGGACCTTTTAGAAGTGAGTGATTACCACTGTACAGTCAGCACTTGTCAATTAATAAGAAGGGCTGATCTTGCAGGTTTTGGATGCGTATTGTTATGTCCATGATTGTTTTGCTAGAATATTGGATTTGCTTACTTAACGAGATTGCTTAAGTGATTTGCATAAGGTGTAACATGTAATGTTCACTAGATCAAGGCCTCAGTTATCACTGTCTAATAATTGAAATGTTAAAATTTGCATTTTTATTACAACCACAGCACAGAGGTGTCTGAGAGAGTTCTACTTACCCCATATATTATGTGTGGACAATACTAAAATGAAGAAAAACATATATGACTTTTATTTTACAAGAATTTGAAAAAAATGAAGTGAAGGAATTTTAGCTACAATTTAGTAAGGTACTAAGAAATAAGAAGACCCACCCAGAACATAACATTCCTTGTTAAGATTGTGTATAGAAATACTTCTGATTAAATAATTCACCCATACTGTTTCAAAATTTTTTCCTCTCATCGTGGAAGAGAAAAATCTCTCTCCCATGAGAGGAAAATAAAGTATTTCAGCTATAGACTGTAAACATTTTCTACAGAGTTAACTAAAATATTAGTGTAATAATGGTAAGTTACATCAGAGAAGTAAATCCCTTACTGTGATACATTGGACCAAAACTACTCTTCCTGCCCTAAATATGATAATATAGGCACTCATATTACGGGAAGGCAGGGCTTCCAGAAACACCTCTTGTTTTGTCTGGATTCAGTGCTCACTGGTCTGCCCAGTTCCTGTAAATGACAGACTAAGCTCTAACTCTTGCTGCAGTACAGCAAAATTAAGTGCATAATTCATAGTTAGAGTTCTGCTTTTGTAGTCTGGCCTCCAGGTATCATTCACACTAATTCATTTTATTGGCCTTCTCATGAAGAATCAAGCCACTTTCCACTCTAAACCCAACTCCAGTCATAAATTTTGGTACCACTATGAACTTGTATTCCTTTTTTCTCATCTTTCATGTTGTCATTTTTACTCTATTGTCTGGGACAACAGCAGTGTGAACAGTATGTTGACTGCTTTCAATTTGGTAGTTGGAAACAATTTTGCTAATCGTCCTCAAGATTTTAGCCCCCAAACACACTCACCAATTCCCATTCTGTGAATTTTCCCTTTGGTAATTTCTGAACATCTTTTCCGTTATTTACTGGTTTGTCCAAATTCCAGTGTAGCAAATAGTCACTTTTGACAGGAGAGGCCACCATGGTGGTAACTCAGATTGTTTAATACTCCAAAACTACAGCTATATCAATTAAGATGTAAGATGCTTAATGTTCTATAGAGATGTCAGCATGGCATGGCATATTTTCAGAGAACATTTTTTTTTTTTTAAAGTTCCTGGAAACAGAACAACTGTGTTGGAAGATATTTTGCTCTTTTAAAGAGTGACAGAACATTCGTTCCCATTCTTGAAACCACGTTTTTTCCCTGGATATCCCCAAAGTAGTCCAACTGTCTTCCAGCACATTGTAAAACAACTGCTTTTTTCAGGGATGCATATCTGCAAGAGTTAGCTCTTGCAGAACACAGGGTAGATCCATGAAAAGACCGTCACACAGCTAACCTAATTTTTGAAAGGATACAATGCAATCAGAGTTTTTCCAATTCCAGCTTTTTCCCCTCATGAATATGCTTCTTAATGGGTGTCAGACAGAAAACTGCAACTCCCTATCTTGAACAGAGTTTGTTTTGTTCGGATGCATGCTCTGGCTTCTCATAGCTCTTCTCATTAAGAGCTGTGGAGTGACAAATCCATGCTATGACGCTGAAGTCATTTTTTTATCAGATCTTGCTTTTTAGGTGGAGAAAAAGACCTCATGGTTGAAGTTATCACAGAGGCATTTGTACAAGTCCCAGTCCTCCGTGATTTTTGTTTTGTGGTGTGAGAGGAAGTGTGTTTTGTTTTGTTTTTTTCTCATTGTCTTGAATTTACAGGAAAGGCTTATAAGCTGGTTTAAATTTTAAATCTTTTACTGTTTTTTTTCCTAATTCTGTGTCTAAATATTTTCCAATTCCAAAGTATGTTAGTCATGTATCATACTGCACTTTACAGAAACTGGAAGTATACAGGGAATGCTGAAATCGCCTTGCGGGCTGAGTCATTAAACATATGCAAAGGAACACCAATATTCTGTCTTTTGTACTGAAATCTGAAATAACTAAGAGATTTCGTGCTGGGTATGGGTGTCCACCTATCCAATATTTTGAATAACAAATCGCCCAAATGGTGTTCAACTCATCTTGGATTTTAACTTTGGTTTAGGAAGTTGTTATATTTCAAGAAATCATATCTGTAATATACATACAAAAATAAAAGGGCAGAATGCTAGTGTTGAACAAAGGCATCGTTCAAGGCATCAGTGAGGTAGAAGTTGTGGGGTTTTTAAAAAGCAAAATATTGTTTGACTGATAAAAATATTTAAAGGAAGTGTAACTATAAAAACAAGGAGCCCCCCTCCCTTGCATGTGTAAGCCTGGTACATCAAATGTGCCGTCTGCACCAGCTGCTCTGGTTACAGTTTACTATGTAGCTAGTTTATAACAGGTAGGCTTTTTTCTCGGACCTGTCAGATTTTGGCAGTTTATTGTTTCCATGATGTCCGGTATTTTGATCTTATTTTGAATTGGGTATGCTTCTGCTAAAATCTTGCCACTGGAACCGGCAAAGACGTTGTATAGCAACAGTACCACCAGTCGGGCTTCCCTCTCTCTGTCTCTGCGTATGGGCGATTACTCTTCTGTTAAGTGATTATTTCACTGCGTTACGAATGAATTGCATTTAACCCTTCCGTGTTCTCAGAAGGGTCTCAGTGAAAGTCAAAATGGTAGAAGTAGCACTGGTATAAAAAAAAAATTCTCTCTCTAGTGGCACATGGCAATCAGAAGATAGTACTGAGGATTAAAAAGGCAAACACCTCTATATACACTCCTTCTCTCTAATAAAACCTGTGCATATTTTAGACATGTGGGTAATACCAAATGAGTGGTTTCTAAATCCCTTGCCAAACACTAGTAACTTAGAAGTTACCTGCAAATAATATATGTCTGGCTTAGTCAGTTGTCTTTAGTTTTGGGTGGTTTTCTTCCCGCTGTTGTCAGCAGTGTTGATGTACACGACACAAATACTCTCTTTTAGGCAACTCCTGTAGTTACTAACTCCTTTGACTACTACTCTCAACAAAAGTATCTGAAGTTGTTCTATATTGTTTATAGCATATCAGAATTGAGTGACTGGCAATTTAATTGTATAATCAATAGCTGAACTCAAGATCTTGGGAAAAAAAAATGCCTATTTTCTTGTGCTTGGCTGCATAAATTTTTTCTGACTAGCACATCATAGCAATGGAATGTATCGGAAGCCAGAAATGTAGCTGAGAAGAGTCCAGTTTTTAAACCTATTGTTTTCAAAACATTGCTTTATCATCTTAATCAGTTTTCTGATGTAATAAATATTCTGAATTTGAAGGAGAAAATTACAATGTTAATTTTAAAATTTCACTGTATTTTCCTATTTCTAAAAAGAATTAATTTTCTTAAATAAAAAGAGATTTTTTCCAAGAAAGTAAAGAAAAATAACTCTTAATAATAACGTGATTGAAAAGATAATAAAATAAATTCATAGCAAGCATGCCATTTGCCATTTTTTTATGCTTAGGAATGGTGAAATTGAGACAAATCTTCTTTAACCTTGAAATAGTTTTGCACAGCTTTTGGAATAAGATATAAGGAAACTCTTCAGTAAGTGTTCAGCTATATATAGTCTAGCGGTTCCTCCATTTTAACTGGATTGCATAACATTGATTTTGTTTGGTCCCACCAAAGTCAGTGCAAGTTTTACTGCCCACTTGAATAAGAGCCAAGATACATCACTGTTGAGCACTTTGGAAAATCCCTCCCCAAATGTCCAAACAGAAACTATTTGGAAGTTGGTGTCTTGGCCAAACAATGCTGTTGTGTCAGAGGAAGCCAAAGTTCTGCCCCGTGCCTTTGAAAGATTTAACTTGCATGGTGCTGCAGCATTGCTGTTCAGTGCTCAGAAAGCAAAAAGGCGTAAAGAACGAAAGAAGAGTTGCTGCGTACACTTGGCAGCGATTTTATGTTGTAACTTGTGGTTTTTGTCTGCAGATTACTCTGATCTCACCCAGTAATGCTTGAAATGGAAGAGGGTTTTGTATTCTGCTTTTTGTCTGTCTAATCCCCATGGCATGTGAATCCTGACTTGGTACTTAAGAATTGACTTGAGCTCCAGCAAAAAACTCAAATGCACAAACTCTCCTGGAAGGACTGATACTGAAAGACTGTTTCTTCTAGCACTGTTCATGCTTTATGCAGGACACGGTACCATTTGCAGGAGTTCGGAGAACCTCAGATTCCCAGAGATCCAGTGGGAAACAAGCATGCTCAGCACTCCCAAAAACTGAGCTGAGAAGACGACAGCATTTTTGCTGTATCACCCTCTTTTCAGCTAGGTTTACTGCATCCTGTTGGGGATTGTTCAGTGACTGTCAGAGCCAGGTAAAATATCAGTAGAATCCAGATATCCACTCTTGTTTCTACTTACCCATCCATCCATAATCTGCCTGGTTTTTAATCCTAACACACAGAGAAACGCTTTCTTTTTCCTCTTTAAATGGATTGCCTTTGATTATAGTGGCATGAAAGATTTTTTTTTTTGAGCTTTTCTCATATTTTACTGTAGTGTGTGTGTTTCTAGTGAGAAGAAAGCTTAGCCTGGCCAGAGTTTTCATCTTTAGGGTGAGGTCTGCAATGCTTCTTATCTTAATCAGCTACTGTGTTTATTCACTTGAAATATGTGAAAATCTGAAGAAACATCTTCTATTAGCAGGGATCAAGCCAAACTAAAAAAAAAAAAAGGAATCCGGTCTTTTAGCAATTCATGGTATTTCACATTATATTTCTATTAGGTTTCCTTTGCCGAATACATTGTAAGGAATGATACAATGACAGCAGAATGGAAAATAATCTTGCATATTTAAAAAAAAAGTCTTAAACTAGAATCTGGTCATCAAAACATGAATATTGTGAGTCACAAATTACTTAATAGCAGTTGGTGAAAATTAAACGATTTTTTTTTTTCTTGCCAAGAAGCTCTTCTGTGGTACTTGCAATTTGTTCTTTATAGTTTGTTATAATTTAATTGTCTTCATGTTTGTAGTTCAGTTTTTTATATTGGACATCACAATAGTTCTCATAAACAGTCCCCATTAGTCCTTTTACATCATTCCTCATAAAACTTACGGTGTTGGAGTGTAAACTTAGAAGTATGTATACAAATACCGATGGTAGCAAATGTCATGGTAATCAAATGCTATGCAAGTAGACTTTGTATGGCCAAGGTAGTCTATACATTCAAGAACCAGTTACCTGAAATGCAAGGAGATAATCTGCACCATTAGATACCATTGTTGGGCTATATTTAGCAATTTGTCAACAATTGTGAAAAACACTGAAGACCAATATGTCCAGTCTAAACACTGATCTAGGGAATATGTTCCCATATGGACCTTTCGTGGGGTTATGGTGTATATTAACAAACAGAGTTTTCAGTAAGATTAACAATCCACCTGCTATGTTTTTAAAGTTATAATGCAACTCCATGAGGGTTGTCCCCTTAAAGTTATAATATAAATGTTAAATAGTAATAATGGTGGTCTTTTATTGTTTTTCTCCATGTAGCATGATCTTCATAAATGAACTAATTTAGTTAGCATCGTCATATCTCAGTGGAGATATATTGTCTGGATGTAGGATCAGCCATTACCCTGTGCTTGTGTCCTGCCATAAATAAAGTTACTTGACTTGTTCTTTGGCACTACTTTAAAAGTACAATTAATATAAATTATATGTGATAAAAAAGACTGATAAAAATGTCTATAAAACATTATATGTTTATGATGCAACTTTAATACAGGAAAATGTTGAGTTAAACTTTTGGAACTGTTTAAGGACAAATATCCATAGGGAAACACATTAATGTGTATATTTGGATTGTGCAGGTGGATCTCCTGTACTGCCTGTGAGCACTGACAGATTTATAAGTCTAGCCCAATAGCACAGAGCCTTTGTCCACACTTTAAGTAAATTACGTTCTTCAGCATGGGCTGCTTTGGTCATGGAAAAGTATATCTGTATGAGACTTGAATGAATAATGTTTTTCGTTGTGAGCACCTTTTTATCAGCAGCAGTATGAGAGGTTTGAGTGAATTGCATACGGATATTGCCATTTCCCTATAATTTATCTTTTCTAATTATGACACAGTACGTTTATTTCTGAAATTTCACAGGCTATTAAATGTCTGCTTTAAAGTAACACAACCGTCACCCCTACCAATTCTGACAGAGAGTAAGACATTTACTTTTTTTTTTTACTTTCTAATCATTTCCTGGTTTATGTGGAGGTGAGGAAAAGATTGGGATTCAGCTAGTGAACCAAAATAGAAAATGATAATCTAGAATCAGCACTTGCTACTTCAGTTGAAATGTTGGAGACCTGTGTGGTGGAAATAAAGGCATAAACCAGTGGGGTAGGTTTCCTTTGATTGTCACACAACGGTGGTTTTCGAAGTTTGACTTATTTTAAATAACAGAAGAAAGCTTTCGGAAGAAAATATTATAAAGAAAATACTAAGGCTGGAAAGCTGGCAATTCAATAATTTGGAAATAACAGAATTGAAGAATTCAGGTTGCCTATGGAATTTTCCATTTTCACATCCACCGTGATGATGCAGGTTTTAATTACAAAGTCACCTGCTTTTTGTCATTGGCCTACAGTTTTGTACAGAGCAGATGTGCTATGAGGCTGAAAACAAACATGGTTTTTAAGGCCTTTGCTTAATGTGTGGCCAGAGGTAGAATATGTACACTAAATGAGGCACTGGATTGCAAGAAGATCTCATGGCTAGGGTGGTTGAAGGCTGTGCTAGAAAACTGAATGCTGTCTCTGACTCTTGTTTGCTAGGGGTGGCTGAGCAAATGAATTTCATGGCTGTCTTTCCTGTGTGTCATTTTCTGCGCCTAATTTAAAGCTATAGAGTGATTTGCATCTATAACTGCAGTTGAAGTGAATAGGAACTGTGTTTGACTGTATTAACCTCTATACAATCCTGCAAATCATGAATAAGTTAGGTCTTGTGTGTCTGAAATTAGACA
>NW_008824338.1:6253762-6266509 GCF_000699105.1 Pygoscelis adeliae
ACTACCCTTCTATAAAATGAATTTAAGAATATGTCTTCCCTCACAGTCATTTTGTAAGTTTTTAATTAATAACTGTTGGAGAAGCGTTCAAATGTTATACTAATGAACACCACGGAAGAGCTCATGAGAAAATCGGTGATTCTGTCTCAGGAGAGGACTGGAATTGCTGCAAAGCTGAGGGTCACACATCGCAGAACGGAGGTAAAGCAGGATACTGAAAAGTTGCTTATTTCATGGGATTTGTCCTTCCTGTGCACTGAATGAGGTCCTGCAAAAACGGTAGTGTGTGATTATGTAATTGAAGATTTTTTTTAATTATCTGTGCACAAAGGCCAAAGGAAGGTTAACTCTGGCATTTCCTAACTTCAGTAGTCCTTGATTGTGCAATCCTAATGGTGTCTGCATGTTTCTGGGAGGGGTTTGTAATGTTGGGGGTGTGTGTATATGCAGATAAAGATACAATTATTGTTAGAGATGCTTACTTAGAATTTTAATTTAACCCATATGCAGAGCAGAAGGTCTTGTTAACAAAATGTTATTTACTTATTTTTCTTGTTTCATTTATCCTCACTTAATCAGGATGTTCTCCACCATATTTTTGAGACAGTTTAAAGAAGCTGAGATTGACAGTAATTGGAGTAATCAAGCCACTTCACTGTGAAGCAATTTGCTTAGGAGTAGAAGAAATTCTCTTATAATTTAATTATTTATTGTGGCCTTTGAATGACCCTGCAGTTAGAACAATAGCAACCTGGTTCTGTATGACCTATGTAACACCAGAACATAGGATTTCATAATGAAAAAGAAAAAAGGAACAGAGGTATTCTGTTGTAGTACTTCCTACGTGCTACTATCACTTATAAGATTCCTCCCCCCCCTTCAATTTTTTATTCCATCCATAACTTCAAGGGGATTCCTGGTTACACATTTGAAATACATCCTTTCTCCATATTCTCCAATATTCTTTCCAGGGCAATACTGTGCATAGGGGTTTTGGGTTTTGGGGGGTTTTTTGTTTGTTTTTTTAAGGCACTGTAATTCTTGGTGTATTGATGATTGATTTGTGTCATCCTGTTGGGGAAAAAAAACCCAAAACA
This sequence comes from Pygoscelis adeliae, assembly GCF_000699105.1. Classification (NCBI taxonomy): domain Eukaryota; kingdom Metazoa; phylum Chordata; class Aves; order Sphenisciformes; family Spheniscidae; genus Pygoscelis; species Pygoscelis adeliae. The sequence continues at coordinate 6,254,860 of NW_008824338.1, forward strand.
CTTTGCATTTGGAAACAGAGGATTCAATGTGACACTTAGCAGAAAAGACACAAGAAAATATCTATCTAGAGAAAAGATGTGAAGGCTTCTACTTCTGCAGTGTTCATTTCTGGAGGAGCACTTGGGGAATGTTGGAGTCTGGATGAGTAGGTCCTGTGTGGACTGAGGTTTGAATGAAGGTGGCATTTTGCTAGGAAGTAGGATTTTCTGAAATGCATAAAATCTTTCTGTGTATCTGAAGTAATAGCAGGGTGCCCAGAGCTTTGTGGAAAGATGCCTACTTCTTCAGCAATAAATAAAATAAGTAAATAAATAAATATATTTAGTTAAGGGTAGGACATCTTTGATGTTAAGATCTTCTGCTAGATGAAAGACTGCAACTGGCATGCAGTGCCAAGCATCCCCCTGCTTCCTTAGCGCCTTTGGTGCCAACATCCTCAAAAAGAACAAGGATTGTAATCCTTAAAACATCAGATTTGAAAAAGGATTTCCTTTAGAGGTAAGGTTGTTTTTCTTACCCTCCAGACATGTAGCTAGTGGTAGGACAAATGAGTCTTCCAGAAATTAAGAAATGTTTAATAACTGTGGCAGTTTTCGGATTACAAGTAATCATCAAGTAATTTAGTTTTCCTGTAACCATGGACAAGGTCCTGATGCCCATCTGCCCTTGGAACAGAAGTAAGTCTGTTACTGGTTTAAGCCAGGGATCCAAGCAGCACAGTGTTCATAGATGGGCACCTGGAATAGAAGAGTTCAAACAAGGCCTATGTACATGATGCTTCCCCTGAAAACTCTCCCAGTCTTCAACTGTTTTCACTTTGGGAATGAAAATCTCACTGAGGCTGGTGTGGCTTGCCTGTTTAGTAGTCTGCAATGGATTTCTGCCAACTAGTCGCCCACTCTCCCTTTGAACTCGCACATCCACAGTTGTCCTCAGGCAGGGAGTGCCACGTGTCCACTTCCCACTGCATGAAGAACCACCTTGTTCTCCTTACTTTGAACCTGGCTTCTATAACAAGGGGTCACCAAGTGAAGACAGTGAGCAGATACTCCCTCTCTCCCTTCTCCCTGTCACCCACAGACCTTTTGTAGGCCTTTGTCAGATCTCCCTTACATCATCTCTTTCCCAGCTTTGAAGAGTAATTGACTATTCCCTCGCTTGCCCTTACCATCCCCACCCGGGACCCTCGCTCAGGCCTGTGGCTCGAGGGCTTCATTTAAGCCCAGGCTGGCACACCCATACGTGCCCTGGGCTGTCAGCTAGCTGGGAGCAGCAGGAGCTGGGTGGCCCGTGATGGGGGAGGATCTGGGAGCCGGGGCAACGGCAGCGCAGACAGGGCCCTCGCTGACCGGGTGCAGTCCCACCATGTCTGAGCCGGGTTAGCAGAAAGGGTGAGGCAATGAACCAGGTCCAGGGTCCATCCAGGGAGTCGGGTCAGGAGCAGCCAGAGACAAGGCCAGAGACAGATACACCTACAGCATATGTCCAGCAAGAACTGAAAGCAAATTAAGGGCTTTTAGTGCATTCAGGGCACTGCCACACTTATCTACATTGAATTTTATTTGTCATTTTATTGCCTAGTCGCTCTGTCTTATGAGAGACTCATTTTTCAGTTCTTTACAGTTTGCTTTCAAGGTATCTACTCTCTGGAGTAGCTTTCTATCATCAGCAAACTTCATCTGTACTCTTCTACTGCTTTTCCAGATACTTTCTGGATATGTTAAGTAACGTGGATCCCAGCAAAGACCCCTGTGGAACTCTGCTAGTGACTTTCTTGCTTTTTACAGCTTCACATTTGCTCCTACGCCCTACCTCTTAACCAGTTATTTATCCATGCCAGAACCTTCCTTATTATGTAATGGCTGCTTAGTTTCCTTTAAAGCCTTTGGTGAAAGTCTTTGCCAGAAACTTTCTGGATATCCAAGTGAACGATGTCAACTGGGTCACATTTACCTGCACAGCACAACAACCCTGGAGAGAACTCCAAGAGGTTTGTAAAACAAAATGTCACTTTACGGAAGTCATGTTGACTCTCCCAAATAGATTTTATTTATCCAGGTGTCCACTAATTCTAGTATTTCTTATACCACAGATCCCTTGTGGTAGCAGAGGCACTGGTCTGCTCAGTGAGAAAAATAAAATTGGAGTAAACCAGTTTTACCTGACTGCCAGTTACTGGCAACCTTTACAGGTGTTAACGTTATTAGCAAATCTTCAGGATGTATGACCTGTAATTACACTGCTGTTCCAGTGCTCTAGACTAAGACTGCATCTTGCAGAAATGGGCTCGAAAATAATAGGATGCGTTTGATCATGTTGACAAGCAGTGGAAAGGACTGAGTGGTACTTCTAGTACTTTATTAAAATGTAATGAAAGGTTTGAGCAGCTCACTTGAGTAGTAGTTCCTCATTGTAATTTTGTCCTAGAGCCACTCTTGCAGCTCACAACTGTGAACATTAGCAGAAGAACCTTTTCAGTTGCAGCAAATAGCTAGACCACACTTTGACCATCTTGAGGAAGGAATCAAATGTCTGTTTTTCATATAATGCTCCCTCAGACTGTGAAGGGGACAAAAGAACCATCACTGGAAAAAGAAAGCATGAATTACTGCTTTCTTCTGAAATGCAGAAGAGACAGAAGTAAACTAAAATGCAGAAGGAACCAAGATAGTCTGCAAGTCACCATATATGCTACACATTCTATCTCACAAACATAGAGACAAACCTGTTACTCTGCACAGTGCAGATCTGGTAGTCACGGGACTAACAGTCCTACCTCTCCCTAAAAGGATGGAGCACTTCTGCATATCCTCATATCGACTCAGATATGGTCACATAAATAGAATAGATTATTTCTTATTGATGGGCAGTTCAGAGATCAGAGGGTTTTATACCTTTCTGTTTGAAAGACCACACAGAAGTCATTTGTAAGTGCAAGATAACACTGTTGTTCTAGTTTTATTTTTCTAGTAAACCCAAATGCCAAGAAACTTCTGATACTATTACTTCCTGGAAAGTAATTGTTTTCTCGGAACAGGAAGACTTGTAACTTTTAAATGAAGTAGCAAGGTTTGCATTTGCAGGGAATAATAAAATTGGTTTAAAGCAGATTTAAGTATAAGACAAAATAGTGTGAATGAGAATACCCAAATTATTTAATGTATTTAAGCTATTAGGTTTTTTAATTCTTTTGGGCTATCAGCATTACAACTGGAACAATAGCTTCTCATACACTTTACAAAATAATAGATTTATATAAAGATAGTGGGCATGATTCATAGCTAGAAATTCTTAGAATTATTTTAAAATTAATGATGTTACTGGTGTGCAAGGGTAGTCTCATGGGTAAGAAGTCAGTAGAAGTATGTCTCTCTATACCTGCCTAGTATCTTGTCTAGAATGTGTTTTCCACATTTCTATTCTCAAGTTATATTTTACTACTTTAACTGCCAAAAAGGAGGAAAATCATGTACTTCTGATTATTGTAATACATTTCTAATATACCTGTTTTCTTGGTCCTATACAATGTTTTGGTAAACACATTGACCTTGGGGTTAAGAAATTTCTACACTGGAACTACTGTTTTCTTATTGTCACTGTCATTTGCCATGAAATAACATGTTTCACATTGCATCTGTGCTAAGAGTCACGGATTACAACCAGAACGAGGTGATTTCCCATTATAGCTCCTGCTTTGGCTTTTGAAATGAAACTGGGCCTTTGGTTAGTCTTGGAGACACAGGTGCTGGGAGGAGGACCAGCTTCAGGCAGAGCAGAGAGTTGCTTTGAGCAGGTCTGCTATAGGCAACAGAGCGGCTGTAGTCCTGCTACATACGGCCCGAGGTGGCTTCACTGCCATTATGGAAGGGATGTGAATGTGTGGCTCATGCTGGAGGAGGTGGGATCACCCTTGCAAGCAGCAGCAGTGACACCTCATACTGATGAAAGCAGTAGGTGCTGCAAGGTTGGCTTTCCAGACCTCTCATGACAATCCTTCATCACACCTGTATCACTTAACCCACTCTGTCCCTTATACTCTGCTGGAGCTGCTTCATCACAGCCCTTTCTCCACAGACAGGCAAAATAAGGTCATTCGTACTCTACTGAGAAGATTTGAATGTAAGCATGGTGGTGTTTATTTTTGTTGATTTGTCCCATTTGGAAAGTTGGTAAGATCAGCTGTTTTAGGCTACGGTATTAATATTTTTGTCTCTGTTATCATTTTGCATTCGTTTTGTTGGTAGAGTCAGCCTCAGAGGTTGCACTTGTGAACAGCCAAGAAGTTTGAAAAGAAAAGGTGCAATTGTCTGTCTAGTCATAAATGAAAGAAGATGCTTCTGGCAAATGTTTGCAAGTCATACCTGATGATGAATCTACGGGTTGCCTGACTACTACAAACAACCCTCTGCCATTTCCATAACTAAAAACTGCTTAAAGTTGCTGCTGGCACTTCATTTTAGTTGTTTAGAGTTCAGGCTGGAGCACATTTACCAGATGTGCCAAAAAAGTGTTTAGCCTGCCACCATTACTACCACGTAGCGCAGCGTGTGATTCAGTACTGGAAGATGTGGTCACAGTTTCGTGGCTGTTTAGATCAGGATTACATCAACCTTTTGTTTCTATGACCTTGCATAGATACGAGTGGGTACCTGAATGGGTCTGTTCAGCATTGTAGGCCTTCCTCATCTGGAAGGAAGGCATTTTGCCCAACTGTGTCCTAGGCAGACCATCAAGCAGTGCTCTGCCATTTTCATAACTGATCCAGAACCGACTAAGGAAAATACGCGAGCAGCTACCATCTGAGCTATCCTTCTTGTAGTTGTTGCAGCCTGGTCATTATGGCTCAATTACCACGTGCTATAAAATGCTATAATTGCTGTTAGTACTGTATACTGTCAAAGCCTGTTTTGGCTGTTCTGGCTGAGTGGTCTTGAGGCTGAGTACAGGAGGGGATGGGAACTGCCTGGATGGAGAAACCACTGCAGTCAGGAGAGTCGCAGGAGAGCTGTCTAGCACACCTGAAGGCTTTTTAGACTACAGATGGATCTCCAGCACTCTGTCTTACTGCGGAGTTTACTGCACAATAACATTTAAGAAAACTACAAAGAGGAAAGAAAATAACAGAATTCCTGGAAAGCTGTTTGGATGAGGAATGGAGTTGTTATTAAATCAGACTGATTTTTTTTTCTCCAAATGTATTGTTTTTGTTGAAACTGAAAAGTATATCAATTTTAAAGAAAAGTGACAGGATAAAAATTCTAGCTGAGATGTTTTGATGATGGAGAAAAAAATACTGCTTTGAAAATTCAAAGCAAAGTTTTAAGTCATTGTTTTGAATTTACTTCAATATTTAAAAAAGGTTTCCTAAAAGTTTTAAAGCCAATAACAATGAAATGTTTTGATACACTTGAACTGACTTATTTGATGCTATTTTGCAGAATATTTTTTGAAGGAGATGTCTTAATTTTTCCTTTTTTTGGAAATAAGATTTCCTGTCTAGTTACTCCTATGCCTACTTATTTTCAGGAGGTCCGATTAGTAGCTATCACGTTTTTAATCTTCAAGTTACTTTTTTGCTACACCAATTTAACATGTCTGGATCAGCTGACCAGGAATTAGGTTCATATTAGATTTAATACCTGCAGATACTAAAAGATTTCTCGACTTCTCTGTGCACACTGAGGGAGAGCTATACTGAAGCTATCCTGAACCATACTGAAGACTTCCCTGTTGGTTTGCGCACACTGCCCAGTAACTTTCACTGAAAAACTTGCAATGATTGGTGCCAGTGCCAGCCATACAGCTACTAAAATAGATTTAACAGATTTAATTTCATAAGAACTAGGAGATCTGGAATAGGCTGTCTCTTAAGAAAGTAGGTACAATAATTCTTTAACTCTTGGGCAGCAGCTGTTTTGCAGACCTTGGCACTAGGGTTAACTGGAGTAGTTAGAATAAGAAGGAATATTTTCCCTGAGGAGCTCTTTATATTGACTGTATCTTGGTTGAGCTACTAGCTGAGAGTTCTTGATAGAAAAATCTAGAAGAAAGAAAATATAAAGTCACTAAGTTTTATTGACTGAGCTCTTGACCAAAGACCTAGACTTAACAAAGTGGATCAAAGATAAATCAAAATAAAACTCAAATGATCTGCCTAAAAATTCTGCCATTCCTGCCACAGGAGTCTACCATAGTTCTAGGCTTAGTCACTGACTTGTGTTGAAGAAATAGCGCTGTCACAGGACTGTAGCAAGGTGGATTTAGGTCAACATGACAGCATGCAGAATACAATGACTAATTGGTTATGCACGTAGGTAGTGTGAAAGGAGTTGTTTAATTTTTCTTATCCATGGCAATTAGACACTGTGGTCAGGGTGAAATGCAAGACTTCCTTTATTTCCTGTTTATACAGACTCTATCCTCTTTACTCTGTGCTTCTTAATGATGGTTTTGGACACTTTCTCCTCGTTCCTCAGTGCTCTGACAGCCTGTCCAGCTTAGTTCTCCCACAGCCGTGATGTCAGACTAATTTCTGCAGAGCTGTTATGAAATCATTCATGACTCATTCTTCTCTCGCTTGCATGAGTGAAATATGCCCACTAAAAACATCTCAGCGTAGCATGGCAAGGAGCACTTACCAACTTGTTAAGTATGCTGAGCTGTGTTTTAGCAGGTCTGTACAGCGGGTTCCAACCTCTACACTGCAGCATTAATATGCCTCTTCCTAATTCCTACCCATAGGGTGGCCTGATGGATGTTTTGGAATATCCTTGCTCTCAGAATACAGTATATCATATTCAGAAGGAGATACTATGAGGAGAAAGGGAGGGTCAGATACAGCCCTCACTGTTTTTTCACCAGGCTTTGTCTGACTTTTTCTGTTCCACCCTTGTGTAAGTACAATGATATGATCATTTAGCAAGCAAAGTGGTGTTATGGTGTGCCTTACCTTATTTTCTATGCCTGTAGCTTTCCTATTGTGACTTTGTCCTTTGGCTAGGACTCGCCAGACAACAGTTAGTTCTATGTTTTTAGGCCACTTCTTGCCTTTTCTGACACTACATCTATGAAGGTAATATATTGCCCAGATTAGGCCTTGCATTTATGTTCTTCTTTCCCTCCGGAAATGTTCTGTGATCTGCTTCATTATCTTACAGTTTTTATTACTTTCTGTGTTCAGATGGATGTTAGAGGGACCTAGGGCGACATTGTTGGAACGATTTGTCAGATTACTTTTACTTCTTGTTTGTGCAGATTTTCTCTTCGCTCTGTATGCGTGATAGGGACCACCTTGAATAATGAGTCAAAACTAATACCGTAGATTTATAAAGTAAGAACAAGAACTTTCTCCACTCTGTTGCCTTCTATTTTCTGATCAGATATTATAAGCATTCATAGGTAGGATGCTTTCCGTATAAAAAATTGCCACGCTCAAGGTGTTCACCTTAAGCAACTTTTTTATCTCTGTTGAACTTTGTGTGTGAAGATAGTAAAGTAGGTCATTTGTTTCTATTTCAAAAACTGTACATGACCAGCAGTCGGATCACCCTTGAGGTTCCCGTATTGTCAACTACAGTTTTTCATGTTTGAGTCTACAGGGTTCGATTCAAATCCCACTGCAAATAGTGAGAACATTCCTTTGAGTTAAAAGTGTTTTGGATAAAGCCTGAAACTAGATGGTCTGGCCCGGACCATGAAAGGAGAAAAGCTTCTAGTAAGCACAGAATCTCAAACTAAAATAAAGAGTATGAGATCTATTTTATGTACGTTATTTGATTAATATGTTTAAACATATCTTCTTCAAAACTTGAAATTTATTACCATGAATTCCTGGCTTTAAGTGTTTATCTGGACTTCTGATAAAATATCTAGAACATCTGCGTGGATAACAGTGAATAGAGTTCACCCTAACTTTGTACTTGACAGGATGATAGGATGCGGGTGTGGGAGACAGACACTGTTCACACCAGTCTCCTCAGACTGCTTTTGAACACTTTACTGATATGCTTCATTAGCCCGTGAAGGGAATTTTCAATGCAGGGAAATGATCATTGAGATAAGTCCTAGAAGAGGTGAGATAAGTCCTAGAAGAGGTGAGATAAGTCATTGATGGGTTCATTTATGAACCAAGTTTACAGTTTGCAGTTTAATAGTTTACACAACATATGTGAAGAAGTTAGGCAAAAAAAAGAGAACCCCAAGAACACTGCTTTATTCTATTTATTGTATGAGGTAAGTTTAAATACCTTGCTGCTCTACTTCGTGCATTGTGAAGGGTCATACTGGTAACATAATGGCGTGTGCCATAGCAATTGGCATATGCTTTTTATTTTGTTGCTTTTTTGTTAATTGTCACACATGGCAAAATGCTTTTCTGTTAATCATTCTATGTCATGACACTGAGATATTTCTCTTGCCTTCTCCCTCCAAACTTTGCAGTTACCTCTGCATAATCACAAATCTGTAGTCATGGGTAAAAATATACTCTTTTAACTGTGTGCTTCTAACTTTTGTTATTGACTGTTACTGCAAAGTAGATCTACATTCAGGAGGCAAAATACCCCTCCCTCTTTTTGAGAAGTATGCTTGTGGTCTCCGCGCTGGTATGTTTACATCTCTGGGCTTGCACCATTGCTTGTTCAAATGCTAGCTCAAAAGTTACGGTATCTTTAAGATTTTGAGTATTTACAGAATCAGAGTAATTGTGATTAAAAACTATAATCAAAGGTAAGTAATGTGAAAGACGTGGGAATTGTAAGCACTCTTGTCACTTCAGAGAGTCAGGTGTTCAATATTAGAGTTTAATTATTGTCTTTTCCATATTTGCTCTTTTTATTAAGCCCATTTTATTTTAGATGTCAGTGAGGCTTCGTCACTGGAAAGCCCAGGACTTACTATCTTGAAGGATTCAGTCTCTGAGGCTTTGAAAACTTCAACAATAGTAAGCCTGCAGTCAAACTGGGGTTTGATTCTCAGAGGGGTCCAGGTATTCTGTCTAGATATTCAATACTGATGGCAGATCTTAAACAGATACTTTTGTATTAGTTCATATTTCAGGTGCAAAGACAGAGAAAATTGATAAGTGGACTCCAACTCTAAAAAATTATGTATCTTTTTAACTGTGCTTTGAAATAGGCTTTCCTTGAGAACAGTTGCAATGTTCAAAAGGTGTTGAAAGCGGTGTTGGAAACGGTGTTAAGAAGGGAGAGCACCGCTGTCATTGGTGTTCTCTGAGGGTGGATTTTGCTAGAAACATTAGCTGAAAAATTAAAAGGTGAGGATGTTAAGTTTTGAGATGATGACATAAGTTGGCTTGCTTGAACTTCAAAGCTTTGTTGGATACAAAACAACTGCAGAGTTTAATATTTCAGGAAAATATCTTAAAAAATAATGTCAGACAGAAGGAATATGGGAGCAAACTGGGGCTTGGCTGTCATTAATTGAATAGTTAAGGCAATTAATGCAGTACAATGTGTTAAAGGTCAAGTAAAGGTACAATACTTGGTTGTAAATGTTAGTGCATAGTCATTATTAAGAGAGAACAGTTTGTCCATTTAGTTTTACAGAAGGATGATGCCATACATTTCTGTCTCGTACTCACTTCCCGTCTCATTTCAAGGAACACTGTGCACCTGTCATTATGCTTCCTAATCTTTTAAAACCGCCTTAAACTGTGTCTCCAGAGCTAACAAAATACCTTTTTCCTGTCTGCTTTATATATAAATAACAGATTCATGAAAGAGGTTTCCTTTGGTTGATTGGCTTGGTCTGGTTTCAGAAATTACAGAGCAAGTCAATTGTAAAACTCTGCAGTTTCCATTAAGTAGCAAGTGTTTTAGATGTTGTTTCCAAATAATGCTGATGACTGCAGAACCACTGCAGAAAATAAAGTTCCTTCACATGAAGCAAGTTCTGTAAGACTAAGAAAGTGTTTTTGTTCTTATCATAAGCTGAATAACTTGCTGGTTTTGATTTGGGGAAACAAGAAGTTGCAAGTCTATTTTCAGAATTCCTCTTTGAGTGAAGAATTGAATTCTCCTGGTATCTGGGAGCTGAAGCGGTCTGGTATTGCATAATGAAATGCGATACATGTTCTGAACACAGAGACCAGTTTAGCTTTGTAGCAGACATGTTAAAAACATCACATTGATACCTGGAAACCTGTTCATTAAGATGCAGAGTAGACAAATAATAAAAACAAGACATAAAGCATTTTGAAACCTAACAGGTTTTCAAGCCAAACTTAGTCAAACTTATCATAGTTTCCTTGCTAAAGAGAGAATATTTTCTGGTTTTTGTGTTAAGCGGTCGTAGTTGATGAGAGACACAGTTAGATCAGTTATCTCTGATTTGATCATTGTGAATTTCTTTCCTTGCTTTCAGTGATTCTTCTTTGCAAGATGCAAAAAGAGAAGTGGGTCACACACTGTGCGTCCTCAAGGAGTTAAATACATGTAGTCTGATCAGAATCAAATTCATAACTTGGAAGTCCATTCATCCATGGAATATTCTGCTCTAGGGAACTGGTAGAAAAAGCTGATAGAGTTGGAAAAAGCACTGGAATGTGTAGGGAGACTTCTTGATTGATTGCAGTGGGAGTTCAGTGGCTAGAGCTGTGGGAGAACTGGATGGAGGTTAGAAAAATAAATCACATAGCCCAGACTGGCAAAAATAAAAGGTTCAGGTGTAGTCACACAAAGATCAGTCATTGTAAGCTTAATGGAAGCAGTAGGGAGATACTTGACTGTTTAATACAAGACTTCGCTGTCTGCATTCATAATGTTTTCTTTTCTGCTGGTATGTAAAGGAGAAATACACCAACAAACCAGGGGTGGAAATTAGTAATACAGCAGTGAAGGAATTACTGTTTTGAGCTAGGTATGCCATTCCCTTCCATCTTTACATCTGATAGAAACACCACGATAAGAAAGCACGCTGTATCACTGAAATTGTTCAAATTATAATGAATGGCTTGTTTGAGAATATAGAGCAAAAAACAGCACTAGAGATGTCAAAGTAACACTAAATGTCAAAAATGTACCTACTTCCCCCCCAACAGATATTAGTTTACCATATTATACATAGCATTATTCTGTTCTTAGCAATGCAAACTATTGAGAAGTAATTTCTGATCTCACTTCTACTTGTGTAGCTTCACTGTTTCCAGCAAGTCCCTGAAATGAAGTATGAGAGGTTGTCGTGGTTTAACCTCAGTTGGCAGCTGAGCACCACACAGCCGCTCGCTCACTCCCCCCCCCGCAGTGGGATGGGGGAGAGAATCAGAAGGGTAAAAGTGAGAAAACTCGTGGGTTGAGATAAAGACAGTTTAATAGGTAAAGCAAAAGCCACGCACGCAAGCAAAGCAAAACAAGGAATTCATTCATTCCTTCCCATCGGCAGGCAGGTGTTCAGCCATCCCCAGGAAAGCAGGGCTCCCCCACGTGTAACGGTTACTTGGGAAGACAAACGCCATCACTCCAAACATCCCTCCCTTCCTTCTTCTTCCCCCAGCTTTATATGCTGAGCATGACATCACACGGTATGGAATATCCCTTTGGCCAGTTTGGGTCAGCTGTGCTGGCTGTGCCCCCTCCCAACTTCTTGTGCCCCTCCAGCCTTCTCAGTCGGTAGAGCATGGGAAACTAAAAA
>NW_008824338.1:6267104-6268904 GCF_000699105.1 Pygoscelis adeliae
GAGCGAACGGCTGTGTGGTGTTTAGCTGCCTGCTGGGTTAAACCACAACACCCTCCATTAATAGTGTACAAGAAAATACCTGATATCATTATTCAGAACATCTTTTCAGTTTGCTCTGGGCAGAACTAATTGAATAATAAGTGTTAACACTGAATATGTTATTGTCTTTGGAAGGTGAAAGCATGGCTAATTTTCTGTGATGGGGTAGAAGAGAATATTTCTGGGTGTAATAGAAAAACTATTATTTTGTGATGTTAAAAAATCACAAATATTTTGACTTAGATTGGTCCTTCTTGCAGATCAGATGAGACAGATATATTACTGATAGTATCTATCTTTTAATAGCTTACTGAAAGGACCCAGAAAATACTAAGTACTGAAATATAAGTAGTCCAAATCATATTAAAATAGATACTTTGAAAACTAGTAGAAAGGACAGGTAATAAAACCCTAAAAATGATTCAAAGTCTCTGTATGAAATTGCTTTTGAGTTGGTGTTTCACACTATGTCTAGAATGCCTTGGTATTGTATTATAATAGTGAATTCCAGTGTAAAGTAATTGTGCATAATTTCTGTATCTTGTTAAACACCAGCAAACTGTAGTTTCAACGTCTACTGCAAGAGATCCGTGTCATTAATAGCAGATTTTCTGGGATAGTTAAAAAATTCTGAAAGAACTTCTAGACCCAAAAATTGGCCTATAAACACACAAAGCTTGAAGAATATCACTGACTAGCAGTACAATAACCCCCCTACCCTGTGTTTTCTAGAGGCCTTCGTAAGAGTTAATAATGCTTATTCTGAATACTGATAGTAGCAGCCAGAAAAGGCGTTCCAACATTGCAGCCTGGGAAAGAAAACTCTGCGATTGAACTGTCCTCTTAAAAGCAATAAAAGGCGGTGAATGCATCATGGGTCAAACGGAAACTGCTTTGGATGTTGGGTGTGTGTTGGATTTGTTGGGTAAAGCACCCAGTGAAGAAGCAGTATTTTCTACTTTCACTGCACAAAATATTCTGTTACCCAGAAATTTCATCCTAACAATTTCTTTAGTCTGTGTCCAATGTATATGTAGAGGAAATTTATTTCTTGTATGCATCTGTATGACTAAGAACGTGACCTGTGCCCAGATATAACATTAGTTTAACCAGTGTCTGCAGTTTGGTGGGATCTCAAATTCCTACAAACCACACTTCACTAAAAGATTGTCAGCTGTTTTCCCATTCATTTTTTGAACAGCCTCCCAGGCAAGCACGACACTTGCTTGCACGAATGATACCCAAGAAATTATTTAGCCATACAGCACATCAGCTTGTACAGCCTGTTATAGTTGTGTTGAAGTTAACTGCGCCCATGGATTTACTCCAGCTGAGGATGTGATCCTCTTTGTAACAATGCATCAACTGAACAGCTAGGAGCAAGCAGCCAGAAATTCTTGCTGGAGTGGACAGAAATACGACATTCTTGATGACCATTCCTCTTGTAAATCTCAGCATGATTTGTGATGGAATGTGATATGTAGATCTCAGTTTGAAACCATTATGTTGCATGCAGCAACCTCACAAAAAAACTCACCTGTTCCCACCCTATTCCTTTCCTAACATAATCTTCTCTTTACTGATGTGTGTTAGCTTATGTGCGTATTGTACTAGCCTGTATACTTACCAGCTAATACTTTTTTAACCAGCGTGTCTAAACTGAACTGTCAATACCACTCTTTGTCCCAAACTTCTGCTACTTTGTGGAAAAAAAATCCAACTCAGGCCAAAACTAGCGAGTCAATTCTGTTATTTTTATAA
>NW_008824338.1:6268936-6281972 GCF_000699105.1 Pygoscelis adeliae
ATGAAAATATTCTTAAGTTACAATGGGTGTAACACAGGATTTTCACATTACCCCCTCCCTCTGGGGGAAATCCATAACTTTGTCTACAGTGTGAACTCCACTCATATGGGTCAGGGCAGATTTACCCAGTCAGTGTGTTTGTTTCCACTTCCATTTTCATTGGCACAAACCCAAATAACTAAGGGGAAACAGGCAGTGCAGGGCCCCCACCCTGGCTCTGAACATATTTTCTTCTATTGTAGCTGGTTCCCTCAATTTCCCAGATCAATCAAAACCTGCTGGAGTCACTGCTGTGATAAAGTCGGTTGCTGTCAGGAGGTAGGATATTTGTGCTAGAGCGATCAAGAGGGGTCAGAGCTCTTAGTGGCAATGGTAACCTAACAGAAATAAATACCTACTGAATTCCAGCGTAAAATGGGGCCTGGGGGCGGTATGGGAACCGGTCTGGAAACACTGCATTTCTAATGGTCTCTGTATCGTGCTAGCATCCCGCTCTCTCAGAGTGAAGAGCATCAGCTCTGATCTTTCCAGGACTATCATAACATTTTGGAGATCTGGCGTGTAACAAATGCCGATAATGTCAATACTTGGATGACTTCATTTGAGGGCTGGTTAGGATGCTAGTCTTGAGAAGTCAAGAGGTCAGTTCCCTGGAATGTCCTGCCAAAGTCGCAACAGCCTGTATATGAATGGTACACCCTAAATCGGTGTAAAGTTCCAGTCCATCTATGTCCCTTACGAAAAGGATTAAGAATCGTGCTGTGGTTTATATATTCATTTATGAGAAAATAAATAACAATCTTTCTCGGTGTATGACCATGTTATACAGTTGTGTCATGAGGAAGTGCAGATCAGCTTCTGCTGTCTTGGTTTTAGTGAAAAGCCTGCTGCTGGGTTTAACAGTAGCTGGTTACTGCCTGCTTTCATGGTAAATGCTTCCTGAGTCAGTAATTTACTGTTCTCACTTCTGCTTTTCTAATCTTAACCTCAGATTTGAAAATTAAGCTTTGCTCTTCCTGATTTTTTTTGGTACATTATTATTGTTACTGACCTCAAGTATCCTGAAAGATAATTTTGATTATCGTGTTAGAAACAGGATGTACTACCACCTGTTTCTCCCGGATTTACGTGTAGCGTTTGAACCACCAAAACTAGGGAGAACTGCTGTATTGGCTCCTCTGTAAGATGCACAAGATAGGGCCTTGTGCTCTGCCTCACATGGCTGCTTTCCCTTTCCCACACATGCACTGGCCACCTCTATTCCAGTAAATGAGACGCGCCCAAGGCTGTTCTCTGCCTCAGAGGCCAGCTCATGCCGTGTCCCAAATGTACACGGTTGTAAAAACTAGGGTAGCTGTATTCAGGTTGCATGTTGGAGATGGTCCCTGAACCCGTGCTGGCTGCTGAGCCGTGCCCAGGAAGGGTTTGGAGAAGAGCTGGCTGGGCTGGCCCGAGCAGTGCCGAGGTCAGCCTTGCGCTGCGGCCGTACAGGCAGTTGAGTCCCGGAGCCTGGGACCGTGCCTGCCATCAAGGTGGAGCTATTAATACTGTTCCTGATCGGTTGTTTGAGATTAGTTTCAAGCATAAGCCATGAGGTTTACAATTCCTTACAGTTATGTCTCTTCTTATCAATTATTATGTGTCTGGAGGGATTCAGAAGTCTTATTAGATACTTGGAAAAATGTCTGTTGGCTTTCTGAATCTTATGTTCCCTGCTTTGACACCTTTCAGGTCAGAGTCCCACAGGCTGACGTTATAAAGTAAGAGAAAATATTGTCTTTTATCAGTTTTCAATTTGCCACATACAATTTCATTAATTAAGTGCCTCATTCTTGCCTTAGAAAAGAGAGAAAATAACCAGTTCTAATTCCATGTGATGAAAAATTTAATTTGTTAATAATCTGCTAAGCAGTAAGGGTTGGAGCAACAGGAAGCAGGAATAATAAGTGACTTCACAGACAACAGTTACACTTTCATATACGTCTATATATTAGCCTGTGAGGAGATATTTTTCTACCATTTCATTATTCTTAGGTGCACGAACTGGTTCAGCCATTTAAAGCGTATGCTGCAGGACATAATGCATCAGCAAAAGAAGATGCAGGTCAAGCTGATATGACTGGCCAGGGCATAGTACTCTCTTTGTCTCCTGGTTTCAGTGGCCAAAACCCAATTGTTGAATTATTCTGTGAGAGCACAATCTTGTCTTTCATTGAATTATAAAAGGCTCTACCAGGGTTATGTGCTATTTCCAGCCAAGGATATGGAGGCTTTAAGTTCTTGCTGGGCACAAGGAGTACTATGCTGATGATGCAATGGGAATGATGCAGAATGAGACTCTGGACTGAGTTTTTAATAGTGCTTAAAATGGTGTTTTCTTACAAATCAACAGAAGAAGTCACATTTGCAAACTAAGAATAACACAGAGATGAAAGATTCTTCCTACCTACATCTTTATCATACTCATGCTGTGCAAAATGCATTTGATTATGTGTTGCAGCTTTAAGTAGGATAATGTAAAATTTCACTCATATAAAGCTTATAAGATTTTTATTTTTTTTAATTATGCTGGTTATATTACTGATGAGTCAATGCAGGTGGTTTCACTTAAAACCTGGTAATGTTTATCCTGTTGGGGATTCTATATATTCTACACCTATTAATACAAATAAGTATTTTAGGAATGTTTTAGAGAATTATTTAAATTGTACTGCGTTTCATTTTTTGATGACCTACACTACACTGCCAGGTATTTTAGGGACCAGCCGTTTAACTCTTCAGCGTTTGGAGAAATTTAAACCCCCCCCCAAGGTGAGCTGAAATATATTTCTCCACATACAAGCTGTCCAGCGTCAAAGCCTGCTACTGATGCCTTTGCAGAGCTGGAAGTTAATACAACATCCTACTAATAAAGGGTGATGGGATGGGTTTGAATGCTACCCAGAGGAATAATGCTTCTATTTTTAAGTGGGGAGGGCAGGGAATAAGAAACTTTGACATGGTTGACATTTTTAGAAAGTTCATGACTGAATTAGAATTAAACCTTGCCTTTCCTGGTCTTTAGGCAGAAGGTAATTTGGGAAGGAAATTCAAAGATTGGAAGGAACTATTTCTGTGACAGTTTGATATAAAAGGTCAACCTCTCGCTCCCCCAAATTCAGTCAGCAACTTGGGAATCTAGCATATGCCCAGTGGCTTGGCAAGGACAGGAAGGGAGAGTATGGATTGCTGTGTGGACGTTAGGCCAGGTGTAAAATGGTTCATGTTAATTATTTAATCACACGGTTACCAGCTTTTCATACGCAACCTGTGTGTCTCAGAGTGGATCTCTCTCCCTGAATGGGTGTTTGCGTATGTTGGTCCGTTATTACTCCTTTCCTTAAAAGGAAAAGAAAATGATCAGAACTAGAGAGGATAGCACAGCCTTCCTCACCGCTCGGGTCCGTGCAGTGTCTCCCCTGTTGTTTTCGTACAGCAGCGGATACGGAGTCATGTCCTCCCGTTCTGCCTTGAGGGGGCTGCAAGGCTGAAGACGGGACTGTAAAGCTTCAAACAGAGGACTCAAAGGCATCATTGTGCAGGAAAGGACTTCATAAACACTTGCTGAATTTTAAGTCAGTGCCTAAATCCAAATCGTATCTGCGAGATTTTAGGATTTGCTCAAGATTTTTGTGAATTTAGGGCTATGCACACTGTAGAAATGCTGAAGTAGAAATGGTTCCATTTATCGTTACCAATCAGGAGACATTTACATTTATACACAATCACAATCATATTTCCAACCAGTAGACCTCAGCCCTGTAACGTGGTATGTGCAGGGACAAACTTTTATACACATCAGGATTACTTCCTTTCTATTTATTGCAGAGATAATCCTTTTTTGTTGTTTTTGTCCTTTGTTTTTGTCCTTTATTTTTGTCCCTTTTTTTTTAATTTGGATATTTAAATAGTTAGGATTGTCTGTTTAATTTGAGGATTACAATGCATGCTAACATTAAATTATGTATTGTGTATAGTAATTTTTATCAGGGCCAGCATACTGTAGCAAAATAAGGATCTCTTTGGGAGATCAAACAGCTTCTACAATTTGGAAAGTAACTAAAGAAGCAAAAATAAACCTGCCAAAAAAAAAAATAACCCTGCCACAACTCCTCATTTGCACTTTCTCAGACAGAACTTGATCAAATTGTGGGTTGCACAGAGAGCAGACAACATGGTTTGGTGTTCAGAGGCTCCAGAAGAGTGCTATGCTTAATGTTTTGCATAAAAATTTGTATAGGTCTTATCTTATAACTAACTTATAAGTGAGTCAGCAGAGCATTACTTTATGTCCAGAGTGAATGACGTGACACTTCTTTGCAATTAATATGTTCACATTTTGCATATAAGTATTTCTGTAGATCTACCGATCCCCTTTATGTCCAAAATGAATTTTTAAAGTGAAGATAAGCTACTGTTGAAGCCTTTGCCATGTGATAGCTGTTCTGGGTTTAGTGTTTGTGTCTCGTTGGAATAACACGGGTTTGTTTGTTCTGTATCCATTCCAGCCCACCCACATCTTGGTGGTTTGGCCCTTCCTCTTGCTTGTCTGCAGGTGTGCCCATTGCTGACCTCATTCACCCATCCATTTGGAGTCATAAATATGTTTAACCTGTTTGGCCATATCTCTGTTATGCCATCCTTGAAATAGAAAAAAAAAACCCAACCCAACAATTAATTGCTTATTATAAAGCAAGACTTTTTCCTGCCTAATGTTCACCAAAATGGGTATTTTTTTCATGCTGTCACAGTAAATGATTGTAAGGTTTCACTTCTATTTTGGACTTTGCCACAAGTTTGCAAGTGCCTATGTCATGTCACCTCCCCATGCTTCTCTCTTACTGAGTTCAAAATGACCATCCTTGTAAGTGCTACCTTTTCAAATGGATGTAGAGTGCTTAAAGGTTTTCAGATTTCTACATGAAAGCAAATTATAATTAATTCTGTACTGCTTTTTTATGTCTAAAGTGCTAGGTACTGTAGCTAAGATTTTCTGTGGTTTAGGATTGGCCTAATTCTGTCAGGCAGGGGAGATTTTATTGTTCACTTGAATAAGACTAGAGTTAACATAAACTGTTTTGGGTTTTTTTCTGAAAATTCGATCCCAGAGCTACACAGATTTATTTCAGGATATTTTCATATGAAAGTTGTGTCCTCTACAGGGAGAAGTAGAGTTAATTTTCATGCCAAAATGGAATCCAGCAACATTCTGTCTTACTTTTATGAGGGAGCCTTTTAACGGATTTTAAAAAAACACCAGTGGTGTTAATTCAACCCACACTGGCTATATTGGTATCCTGTGCCACTGCCTACGCATATGTAGTCATTTACACTTCTGTCAGGTGGAAAATGCTGTACAGAAGGCCAGCTGCATGCTACAGCTGGAAAAAGAAAAACCCAATGCAAGGTGTAACTTAGTGTGAAAAAAACCTGGATAATGCACGAGTTGCAAGCACAGACATCTTTCCCCAGAGACCCTGTTTTCTTTTGATCCTAACCTTCACAAACTTTAAGTCTTTAGGGCTGAAATAGGCAGTGTCCCAAGCTGGATTGCTTTTGCTCTTTTAAAAAAATTCTTGGCCAAACAAAATTTGTTGTCCAGCATTTCTCCAAGGTTGGGTAAATGCAGAAATGAAGGCAGGTGGAGAGGTAGAAGTCAAAACTCATGCCTGAGAAAGAAGTGCAGAGTATAATAGGGCAAAAGATGACGTTTGGGGGGAAAACAATGACAATGGAGACAAGTAGAGAAGTGTGAGGAGTAGAGAAAAATATGAATATTAGCATGGATTTTGGAGGCAAGTGCTGGAATATGTTAGTCATGTAAGAAGAAATCAAAAAAAGAGAAGTACAAACGTATGGGATGAGGTTATATAGAGAATGTTTCCTTCTCAAATCTGCAGTTCAGCATTGTAGCTCTGGGTCTGACTGTGGCTTCAGCTGCCCACAAATGGCTTGTGAAAGTCACTTTCAATTTGTGTAACTCAGTGCCTACAGGTGTCTTCATGAGTTCAAATGGTGGAATTCTGTGCTGGGACTCTAAAAAGACAAAATCGCTAGACGGGACAAGCTGGGTGATTAATTTTGTTCCACAGGATATGAGGTCTACATGTGCACATGTCTGTCTGTATGGTGAAATCTTTAATGAGTCACATACCGTCTCCCTTAGCCCCTTAGTTTTAGGACAGTCTTCAGATGATTCAGCATGGTGTAGGAAAGACTAGTATAGGGTACTTTCCTCTTCATAGAAATTGGAACGTCTATATGTGAAATAGGCAGGAGACTCATAGAATAGAGGGAATGGTCTCATGGTTAGGAAAATTGGCAACCATAAGAATGGGATTCTATCCCTGCCTTTACCAATAAGTTCCTATTAAAGATGGCCAAATTGCTTTGACCAAAATTTTCCATTGGCCACTAAGTACTCATTTTTGGATTTTTTACAGTGGGCCAGATTGGCAGACTGCTCTCCCAGCTGCAGTTTAAAGTCATTGATAGTGTGCTTTGGACATGTAAAACCCTGTATAAATACTAAGTAGTTAAGGAAAATCGGTACTCTCGTTTCTTAGATTAGGAACCCAAAATCCATGGAAACTTTTGCCATTTTTGCCCATTATCTCCATGCCTAACTTCATCCTTATAAAATGGGCATGGTAGGAGGGGAAAAGCCATTTCCCCTACAGTCAATTCCCCTTCTGAAGTCAGCTAACATTTGTGAATCCCTTAGATAACTTTGGTGAAAGCTCTAACATACTCCAGAGGAATTTATTAATTTTCCTTTTTAGTATAGTGTTGAAGTATCATACTAAATACTTAATTATTCTTTTATTATAGGAAGGATGAGTCCTGCAGAAAATAAAAAGTGATTATGAAAGGAAAACCATACTCCAGGGTATTCTCATGATGGAGACAAATGAATTGCCCAGTGAAACTTTCAATTTAGGAAATGTTGAAAATTAAGTGCTTGATTTCACTATATGGGGAGGGTGTTCGTTTTGGTTTGGGGGAGAAAAGATTAAGGCTTTTATTGGATAAAATATCTTTAGAGTGTGAATTGCCTGTGGTCTAGGGTGATAAATAAATACTTGACAGGCAGATTCCGTGTACGTGGGGTTCCTGACCAAGAATATAATACGTAAATTTGTTCCCATTAAAATCAATAAAATATCTCAGATTGCTTGTAGAAATGTTTGTGGTGTGTATTGCAACAAGTGTTCAGTATCCACAGTTCAGAACTGCTCTGGGCCAATGAGATTGCAAAATATCTGTCAGCTTTGGCTGACAGCCTAAGGTTGCCACAGCAATTTTTCTCTTTAATGAGTAAAATAGGTGGTGTTTATAGAAAAATAACTGTCTCATGAGAAGCTGTGCAAAAAGTTCCATTCAAAACCATTCTGTTTATATATAGTTTTGTTTTTTGTTTTCTTTTCTTTTTACTTACTACCGTGAACATTTGCATGAAAACAGGATATTTCTCCTTCAAATTGCAGTCATGGACAGAACAGCTACTATGCCAAAATGGAGCCAACCCACTTCAAAAAAGTAAACTATTTTGCTCACCAAATCTGTTTCTTCTGTGTATGTAAAGTTTTGGGCACTTATTTTCCTACCTAAATTTAGGGGCTGTTTTTTTGCGTTAGTTCTGTAAAACCAACAAAACAATATGGATATAATAAAATGAGAATATGTTAGTGAAAAGATAAAATTAGTAAAAAAAACAATAGCATAAATAACATTTATGTGTTAGTCTTTACAGTGACAGCAGGGATAAAAGTATTTTTGTTATGTGTACTGACTTTTTTTTTTACATAGCTTAGAAACAATTAAGAGAGAGGTAAATAGAAGAGCTGAGTCCTGTTTTGGCTGATGGTGATCAATAGAATTAATAAAGGCAGGCTTCTCTTAAGAATGTCTGTGTTCTTTCTGATGGACAAATTTGACTTTTCCAGTCTCAGGTTGAATGTAATATTCTACCAATTTGAGAGATACACCTTTACTGACAAGTGGCATATTTCTTCTGGTTCAGCAATGTCTTATAATGCCCTTAGGGTTTACTTTAGGGGTCCATGGCTGAATGAATGTACATTACACCCATGTTCCTATATGTATTTACATCACTTAACAGCTTAGTCCCTGGCTTCAGGTCCATCTGGGTGCACAGGGAAAGCTCTCACTGCCCAGATAGCTCTGTGTCATTTATTTCTCTGGCAGGAATGAGTAGAAGAGTGGGTGTGGCGTGCTGCCAAATCCTCAGCCCCTGTAGCCCTCGTCCTAGCAATAACGAAGGCAGGAGCATGAATCACTGAGCATTCCAGCTGGAGGCAGCTCCAGCCAGAGCTGTCTTAGAGCTGCTCTGCCCTGTAGAGGCCCACTTGCCCTGGGCTAGGAGACCGCAGCGGTTTGTGGCTTAGACTGTGCTTTTCCTGTTCCTCGTCCTCTCAAGCTAGGGTGGTTCTCTGAAAACTGATACCTGTCTGTGCACAATCCACTGGACGAAGCCATCATCTGTTTGTACAACTGCAGGATTTATAGTCACCATACTAATAAGTAAATACTCCCTCTCTGGTTACTAAATGGAACAGCAGGGTCTCAGGGCAGGTGAGCATGGTCCTCTGACTGTAAAGATTTGCAGAGAAATTAAGAGTGGACAGGCTCCCGTTTGTACTACACAGATCATGTTTTCCAATGTCATGAGCACCACTTCTTCCCAAAGCTACCTGCAAATCTTTCAGGCACTCTTTTTTTCTCATTTGCATAAATAAGCATCCCACTGATCTTTTCTAATGTAACCAGCCTATATTTGGCTCTGAGAGCGCGATTCATTGTCTCTTTACCTCTTTGGGGCCATACGAATTTGTGATTTGCAAATAAAAATTATAAAAACTCTGTAAAATACATCTCGCAATTCTCCCTGCAGATGTAAACTGCTTCTTTATTTGCCATGCCACTTCACAGAGTCAGGGTCCACTTGCCTAGGCCAAACACCATTTGAATGTGACTGAACAATATCAGGACCCAAGCAGTGGAAAGAAACATCAAGGGCTCTTTGGAGAAGTTTGTTGCATTTATTCCTCTTTTGTAGCTGCTCCATATGTAGTTCACACTTGACAACTTTTTTAGTTGCTTTTGGCTTGGGCAACTAATAATGCATGTTCACATTGTCCTATTTTTTTCATACTTGTAGTACTTGACGCAGGATTGTGGCCTAATGAAATGTTTGCAGAGTAATTCAGCATAAATGTGCCGGTTAGTTTCTTTGGTTATCTATTGGCAATATTCAGTTCCTAGCTAGTTTGTTCAGTGCTGCTTTGGCAAACTGTTACAGGTTTTAGCAGCAGGCAGTTCATGGCAGTTATATCATAGAATACACTAAGTAAATATATGATAAATGAGCAAATGTAAACCAAACAAGAAACGCAACCCTGGGGACTAACTGGGCCTGAAATTCCCGTGGATAAGCACAGCAGATGAGCAAAGGAGTATGAGGAATAGGATAAGAATTTCTTAGAGCCTGACGGCCACAAATATGTCAATGGAGCTGAGTCAGCACGGGAAGAGTGCAGTAATTCGCTGTTGATTCAAAAGCCAGTAGCTCACTGCTACCCTCCTGGGTGATGTGGAGAGCATTTGCCGGAAATGCTGATGACTAACCTTCGAGAGCTCTGCAGAGCTGCTGCTTCTGCCGTTCTTCAACCCATCTCTTGTGCTGCTGCATTCCAGGAACATTCCACTGGAAACAATAGCATGGCACAGAGCTGCTGGAATAGCCACCAGTCAGCATCAGACCAGCAGCCAAAAAATGTAAATGATACCAGTCATCTTTTCAGAAATTGCAGTTCAAGAATTCCTTTGCCTTTCTGAACTCAAAAATGTTGCTTTCGCTTCGCCTTTGTCAGGTCAATATACATACCAGCTATATATTGTGTGCACGAATGACTATTTAGCAGTATAATTTCTATTTCTTTTGTGTAGGATTTCTCATATAAAATATTATTTTGCAGTACTATTCCTCAGCATTTTGCCCACTAGAAACCAGGCCTTTTTCTGCCTGCCTTTCTCCCACCTCTGTTTATGTTTTTCTGTATAGAAATACATTTCGTTATTGTGTTGATGATTACTTTCCTGTTAAGTTATCTCTCTTCCTGACCTCCAGCCTTTCTCTGTTTTTATTGCCAGCTCACGGATGCTACGACTGTAGGATCGTGCTAACTGACCCCTCTGGAGTTTTCACTTCCCCGTGCTTCCCCAGTGATTATCCCAACAGCCAAGCGTGCAAGTGGATCATCCGAGCACCTCACGGATTCATCATACAGCTAACATTTATTGATTTTGACATTGAAGAAGCTCCAGGCTGCATTTATGATTCACTGACATTAGACAATGGAGAAAGCCCAATGAACCTTTGTGGCATCACTGCCAAAGGATTATCCTATAACTCTACAGGAAATGAAATGATCGTGTCATTTAAAAGTGACTTCAGTATCCAAAAGAAAGGTTTTAATGCCAGCTATGTACGAAGTAAGTAAACCCAAAGCATTTCATCCCTTTTGCAGATGTTAGAAGGAAATGTCCTGTAAGGATTAGAACGACACTTCCTGAAGGAATCAAGTCCTCCGTGAGAAGGGAAAGGATGGGGAGGCTGCAGGGTAAAACTACAGAGTTTTCTTGTATGTTTTTTTAACTAATTTGTTTTTCTTTGGATGAAAATAAATTACTTTATTCTGGGAAATGACATCAAGTCTGTTATGCAAAGATTTTAGGCCTAACAGTGCCTGTTCCTGCAGATTTATGCTGGAGAGTTTGGAAGCAGGACATCTGTCCTTCAGGTCAGCGTTCCTGCAGAGGGACATAGAAACCTAAAGGAGAACATGAGAGGGAACTTAGTTGAGCCGGAAACAAGGACAGCCCGGACCTCTGGCCCAGTGAAACACCCAACAGCGGGGCGGAGTTTGTGCAGAAAGCAGAACTTCTCAGGGGTTCTTCTAGCCTCTAGAACAAACTCCCAGGGATGAACTGGCATTGCAAAATGGCTGCCTTTCATTACAGTTCCTTGACCTTTCTTTCCCTTCCTTAAATACATAGAAATTCTTAGATTTTAAAAAGCCTAACAACTGCAAAATAAAACAGACGCTCATGCTTTTTCCCCTAGAAGATAAGGGTACAAATAACATGTGATTGATGTTTGTTTTGTTGTTTAAAGCATTAATTAGAAGTTGCTCTCACATGACAGTAAAGGGCAGCGAGGTAACGGAGGGCATTAGGATGATCACTTACAGGCCCCATATGCTACTCATCATTCATTCCAATTCAGGGTTATAGTTTACGGTTGCACGCTCTCAGTAGGCTTTCTTTTTGTGGAAGTCACACACCTTAGACTGAATATTGGTATTGCATTGGGCATTTATGTTATTGTAGCACACTTATGTTCTGTTGGTTGGCTGGCTGCTGTAGAAACACAAAGCAGGGAGGTTTGCAGTTATCTCTTCAGTCACAAGCACATCTTCCTCGTGATTTTTTTTAAAGTATTTATTACACATATCATATATTTTAAAATAATCAAGATAGTAACCCCCAGGAATCATAAGAAAAAAGTAGTCCTGATTATGCCAGCAAAATTTGTGTACAGTTCTGAAAAGAAAAAGGTAACGTCATATCGGAGGAGCTAAAAATACTTCTTTCTACTGAGGTCCTTTCATGCTGACAAAATGAATGTAGTAATAATTCTAGGAGCACCTGTTCTCTTCTGAAAATGGAAGCAAATTTTCTGAAAGGTTTGTCTATTTGAAAATAGCAGCTCTTGCTGTATTGTAAGAAGTTGTAAAATCAAGTGGATCATAACAAATGGTATGCAATCAGATTATGCAAAATGATTTATTTCTTTATTCCTCTTCAATATGTTAATGTTTACATATGACTATAAGGGATAAGATGACTTAGAATTGGAATTGAAAGATGCAGTGTTGCCCTCAGATGTGTTCAGTGAGAGGAAATGTCCACAGACATAGTCAGAGAACCATTTGTGTATATATACCTATAGGTAATGTATTTTGAATAAGAAGACTACTCTGCAGTGTGAGTAAAGGTATCGGTGACCTTCACCAGTGACTTATATTTTAATGTTTCACATATATATTAGTTCAGAAACTCTATGTTAAGGCTTGCTGTTAAGCATCTAGACTAAGGCTGCTGAATTTTGTTTCATTACTCCAAATCTGTGACTCTCACCTGACATCTTGATATTGACCATGGATGCCAGGAGAACTGGCTGCATGCATCTAGGGCAAATTATAGCTATATTCTGCTTATTGCCCACAGTTGTGCAATTACATTGGGTTCAGAAGATAGTTACCGACAAAGATCATGGCAAAGTTTAACCTGGCAATGGATACAGAAGAGAGGCTTGGTAAAGGGATGATAATGTACTGCTTTCCTTTCAAGTTATAAAAGCATGTAGATGATAGGACATCAACACACACACACACTGCAATTACGACGCATCTGCATGGCAGATGTCAGTGCTACACTCTCCTGTCCTTGCAAAGAGTTCCCAAAGCCATCGGAGAGATTGCACACCCCCTCACTTCACGTCCCCAATGGAGTTTCAAAGCTCCTTTGTCAAGCTGACACCATTGTTACTACTGCAAACATGATACCTGGGCAAAATCATTAATTTCTCCCAGAGCGAGGGGAACAGTGTTATATTCATATTTTCTTTCATTTCTCAGAAATTATCATATATAAATTATGATCATATGTAGTTTGTTCAGTTTTGGGTTTCACAAAGTAATGCAAAGTTGGAAAGTAAAGGGCCGTTCAAAGACACACAGCAATTTGCTGTCTAGAAATGGCATTTAAAAAGACATTAATGGTACATCCTAATATACAATATGTACAGAAGACAAAATATATGTTGGGAAAGACAAATATAAGAGAGTAAGTGAGTTTTGGGAGAGAATTAGCTGAGAATAGAACAGCTTTTCTGTGACTACCCAGTTTTATA
>NW_008824338.1:6282018-6293120 GCF_000699105.1 Pygoscelis adeliae
CCAAGTTGGCCACCCACACAAATGTTGGCTTCCTGGTTGTCACCTCCTGCAACACACCAACAGCAAATGGATGGGCCGTATCCTCAGCTGCAGTAAATGAATGCAGCTTTGCTAGTCTTAGGGGAATTATGTCAGTTTACACCAGCTGAAGAGCTGGCATGTTAAATAATTTTCTAGTAATAGTTAACTGCATAAGTAATAGCTCCACCGGTGAGTAGAAGTCGCTCAGTCACCAAAAGGAGAGGAAGAAGAGCCAACAGACCTCTGTTAGTACAGAAATGCTTGAGACAATGTCATGTAAAATTAGCACACAGTTGAGTAGTACTGCAGTAGACCAGATTAAAAGCACAATTCAGTGCAATAGTAAAAAAAAACCTCTCAAACAGGTATTTCGTATGTAGACACTTGCAGACCTCATTAAAGTTGATGCATTTCTTCCAGCATCAGTGAAAGGACAGATGAAAGCAGTGAAGCTAGGAACAGCAGAAGCCACCACTCAAGCACTGAACCATGCTGAAAAGCCCATCAACTGGCAGGAACACAGTTTTCCCTGCAAGGGATTGTAAAATACAATCTAAGGACTCCTGGCTTCCTTATGTGTAAAGGGGCGTATGAGATGCGAGAGAGTGAGTTGCAAGTAAGCTAGGGGCTCTAAAAAGCAGCAGAGGCAGGCTTCGTGTCATCCCAGTGCTCCCCTAAAAGCAGATGTGGATCTCAGAACAGTGAGCTGCCTGTTGCTGGTCACTCCTGCTGCGTCCGGGCTACCAAGACTTTTGTACATTCTTCATGAGTAAATAATAATATGTCCAAAAAACCCCCTGTTCACTGTAATCCAGTTATCTTCCTAACAGAAACGATTTGACATCTGAAAGTAGTCTAAACACTTGGATGAATATTCCAAGAATATATGTATATTCTTCCTCAGAGAATAACCGTTTTTTCCAATACTAACATCTGAAATTCATCAGTATGACTGGCTGTGCAACAGTAATCAGGAAAGAGATCTGTGCTTAATGTCGATGGCAGGATTCTGTTTTCTCTACATGGGCAAAATACTTGTCAGTTTTGTCCTTTCACTGTATGGGGAAGGTGCCAGTGGTTAAATCTGTCAGATGAGTACAGCAAAGTTGAGTAGACCTGTTCAGTACTGGAGCAACGTCCTCCCTGTTTATTTCTCTTCCTATACTGTTTAAATGTGACCAGGTGGTCCATAACTCTCCTGACCACCCTAACACAGGCTGGACAGTGCTCATATGAATGAGCTTTCTTCTTTTTCAAGTCCTGAATCCTTACACCACTTCTGGAACACTTTCCATGTTACGTAAAAAAGCTTACAGTGTAGTCAACCCATGAAAAAAATGCCCCTGTTTTCAATGGAGAGTTGAATACATTTTCTATCTATAAAATTGTTACAACATACTTTTGCTCTTGGGAAGAAAAAAAAATCTATGAAGTAAATCCAGTAACTATAGAAGCCCAGTATTTTTCTCTCTTCCGTCCCATTCTCCAGTTGCTGGGTTGGCGGATAATGTGCAATGCTTTTTGTTATTTTACTATATAATATATTGGTCAAATTATGTCCTTGTGTATATCCACATATGGTAGTTTGGAGCTCAGAGTCTTTGCAAGCAGCTGGCAAAGGGAAATTGCAATACCACAGACGACACGGAATCCTTATACCCCATATATCTGTCTCTTTTTTCCTGAGTG
Source organism: Pygoscelis adeliae (assembly GCF_000699105.1). Taxonomy (NCBI): domain Eukaryota; kingdom Metazoa; phylum Chordata; class Aves; order Sphenisciformes; family Spheniscidae; genus Pygoscelis; species Pygoscelis adeliae. Next base: position 6,283,729 of record NW_008824338.1, read on the forward strand.
TGGCGTGATAGTCACCCTTCCCTCACATGTCTCACCCTCTCATATTGAAAGGTTTTTATTTCATTCTGAGAAGGGAACAAGTGTAATAATTAATATATGTGTTGTGGCATCACTTAAAAATCCCAGGGGAGACTAGGAATTAACTACTGTGGCAGTTATTCTTCAGGTCTAGCAAAAAACAGTTTCACTTCCAGCATATACACTGTGAAAATGTGTAAAAGAGGTAGCAGACATTTGCTGGCTCACAGAACTGCGGAGCCAGAAGTAAAACTAAGGTCTGCTGCAGTCTGGTCTTGTTGACCTCGATGCCTTTGCATGACTGATAACCTGAAACTTCTTTCTGTGGACAAATTTACTAGAAGAATTTTGCTGCCGTAAATGTGCCAATAAAACTGAGCATATTGACACTTTATTTTGAAAAATAATGTTCTCCAAAGTAGAGTGAACAGAATTGTCATCAATATACTCATGGAGAAAAAGCATATGTCGTGTGATACTGTTTTTCACATTTGGTGGCTGCCATTTTGCCAGTGCAAATGAGAATACTTAATAACGATTAGAGACAGAGTAATTCTGCCCATGCCTAAAAACCCTTATTGCAGTGCATATTTGCAAGAGGACTAGCCATTTCTAGATACTTGTGCAAAATCCAAAACTGCTGACCCAAACATTAGCAAATAGCGAACAGCTTGGATATAAATATTCATGAACACAGGATTGTAGTATTCAACCAGAAGGCTGCTGGGGACAAAATGAGAAGATGCCTAATGCTTTGCAGAAACCCATTAGCTGAATTCAGAAACAAAAGGCTTCAGTTTGTCAAGGAATGTAATGGGGGCTTTCTTCTATTGCGATATTTAAAAGAAGCAAAGCCTGAACTTCATTGGTGTAATGCAGACAAGTAATTAAAATAATATATCTTAAAAGCAAGTCATACTGTGTTTTTCAAATAACTGGTTTATTCCATTGCCTAATGCATCCTTACTAAATCAATGAGTAGTAATTTTTATAAAGTGAGCTGAGGCGGAGTTGGAAGTTAGTAGGTAATATGTCCTAATATTGCTCTTAATGCAATTTAAGGTGTTGTTAACTGGGTGTAGTGCAGCATCCTCTGTGCCATTGAAAAGGAACTCTATATATTTTCAGCTGAGTGCACTCCCAAGCCAAATTCTCCTTTGTGTGTGCTATTGGTATATTACAGTGATAAAAACCACCTGATGAATGTTCGATTTAATGAATGTTACTTTAACCCCTGCTGCCAGTCTGCCTTTATTTCTATATGATGAATTTTTTTTTTTTTTGCTTGTTTGTTTATCTGCTCTTGGTTCTAGTCGCCGTGTCTCTGAGGAATCAGAAAGTCATCATCCCCCAGGTTCCCGACGTCGATGCTGTGTCCGTGGCAGAGACTGTCTTAGTGCCAGACCTTAGCCAGTTTACACTGTGCTTTGAAGCAACCAAGGGCAGCAGTGATGACAATGACGACTGGAAGGTTTTCTCCTACACCGATCCGTTGTCAACAGAATTCTTCAGCTTCGGGAAGACCACAAAAGGCCATTTTCTATCCATCTCAGGCACGCAGTGCATCCTTGAGAATGCATTGCCCCGAAATGCAGAGTTTTTCACAGGAACCTTTCAACAGCTCTGTGTCGTAGGGGATAGCTTCTCGGGCAGTATAGGTATATATGCCAAAAGCACCTATCATATAGTGTACTGTCCGAGTATCTTTGGCAAAGTTATCCCTGGAAACGGGAGGCTGGTGCTGGGCTCTAACAGCAATGAAGTGAGCTCTCTAAATGGGGACATTTACAACTTCCGCCTCTGGAATTTCACCATGAATGCGCAAACACTGGCCAACCTCAGCTGCGATGTGAAAGGAAACATTGTAGACTGGGAAAATGAATTTTGGAGTATTCCAACTTCAGCACTGAAAGCAGAAAACAATTTGAGTTGTGGTAAGTATGCCTCGCCAAATCTGTTTTGCTTATTTCCCCCCCACACTTCTGCATTGTGCTGAACATATCATATACCAGCACGGGGAAAAAACAGAGAGTTCCTGTGAAAGAAAAACAGCTAGGTCTTACCTTTCTTAGACTATAGCTCAATTCTTACCATACACAGAGGCTTTGAAAGGGTATAGAGTTGATTCCCTAAAGGAAAAGAACAAGTCCCCTAAGTATATTGAGTTGCTGCTTGAAATGATCTGCAGATCAAGTTTTTCCTAAACAGTTTGTTTATTGGCCTTCTACTCACATGAAATGGAGATAACAGGCAAGTACCTGCTAGCCTCAAGTAAGATTACAGTGGTCTCTGGAGAAAAAAATGTGTGTTAACTAACCATTTAGTACATGTTTTTGTACCTGCCCTTTGGTTAGCCAGAAGGAACACTTGCTATCCTTGTGCTGTGTGTGCAGAGCCAGCAAAAACAGTGGCAAAACAACAATGCATATGCGACAGAAAATACAAGAAAAGATTAAATTAGAGGAGGCAGACAGGAAGGAAGAGTTTTAGATCAAAATCATTGGGTTTTATCTTCCTGACAACGTTATCAGTCCCTCTTCTAACTGGTAATTACTGAAGGTCTTTCTTCCTGTAGATTACTCCAGAAGATAAATTTCAATACATTGCCCGACCTATTCTCATTTCGTGGCTCAGACACTTGATTCTCATAAGTGTCCAGGTGTAATTTTTATATATGTGTATGTTATTACAGATGGTTGACAATTTTCTACGGGAACATTTTATTCCAGATGAAAAAAAATCAAAACTGAAAAATCTTTGTCACTTTGGACCAGTATTTTTTTTTTTTTTTTTAAAGAACATTTTGGTTAGTAACAACTTTAGAGATATTTGTATAATTATAAAATGCATAGGGGAAAATCTGAATCATGGCAAGCAGTAGCCTATACGTGCACATATACTTGTGAAAATCAACTGCTATCAAATTCCATGTCCACAGAGTTTGAGCCCTCCTATTGCAGCAAATACACATTTGTTAAAAAAAAACCCAAAGTCAAAGTAAACAGTTACAAATATTGGTTCTTTCTGAACCACATGTGGTCTTTTCATACCTAATGTTGTCCTCTCCAATTTTGCCTTCTCAATCCTCTGACACCTTACTACTTACTAGTTTAAGTATAGTTTAAATAGTGTCAATACAAGCGTCTCCTGATAGAACATCTGTCAAGCGCTCTGAGAATCCTTAGCTTAAAACAGAAGCTGGCATCATTAAGGCGTGCTAGTTTCTGTATCTAATAGCTCATGAGGGATTTAAGGTGGCTAAAGAAACCCGTCTTGCTTGCTTTAGTTTACTCAAACCAAAATGTGAGGTACTCATTCACAGCTAGACTCACTGGAACAGCTCTCAGCATGCCCCTGCTAAAAAAATTTAAGCTACACCTCTATAAAAACAGGAGCAACTAGGCGCCTTCACCCCTCTATCAGAACAAAGAAAAGGCTGATCTGAACATTGACCATGAGTGATGAAGGTGTTCTGGACAAAAAAGTTTTTGCTTTTCCATCAGTATGAACTGATCTGATGGAAAATAACTTCCCAGAAAATCTACTCCTCTTACACCATTATACTGTGAAGACTACCACAAGACTTCTACTAAACAACCTACCAAGACCTCTGTAAATGTTGCGGTCTCATTTAATTTTGGCTGCAGTATGGGTCTTGTCCTTCTTTCTGTTGAAGACTGTACAGTCCTGTGACACAAATGTAATATCACAGCTGTGGTCATAGAAACAATACACTTATTTTCATTCCACAGTTTTATTCCTTGGGACATCATTGTTCAGCGGTTTCCTTACAGCAGAACATTATTTTAGAAAACATGTATTAGCGTTCGTATGTTAGTCCCAGGTGTCTATACGAGCCACTTCAAATGTATCTATATATAAGCGTTATTTCCTCTAACTAAGCCTATGAGAAAACTAACTCACTAGTCGGTCTTCTTCTTTCAAAGGTGTTAAATCACCCCTTATGATACAGGCTTTCCTGAACCAGAGTATTTCCTAAAAGAAAATACTGGGTGCAGTGCCATTTCAAAAACGGTTACTAATCCCAGAGATGGTATTGTTAGAATTTTCTCCCCTTCATCTTGAGTAAAAGCCTTCATTGTAAAACCAGCCTTCAACAGGAGAGTTGATGAGTCAGGCTATCAACCATGAATAAACCACTGGCAGTGGGGAGATGACTCTAACTGATTAGGCTTCATTTAGCAGCAGTGGAAGGATTTATGCAGAAAAGAAGTTTTCGCACAGCTCCAAGAATGCTTCCCCAGGAAGTAGCATGTAACTTGAAAAAAAACAAATCAGGCATTTAGCAGTGATCTCAACATATCTGTGCCTGAGCAGTGCTTACATTTTTCAAGGGGTATTATTTTCATGGTTTTTCAGACAAAGCTTTTACAAGTAGATTTATGGAGCATAAAAACACTGGCAAATTGTTCCAGATAATCTTTTCATAGTTTTACCTTCTCTTAGTTTATTCCTTAGACTAATGTTTTCACAGCTGTGCAATCGTGGTGGGGTGTTTCTGGAAGACTTGACGGAATTCTGTTTTTATTGCCGTACCTTCGCACGGCTTGCATTTAAAGGTGCCTGGGTATATATATATACAGCCTGGGTATCTGGACTAATTTTAAAACAAGTAGCCTAGGTAACGATAACAGTGTAACAATACCAGTTCAGAGCTCAGTGCAGGCAAACTGAGAAGCATTTAATCAACTTCTGGTACTGATTTGGAGCCTGCACTGGCTACACCTATAGCAGGATATGATCTACTCAGTTTAAGGGTAATGTGGCCACGCATCTGTCCATGCCTGCAATTGCATTTGCTTCACGTACACTTCCTATGTGTCCTTCATTCCCAAAGGCCAGAAGTAGTCTTAATTTCGCTGTCAGATTTAACTCAAGGTGGGATCTGTCTGCCTTAGGCAGCTGAATGATGTTTCAGGTTGAGCTAATTGCCCTTAGTGCTGTTTATGAATAGTGGAATGAAAAAGGCTGTTCCAAAGGTCAGTGCATTTCATACTGGAGAAGATGTCTCAGTGAAGTCAGAAGTTTCTTGGTGTAGGAGTGCCTGTTCTTCTCCACTGACTATAAAGAAAATCTAGCATGACAAGCAGACACGGATGTCTGAGCTTTAGACATTTGAAGTGAGTGAGATATATCACACAAAGTGTCTGTAATACAGGTCCATATCTGCTGTTCACATTACTGACCATGCCGCTTGGCTTCATAAAGTAGCTTATGCCAAGTATCTGTTTGCATCCAAATCATTATAATTTCTTTAGTGGACACTGAGGGAAAGTCTAGTCTGGCCAGAATTCAACCCAATCAAAACTTTAAAAAGCTTATTGAATATATTCACTGAAAATATTCCTCTTTAAAGTATACAGTCTTCTGACTTAAGTGTTTTGTAAAGTTGGATTGGATTTTTTTTAGCTTCACCAAATAAAATCACGATCTTTTTTTAAATACTCACTGAAGAAAATATGAAGGTCCACAGATTTTCGAAGCCAACTTTCAGGTGATCTTTCCGTGATACAGAACCAAGAGGAGATAACTTACAGCAGGTTTTGATATTGACTGTTTAATATCAGCAAATATATTTTGGGGAAAAAAAAAATCTTACACAGGAGGTAGTACATTCACTTAGAACATGCTTCCTGGAGTTCATAGGAAGTGTACCAAGGAATTTAATCTGCCTGTATCTCTTAATCCATAAAAAAAAAAAATTAAAATGCTGAGCTTTAATATTTGTTGAGGATCACATTTTAGATTCTGCCCTATTTTTGTCGGCAATACGTGTAATGGTATCTGTGGCATGACGTGATTTCTGTGTCAAGGCCCCATGCTTCTTCTGTTCTTGCATCACAGGAAATACTTTCCTAGCTCTCTTTATGACCTGATGGGTGGTGGCTTTTCAGCTTTATGGAAGGATACAAGTTTCGTGAGAGAACCTCATGGAGTCAATATGATTCTGAAGTGGTAAAGCAAAAGCTGTAAAGGGCAACGCTCCCAGTAGGTTCAGATTATGCCATGCTTTATGGCCCCATTATTTTCAACACAGCGTGCAAAAGCAGCTGTATCTGCAGCTGAACTGCTGGGATACACAAAGTGTGATTAATGCAGTTTCACCAGGTCTTTTTCTGTAGCCATTCTTATACGCCCTGTTTTTGTCTCCAGATCATCAAAGTGTTGTTATGAATAATTCAGTAGAGATACAGGCTTATAACATTATCTGCTTATAAATCATGCATACCAGAATATTAATCACACCCACGCCCTGGGTAGAGGAACAAGTTTAATCACCTTTTATCTGGTTGGTGTCTGTCACAGGCAGATTACTCAGAAGTGTGTGGTGGGTAACCTGTGCTACAGCAGTGGAGCATGGTTGCTTCTCCAAGGCATGCGTTATTACTCATGAAGGTTGCATAAATCCTATGGCCATACTGACCCCTCTGCTTAAAGCCGTTTCACAGATGTCCTGGTTTCGGCAGGGAGAGAGTTAATTTCCTTCCTAGTAGCTGGTACAGTGCTGTGGTTTGGATTTAGGATGAGAACAAAGTTGATAACGCACCCATGTTTTAGTTGTTGCTAGGTAATGCTTACAGTAGCCAAGGACTTTTTAGTTTCCCATGCTCTACCGACTGAGAAGGCTGAAGGTGCACAAGAAGCTGGGAGGGGACACAGCCAAACTGGTCAAAGGGACATTCCATACCATGTGACGTCATGCTCAGTACATAAACTGGGGGAAGCTGGCCAGGGGGGCCGCTGCTCGGGGACTGGCTGGGCATCGGTCGGCGGGTGGTGAGCAATTGCACTGTGCATCACTTGCTTTGTGTAATAATAATAATAATAATAATAATAATAATAATAATAATAATAATAATAATAATAATAATAATAATAATAAGGGGGAGTGAGCGAGCGGCTGTGTGGTGCTCAGTTGCCGAGTGAGGTTAAACCGTGACAACACAGTACACGCAAGCTGCATTCATTTAATACGATGTTATTTAGCAAAAGCTAAGGGGGAGGATACATAAGTGACTGTAACTTGCAAGTCAGCAGGGTTTTCATGGATTCCTCAGCCACAACAGAAAATGAAAACACATAAGTCTTATAGGCAAATGGCAGTATCAGTTTTGCCACTGAGAGAAACTAGGAAGATGACTGTATCACTGCAAGATATGATATATTTTGAGATATGATAGTTTTATGCCCAATAGCCAAACCTTTCTGATTATTTTACTTTCTTTTCCTAAAGGCTCATACCTAATTCCCTCTTCTGCAATTGAACCAACCAGTTGTGCGAACCTGGGAAGCCTTTGCCAAGGTAAGAAGCCCAGGTCATTTTCAGTTTCATCTTTGGGAAATCTTTATTTTCCTTTCTTTTTATTCCATTTCTTTTTTATTATTGTTTCTAAAAGGGTGAACCGCAATAAAAAATAGCAAGGAAAGGAATTCTTTAGTCTCATCAAGTGTGTGGGTGTCCTGTACGTACAATATGTGGAAAAAATGTGATGACTCCCTTGATAATACATTTTCCAAATAGTCTCCGTTATATCAAAACTGAATTAATCGACTGCTTTCATTTCTTTTTCCATCTCTTTTCTTCCTGCACATTTTGACAGTAAAATATTAACCAGGATAAGAAGTGGGTACATCTGTAAATAAAAAATGAGCAGATGTAAATAAAGGAACTGACTATTATTCATTTTTTTTCAATAAGCTATTTTGAGGCTAGATACTTTGAGATCAGCAGGTAAAAATTTAACATCAAACTGCAAAATCCAGCAGCTGTTAGTTAATGAAACACTCATTAGAGCACTTAATGATGGTTTAATAGTGTAAAAATCGCCACATATAAGAATTCATTAGGTGTCTTTAAAGGTCAGTTGAATGCAAGGAGTAGGTGAACCCTAAAAATTTCCATGCCATGTGAATTGTTGGACATGAAAGGACAGTTAATTCCTTCTGCTTTGCTTAGAGGCTGAAGTTCTATAAAAATGCCTGACATGAACAACATCAGCCCATTTCCACAATACCTTCATGAACACAGACCTGCTAATGAGATGGCATGCTATGTTAAACTTTAATCACAGCAGCAGCTGCACCAGAAATAATGTCTAGCTCTGCAACCCTTTTCAGGCTGAATGGTGGAAGGAGACAGGAGAGAATAAAATATAAAAGGGGAGGAGGAAGTCTCAGAACTCTTTCAAAACCAACATTTACAAGTAAATCAGATTTAGCTTAAAAATAAAAAGGAAAATGCACTCTGCTTGGGAAGCCAGTAAGAGATCTATGTCAGTCTTCAGTATACTTCTCCCAGATTTTCCTGAGGTAAATTTGGTTCAGGTTCTTGGAGCATATTGTGCTGGTCTTCACAGGGAAAGTGAAATGCCAGTTATGCCCATAATCAGATTTCAAACAGTAATTTTCAGGCATCATATTCACAAAGCACAATATGATCTAAATACTACTACTCGAATACCTTAGGTAAATGTGACAGCAACAATTATTCAGTATTAGTCTTTTTAATAAAGTAAAGGGTAATGCAGCCACCGTATAAAGAACTTTGTGTATTCTCTTGGAAGAACTCTGAGCGTTTTCCTCTATCGAAATGGCATGGTGTGAAAGGAGAGAGAATATCTTTCATTAGGTCAGCTAATATGGCTGCAGCAATAGACATACTTCCAGCGAAAGAGGCCTGCATTTCTAAAAGCCTCATCCTTTTTTCCAGCTTTATTAACTTGTCTAGTAGAAGATATTGCCTCCAATAAAAGATGCTACCTTTCAAACTTGCCTCTCTTAATTTCTTAGACCATCACATCTTCAATAAACACTATGAGTATTTTCACGAAGGTAATACTCTTTCCTCCTCTGAAAAGTGTTTGGTAAAGTGTCACTGGTGTTCTGTGTTTGTCACTTTGGAAGTGGCAGATCAGATTTACCCTGTTCATCATCATCATCATTATTGTCACAATAATGAAAATCATCAAAAGATGTCTGTCTGTCTATTTCTGCCAGCACTGCAGACTTATTTTAAACTGAGAGGCCGTTTTGGATTCCTTTTTTGTTTGTTTGTTGTGCATGGTGCAATAGCACCAGTAACAAAGTTTGTGGATGCCAGATTATGTCAACTACAGTCTGATGAAAGCCATTTTCTCCATTATACTTAGCAAATATTTTAATTCATTGGAAGATGCCTTCTTTAACAGGATTGGCTGGAAGATAAAATCAGTAAGAAGCCTTATAACTTGTTTCTCAGACAATATAGCCCTGAAGTCACATGGAAGAAGAGCTTTTTTGTATTATAGGGTGTCACTTTATATAGTCACTTCCCCAGTTAGAACCTGTTTGCTGCAGTGTCCAACTCTTCCTTC
>NW_008824338.1:6293229-6308043 GCF_000699105.1 Pygoscelis adeliae
CTAAGTTTCTTGTTTCACTGAACCTGAACATGAACTTGCTCCCTAAGCTGAGACCTGAGTTTATGACTTTCAGACTCAAAAGGTTAGCTAAAACGACCTTGCAAAAAATCAGAAGTGCAATTTCTTGCCTAAAATACAATTGCTTAACCTCTCCAGGTTGGTTCTTGGTCAAAATCTGCAAAAGCCATGTAACACTGTGAGGTTATACTGCACCAACCTTCAGATTTTAAAAAGAACTTTCAAGAAAAAAGAAATCTGTCAGTGAGTGGATTTGCATTCCCTGGGAGTTACTAGATAAAATTAAATTATTTTCCAAGCTATTTAGTGGCATGATCTTAGAATTCCTCTAGCATGTATACCCTCCCAGTCCGCTGGGGGGGAAATTTGCAGTTTTGGCTCCTCACTCTGATTTTGAAAAGTGTTCTAGCTGGTTCTCCTGGGAAACATTTGCCAGGGTTGTGTGGGGTGACTCCTGTTAGTGTCAGTGGGAACAGTACAGCTGAGATCCTACATGAAGCTTTCAAAATATATATTCCACTTCAATTATTCCAAGTCTCATTTCAATTCTCTTCATTGTATGGAGTCCAATGGAGTTAATTGGATCCTTACATGAGCGTTTCGCATTTGTTTGTCATCTTCAGTCCCTGAGTAGGGACAACTATTCTTTTCACAAGCAATATTCTAAGTGCATGCATCTTAGAACTTATAAGATCTGTTTTCTGGTCTTTGTACAGCTGTTTGGATCTGAAACTCTCATAAGAGGATTTTGAGTTTACGAAAGCAGTACAGGACTGATCTTGCAAACCTTACACTGGCAAAACGCCCACTGAAGTCAGTGAAAGTAAAGATTGCAGGATTGGGACCTTAGTTCATTTCTATTCATCACTTTGTGCAGAAAAAATAATGTGTTTATTTAACATTTATGGCATTATGTGTAGATGATTTCATTTTACATTGTCATGCATTGTTCCCATTTTGTCTTACCTTATTAACATTCATATTTCATTCAAGTTCACCTCTTTCTCATCTTTATTACCAGCTACTGTAAATGCTACTACTCCTACACCACCCACTGTCACCACTAACATGCCCGATACTAATAGAAACGATAAGCCAAACAATGGTAAGAAATCCTGTGTTACATTTTTCCTTGCACTGTGTCTAGAGAAAATTTATTGTATTTTAAGGTGTGTTTTTCATAGTATCATAATGTCAAGGGTCATGTCTCAGTTCTGCTCTCATTTACACTGAAATAAATCAGCAGTAACTTCACTGGACCATGTAAGAATGGTGTAAATGAGAACAGAACCAAACTCGGTGTTTATTTGTATCATGTCTACCTGGCTTTTGTACAAAAGGGACTCACTTTGTGTCATCCGTTGCATTTACCCATGCAAAGAACAAGGGAAGGGAGAAGGATTTTTAAAAAGGGTCCGAAAAGAACCATGCTATTTAAATGTTTTAAGGCTGCAGATTGAGGCATTGTGCGGCTGCCGCCTGTGCAGCCAGGGTGGTAGTATGCTGGGATTGCCTGTTCCTCACTGGTCGGCCGCAGGAGCCAAGTGGAATCGTTCCTATGGAGCAAAGCCACTTCCACTGAGTCAACAGGAATCTTTCCACTGACTTAAAGAAGAGCTGGATCAGACTTTACTAGGGAAAATGTTGACAGTATCGGATATCGTTTACTTTTCATTAGAAAGATTAAGGGAAAAAATAAGGTAGTAAATGAGCCTATTAGTAGCACAGGAAAAAAGCAGGGATTTCTTTTGAGGTTTTTTCAAATTCTATGATATCACTATCTCCTGGAGACTGAGCATCATTTTGTGAGGTGCTGCTAAAATATTTATTAGTTTGTTAAAGATAGTTGTTAAACATTATTAATAACACAGAGATAGATTTCTGCAATTTTCATCTGAGGCCTAAAGATATTTTTTGTAAAGATTTATTTTTTTAGTGTGCTCCACAGATGTAAATTAGAATCTGGGGGGTTTTTGTGGTTTTTTTTTTTTCCAAATGCATCAGTTGTTTCTGTAGGATTTAAAATTCCTGGAGTATTTTTTCTCTTGGCAGATCATTTCTTGTACATTGGCAATCAGGCAGTACAGTAGACAATGTGAAAGAATCTATCTGAATTCAGCCTGTTTGAGTTTACTAAACTGTAGAAGTAAGAAGAAAATATTGAAAATTTCTTCCAAATCGGGCTTTTTTCCTTTTGTGGAGCCACTCAATGTTCACCATGAGCAGTTAATTCTGATTTTTGTAACTACAGAAGGAACTGAATGCCTTATTAATGTTAGGATGAATAAAAACTGGACAATTAAGTCCTTTCTTTGGCTTTGGAACTCCCAAGAGAAAGTAGAAAGACTAAGAAAAATAAGCCAAATTCATTTACAGTAGAAGCAAATGAAACTTTCACTCAGCTAACCGGCATCATTTTCCATGCTTGGTAAGTTAATTTTTAGACCAAGAGCAGCCAGCCAAGAACAGATAGTTAGGTTGCATATATTTTCTTTAATCCATTAACTATGTGGCTTACTACACACAGACCTGCAGGAATTCAGACTTCCTGCTACGGTTATCTTCAGAATGAAGAGAAATTCACCTGAATCCTCCCATTCACGACCACAGAGGCAGCGAGAGTCTAAGATAGAAGGGGTCAAAACCATAGGAATTATCTCAACCCCAATTATTTGGCCAGTGAAACAAAGGCCTCTCCATTTCAGTAAAAACTCAGCAGATGAGAACCCAGAGAGAAAAAACACGTACAGCTTGTTTCCTCCAACTGTGTCCACATCAGCTGCTTCTGAGGAGACCGGCAACGATACCTTGGCTGCTTTTACAGAAAAAAACGGCCTAGATAATGCTGTGATGAATCGGTTACCAAATGAAAATATTTTGAATTATTCTAGAAGTTCATTTCATGGTACTTCTGATGCAGCAGATGCTGTTACAGAGCCTTCTGTGAATGCAGCAGTTCCTCTTCTTCAAAACAGAACTCCTAATGCAGAGCTAGCACTGACTTTGGCAGATGGGCTAGATCGTTCTGACTCTGAGTCAGCATTCCGCTCTCCCGTTAGCAGCAGCAGCACTGCTTACGAACACAAAAAAGAAACCGTGTGGATTTCGTCCTCCAACAGCCGCACAACCAATTTCATGCATGTAAGCAACATCTTGGAGCCTGTGAATTGGTGGAGTGAGACTGTATTTCATCATCATATCACCTCTGACATTCAAGAAGACAGACATCATTCTCTTTCTATCTTATCTATATCACCTACAGAGGAGAAATCATCATTCCAGAAAAGTAGGCTAGATTTGCTAGACTTCGCACCTGAAGATTTTTTCCTGGAAATGATAGAAGGCAATGCTGATAGGAAAACTTCTTCTGTGTTAGCAGCAAACAGTGAATTTCAGTTTAGAAAATCTACACACATTAAGCAACATCATTCAGGAGGCATTACAAATTTAACCTCTGTGGAGACTCCACATGCAAACCCAACAACTTTTTTTCAAAACATGAAAAAAACACACACAGAATTTATGCCTGACATCCAACTGACAAATTCAGTCCTAAGACACAGTAGAGAACTACTAACATTTTCAGCGCTTCTGGTAGGAACAGACTGGACAAGCTCAGCATTTAAGCATGTTGTAACGACTTTGCCTGTTTATCAACAATCGTTGACTGACAAATATTTGGAAAGTGACAGCATATTTATATCTAATAGCAATTACTGGTCTCACTATTTAAAACATTCAGTGTATTTTCAAAATCCAAGTGAGACCCTCAGAAATGGACTACTGGAGAACAATTTAGATGCATTTCATGATAGTAATCAAAATGAAGAATCTGCTTTTTCCATATTAGAGCCAGAGAACATAAATAGAGTTGGCAACCCCTGGGACTCGGGTTACTTGGATTTTCCAACAAAATATGTAGAAATTTCCCCTTCTTTAACAGCAAGTTTCTGGACTGTTTCCTATCATTTGAAAGAAGCATCTCAAGTGTTTGCTGGGGAGCCATCAGAAAATTGGTGGCTCTCATTTAATAAACTGCTTTCTTCCCCAACAGAGAGATTGCCATCCATTAGTTCACCTGCTAAGTCTGACAGTATCTCTGAACAAACATCTGCCATTAGATTATTAGGTCACAGGACTGAAGAAATGAACTTCTCTAGTCATACATCAGCTTTGGAAACACAAATCTTTAGTTCATTTATTCCAGGCCTTCCAAAGAGAATTTCAAAAAGTAATGGCAGGACGATATCACAGTTGCAGTCAACAATGAACTTTGAAAACCTAACCGTGTCTTCCAACAGTGAATTTTATTTTGATTTTCCTTTCCCTTCCCTGGAAGCACCTTCGAGTCAACCCTCTGTACAGGTACCGGTAAGTCCCTTTGATAAGGTACTTGGAAACTCCACAGAAAAATTAATTATACTTGATAGTTCGCACATGCAAATTGGCACTAACATAGTAAGTGATCAAACCAACATGACCTTCCTAAACAATGGGCAGCAGCCTGTTTCTGTCCTTCTAACACATTCAGGAACGCAGCCTTCATGTTCAAGGGATAACCAAGCTTCTTTCTTGATCAATACACCAGTTAAGAGTTCAGTAAACAGTACAAGAACACATGGATCACCGCGGACTCAAAGTCTGTTAGCAAATAATGCTGTAACAAATACTATTGATAAAGCAAGAAGTAAAGTTCAAATAGATGCAGGTGGTTTTTTAAGAAACATCATTTCGATGAGTTCTGACTTCCTTCCAATGACATTGTCTTTGGAATTAAGGCACCTCCTTCATTCAGACTCAAAATTCAGAGCCAGTGTACCTCCTAATAGCTGCTCGACACCTCCACTCCCACAAAGTTTTCAGAAACAACTTGATACAATTTCTCCAAGCCTGATCCCTCAGTGGGATGTAGCAGAGTTAAGCTTGCCAACAACAGTAACAGTGAGAAGTCATCTGACTGTTTCAGGACAAAACTCTGTTGAAAATCCCGGGGACAATCTGAGATACTCTCTATGGGCAGTAGAACAAGAAATCGTTGGTGATAATGAAGACATAAGGAATTCTGCTGTTCTGACATCAGCAAACGTATTGAGGCTTTCCGAATGGGATTCGGAAGGGGAGGTGTATGGATCCTTTAGCAAGCACAGAGAAGGAATGTCTCCCCTGAATATTGTTAGTACTCATGCCTTGGATTTTGAAAATGCTGATTATGGACATTTTGCGAATCTCTTTCCTGTTCTGGAATCATCAAGAACTGCAATAATGAATGATGTGATACCTTTGCCATCTTCATACAGTGGAGTTATTATTCAGCACAAAGAGACCAAAGAGATCTTGAACGGTACTCTGATGACACCTGGAGCAGCAATCCATCACTCTTTCATGCAGTACCAAATGCCAGTTTCTTCTGTAATGTACCATCAGTCATCTGTTTCTGCACATGTTCATTCCTTGGCCAATTTATCATCTGGGACAAGCCAAAATACCACCCCTTACCCACCACTGAATCAACTTACTAGCTCTCCTGCAGTCTTTTTATCATGTTTATGTTATTCCTTCACTGAGCAGGGCTGCCTGTGTCGACCTGAGGTCAACTACAGTATGTCAAGCCGTTAAGTTAGATGTAGAAAAAAACCAGATCATCTTACCTGTTAGATATTCGGTTGGTAGACTGAGCATAGAAGTAGCTGATTTTCATCCTTTAGATATAGATCCATTTAGCATATGGGAAGATTTTAGAATAGTAATTTAATTATAGTAGAAGGGAATTTGTAACATCTTAATGATAGTAAATGTCATTAATGTGTGATTCCTAATTTTTGTGTACTTCTCTAAGATAGCTCTCATGAGACTGTGAGAATAACATATTGGCTTGCCGTGTATTCTGTATATTTCTATACCATTTTATTGTTTGAGATTGCATGAATGTTTTTCATTTACAGTATTCATATATTTTTGAGGATTTAACTTTCAAAAAGCAAAGATTTTCCAAAAGAAACTTCTGGATAATTTGCCTAACAGGATTAAAAAAACAACAATCCTGGTTTTTCATTGAGCATTATATTTTTGTAGTTGGTGGTGGGTGTGGGGAAAATTGTTTTTCCAGGCTCTTTTTTCCTCTTTTTTCAAATTATCTTTGGCTACTTTTCATCAATTTTCTGCCCATAAAAATACTTCTTTTTCATTCAACATTTTGAGGTGGGATTTCCACTGTTTAATTTGGAGAGTGAGAAATCATTTTTAGTTTTCGCTATCTGCCACTGCAGTCTCCTGAGAGTGTTCAAAAATGTAGATTAGTTCTTTGTTCTTGTTCTTTTTTTGCCTTATTAAAACACGCTTTGGGTCACCATCTGGTGGAGATCTTGAAGCTGTTGACTAGTTTGTAGTTACTATGTTTGATTTTAAAAATACTTTGCATATTCCTATATTAAGGTGATTTTGTCCATATACATAATTATATAAATAAGGTTATAATTATATATATGATTATATATGGATGTGTAAGAGTATATATAATGCACACTTTCTGTATGTGTGTATCTGTATAGCACATATAAAAGGTACATTATACATATAAAAATGAATATATGTATATACAGAGATATATACATATAAATAAGATCCAAGTCTTGCAAGTGTTTTCAACTTGCCCAAAGTCCAATTTTCTACTTCCAAAGACTTATTTTTTCTCTTTTTTTTATTTAAAACTATCACAGTAATAATAAGAAACTAAAATACATTTTCAGATTCAACTGCACACCAAATTTGTGTGTCTGCTGAGTTAAGAGAGGAAAAAAAGACAATAAATCAAAAAGCAAGCAAGTTCATTCTACTCATATCTAAAATTTTATCACAGCTTACCAAAGAAGGTGACTGGTAAACCATCTTCCTGCAAGAAATGGATTCTTTAGTATTTTATTGCAGAGGAATTTTCATACTAATCTCAGTGATCCTATATGATCAATTCCATAATGAGAAGAAAGAACAATACTCAAGCCAGCTCATGAATAGGATAGTAACCAATGTGCACAATTAAACTGGAAAATACTCACCTCAAATTTTTTTTCACGTACTTTTATTTCAAGGTCTTGTAAAATGATTATGAAGTTGTAAAATGATGAAATTTGTTCCACATGTACATAACTAGAATAAAAGGTCTTTTATTTAGACTGAGATAGAGCAGTTCCTTTACAATCAAGAGACAGAAGGGGATTTCTGTGTAATTGTTATCATGTCCTGTTCTGTCCTACGTAGTGTCTCTGTAAGATTTACATAAGATTTATATAAATACATGTATCTGTGATCAAGACCCACAACTTCATTTGGTAACAGCCCTGAACCAAGCAATGCCACATGTGCACATACATGCAAGTGAATTGATCCAGAAGCTCTTAAACCTCCCCCACATCCTGGGAAATTTTATCCAACCGAAGCATACAGGATTTTTAGTAGCTTAATGAAAAAAATTTGACTTGTGGAAAGTATAAACTTTTAACACAGAGCATAACTATGAGATGATTTGATGTTATTTATTAGATGTGAAATCTTGTAATGCTGCCTACCAACTCATGAGCTTGAAGAGAATTTATATTTACTTGGTGCCATTTCAAAACAATTTTACTGAATATGAAACTGCTCCAAGCCAAGTGTTACACATTTTGTGACTGAAAGATGGTTTGTTCAGCTGCCGGTTTTGTAAAGCTAATGTGCGTTCTTCTACTATCTGGCCATCACCAGACCTGAGAGCAAGGACTGTGCTGTGAAAACAGGAGCTGGATATCCCTTCTCCCACCTCATTGTGTCCTCAGTTATCTTCTTACTTTCAGTTGATGAGCTTTACCTGCTCTCACAAAGTTTTAAGTCTAATCTGCAGTGGTTGAATTCTGGATTATAACAATATGACAGAGAGCAGAATTTATCTGTGTTACAGACTTCAGTAATTATGAATATTTTTTAAATTCATGACACTTTCATGATCTTGCTTTTACACACCACATTAAAGGCATATGCAAAATACTATTTGTATGTACATTGTTTGTGAGTTTCCATGTCACATTTCAAGTGTCTCTAAAAATATGGAGGGGGAGGGAATTCTTGTCTAATTCGACAGGACTAGTGAGAATGGGCCCAAGCCTGCAGGACTTGTTCACTCCAAACTTGCATAACGCCAACAAGAGCTGGAGGTGTCCTTGTATCTGGGGTTCAGCCCAATCTTTATATTCATCATGAAACTAAAGTCTCATTATTAAAAAAGTGAATTTGCTCTGTTTCTAACATTGTAATGCTGTTTTTAATGGACAGGTGGGCTATTCTACAGGATATCTATAACTATCTCTAGTTCCAACTCCAACACAGTGTCGAAAGTACATGACGTGGTTGCAGAATGGGTAAGTTAAGTTTTCTTTCCTGTGTGATTACATATATGAATCTGCCCCATTGATGTTATCAATCTGAAAAGGAAAAAAAAGAGACAATACCAAATAAATTCTTAAATTAATGTGTGTTCTCTGAAGATCTTTCTATTATTGATTTACACAGTAATGAAGTCAGGTCTAGCTGGGGCAGTTAGGCACTATGGATAAAATTTTGAAATGTCTTCACCATACCAGCCAGCTTCTTAAGAAATGTAGATACTAGTTGAGATTTTGGAAAGTATGGAGAAATCAGAACTGTCCACTGAAAGAGGTAGATGTCTAAGTTCCAACATCACTATATATAGAGCAAAATTTTTCTCCCCAAAAACTAATGTGGTTTTGAACCTATATTGTGATAGAAATAATAAAAAAACAGGCAGTGTTTGTTTGTGTGAGGCAATACACTTTTCCAGTTTACCCTAATGTTCTCTACTTCAGAAGTCTTCTGCCATAGGTCAGTTGTTGGGGTTCCTAGTAGCCGCTGGTTTTTCAGCCCATTTTAGCAGACATAAGCTCCTTCCTGGGCCCTCCAGGTGGAGGATTCTTGAAGTTCCTGCCTCTGAAAGTTTCTCCTGTCTGAATACAGATATTCTCTGTCCTTTTTGACAGTTCACGTAGTGGCACTCGCAGAATCTGTAAGTAGTCTCTATATCAACTACTTACATGAAAATATGATGTCATAAATATATGGCAATTATTCTTTATTTTTCTTTTAATAAACCTGGAGGCTTTCATCTTTCAGAAGCTAAGGAAGAGAAACCATCTATAGTCGTCTACAAACCAGAAATGCAGCCATCCACACCTGCCAAGGTTGTTCTCTTAGCAGCAGTAGCCAGGCAAAGTACATAGGTGCCTGAGCCAAAGAATCTAGAAGGGTGTCACTTGGCCCTAGCAGAGTATGCAAAAGTGTCTCCCAAGGGAAAAACTGAGCAGCTATTCCCCACTCAGAATAAATAGTACAAAGGTGTGAAAAAAAGATCATCATAAGGCAGTAGACCTTTAGGTGAAAATTGACCCTGTAGTTTTATCAGTAAATCTTTTCTAATCAAAGTGTTTCTGAGAATTTAAGATGAAGAAGAGAGGGAGAAAAGGGAAGGTTCAGCATCCTGTGCAGTCACCTATACACTGTGTCATGACCTTCTAGAGATTTCTTTCTGTCAGTAAAAAAGTCCACATCTCTCACTGCCAGTTGTACATCTAATATAACAATCACCTCACTGAAATGGGAGAGTGTTCTCTTGGCTTTGAAAAACTGAAGGGGATTTCTCAACAGGGAGAAGGGTGAAATTCTAACTCTGTCTTAGGCAACAAAGAGCCCCATTAACACTTCACCATTCATGTGATCAATGTCTTCCTGTTTTTCAGCTAAACCGTACTTTCCAGAACTGGAATTACACTGTGTATGTGGTCAATATCAGGTAAATGAAGGGGGAAGGTGTTTATGCTATGTTCCTTTTGAGAATTAGCCCACCCTAATTAATGTTTATTTCTTTTATAGCATCCACCCTGGCTCCATAAAAGAGGGAGTAAGAGAAAAAAGAAGTATTAAAAGGTAACATTTTTAAAGACATTTTCTTGGTAGAGGCAGTGGCTGCTATTACAAGTGGCTTTACAACAGGCGTTATTGTCTATTATTGGATTAGTTGTCTATTATTGGGCATATGCTGCCAGTCTGTAAATATATGACTGCTGGCGAGCTGAGTGCTCTGGATGTGCTCAGAAACCTAATACTGGTTATCGTGTTTGTTTTGGTTTAAACATACTGAGCTCTAAACCTTAACAGATCATTTTTTCAGAGCTCGGGTTTCATCTGTCACAAAACTGGATAGACATGTCATATATGCGTGGTATGGCACACCCAGGTTTCTTTAGCAACAGGCTTTGGTACACTAGTGTCTGTCCACTGTCACTGCATTTATTCTCTTGAACCAGAGCCTTTTGAGTTAACAGACATCTTACTAGATGCAAAACACTGAAAAATCATGCTAGAATTGAAAGCCAAACTAGTGTGAGTTAAACTATTTACCATATGCTCTCATTTCCTGACTTCTGCTGGGCTTGGAGGCACTGAAGTTGGGACGGCCTCAAAGGCAGCCAAAGAAAGTTAGATGGGTCACACCCCCTGAAAATTGGGCCTTGGGGGATTTCTTTGAAAGCAGCAGACTGATTTCTGAGGGATATATGGGGAGGTAGTGAATCTTAGGACCAAATTAAGGAGAGGAAACCAAAACTTAATTAGTCTTGCAAGGAGAGGCAATAAGTGAGTATGGGATGTATCTGTTTGCAGTGTAGGCAAAAGTCCCATAGGAAAGGACTTTAACTGCTGACTCTTGATAACTGCTGCCATGATAACAGCTGGGCTTTTTAATTTCAGAGATAGCCCAGTATTCCCAATTTACCATCAGGAAGTAGTTACTGATGCTTCCAGTTTTCTACAGAGTTTACTGAGACATGAAAAGATTCGTAAAAGGTACTATCTCCTTCCCACACACCCACAGCAGAAAGACAGCTTTTATTAGCAAAACCGTTTGACTGGTATAGTGTAAACCCAGTCTCTGAATGGGCTATTTTGCTGCTTGACCTACTTTTACAGTAGGGTGTAGTGATGTGGGTGGCATTTTTTTTCACACTTCTAAATGATACGGTTATGCCAGGAAAACCTTTTAAGTGGAGACCATGCCTCAGGTCTTACCAACAATCCAAGACTGCTGAGGAATGTAAAGCTTTCCCCATCCTTATTCCTGCATCTTTTATGAGGCTAGCAGCCCAACTTGTCAGCATCTGTTCTCTCCTAGACTGCATACCTGATGATTTCTCGTCTCACCTTCCCACCGTCCTGTCCTCTGGATTTTGTTTCTTCTTCCTGATCTATAAAAAAAAGGAGGTGAAGAGGGAGAAATTATTGTAGTAATTCCCTTTCCCTTTCCTTTTCCCTTTCCCTTTCCCTTTCCTTTCCCTCCCTTTCTGACATACAATGAATATGGCACTAAATTACTTCTAATAATGTATCACTGTTATGGGGAAGTAACCCCGTTCCTATTTACTTTGCTCATCATATGTAATTTCAGAGGCAGTGGAATTACATGTTCGTAATATGTCATAAAGTTTTTCAAGGGAGGCCTGGTCTAATGAGAAACTAGTCTTTTTGGCCTTGTCAAGGCCAAATGGCATTTTGTCATCATTCTGAATAATTTAGTATAAATGCTAATCATGTCACACAAAATGTTACTGTTCTCCAAATAATCAGGATTGTTATGCTGTGCAAGTTTTCTTAGAAAAGAAAAAAAAGAGAAGTCAAGACTCTGCCCAACCTAGCAACTCGGTTAGGGTAACGCAGGGATAATTAAAAATTTAGTTGAGCTACATAATATGTGACTAACAAAAGTTACACTTTTACACATAGTATATGCACATATACATATATAGAAATATATATACACTAGGTTTTTTGCTGGTTTTTCACGTATTTTTCATGTCTTGCATATATTTTCATGCATCATTTACCTCTTACAGGAGAAACATTTGGGAAAAGTTGGTGTTCTCCCAGCTTTAGGTCTTCTGAGTACATGTCTATCGTTGTACATTGCTTCCCTTCTGAAACAAAAGAAGGATTAATTTCCCAGTAGTCTTCAGTGTTCCTGGGTTTAGTCACCAGGTTTTCAGTTCTTTGAGGTTCACAGAGCTGTTTCTAGATTTTGCAAGGAAGAGATCTGTTGAATTTCTGAAGATCCAGAAAGCAAACTTTTTTTCCTACTACTTCCTGATCATTGTTTTCAAGATACTTTGTTAGGTTTTCCACTTTCTTGGATTTGTCCTGGGTAGGATTCTAAGGAAATCCTACAAAACACCAGAGTAACATTTTGGGGTATAAAAAATTAGCAGGTTACAGGTTGGAAGTTTTTAATCCCTGATGGAAGTAATGTTAATTTCTCACTACTCAAGTGATCCACAGAAATTTTATGGCTGAGTTCCTGTATGTAACTTGCTCACGGTGTGATTTCATACAGTTTCTATTAATTCAATATTCCTATAAATTATTTCTGTGAATAGTTGTCCAAAGATTTTCTTGTTTCTCCGTTTTGGTTAGTCAAGAATAAGCCTGCTGCAGTTTTAGACATTCCACTATTTCCCTTAGTTTTTAAGTACTTATTCTATTTACCTTCACGTTCATCTGAACAGAATTTCACTCCACAGTTAAAATTTAAGACCTAACCCATAAGTATCATGGCCTTAACTTTATCTTTTACAGAAGTGAACATATTAGTCTTACTCTAACTCACTAAACCTGATCTCTCTTTTCTGAATTTTCCACAAGATCATAGACTTCCTATTTCTAAGGCACTATCATAATTCTTTAAGTTGCGCTTTGAGAAGTTTTCCTTCTCTTTACATGAATTCATATTCTTATCATTCAGATGGCATCTTTTTTCCTCACCTTTTGGATTAGTATTTTATACAACAGTTAAAAAAAAACCCAAACAACAAAACAACCTTTCCCAACCTTTTCTATGCATTTTGCTTTGCTTCAACCCTTATTTACCACACTGCTACCCTATCAAGGAACTTCTGTTATCGGTCTCCCCACCTAGTCTTCTTGCAAGTGAAAGAGGAAGAATCGTTAGAGAGAATGATTCAGAGAAGAAACAGAAGCTGGAAGTGGGAGGTAGGAAGCTGGCTTTTTTTGGCACATTAAAAATAGATGTTTTCCAAATAAATATTTTAAACTGTACTGCATTCTGGAGAAGAGCAAAACAAAACAAAAATATGGAAGTGGATTGTTACTCTTTCATTGCTGTGTTCTATGAGCCGCAGAAATCCAAAGTACACTGTGCTTATTATGTGTTTATATATATGGTGAAGAGAGACAAGCAGAATACCAAGTCCAAAAGTGCATATTATTATCAGCACCTCTAATACCGTGAGATCTCTGGATGACAGCAGTATATCAAGCTAATACTTTGTTAGATCAAGCTAATGCTTTGTTAGATTATTAACTACTTTAATAGACAGAATTTTGTCACAGCTATACTTGACTTTGTGTCTGTGTTTAATTTTTTCCTCTGGTCATGCTGTTTCCATCTCTTAATAAGAGGGCAGCTGTTCAAAATGAAGTGGACAGGAGTTCAGAATGGGCTGTGGACATAGCTGTTTCTTTGTCCCCCGTTATTTTGCACAAACCTTTGAAAGTGAAGCCTATTTGTGGATTTTACATAGACAAATTATAAATGTGTTTGTTTCTTTCATTAATTCTTTGCCTTTTATGACTCTGCAGCTTTGTCAAAACTTTCTATGACTGCTGCTGCTTTTCTCAGAAGGGTCCTACTGATCCTAGGTCTTCTCAGATGACTATATAGGGCTGCCTCGGTAGGGGAATTGGTCTTTATTAAGCAGCTCAGCTCCCCTGCTACTCCTTTCTTCTCTTATTTTGCAAGCAATTTTGAGAATTCAGGCCCCAAGTAATTTATAACCTTTTCTCCACTTAACATACAAATAAGATTATGCTTGCTCCAACTTCCACTACTTGATTGTCATAATTTTGGCCTATTTCCTGTGTTCAATTGCTTCTACTATGTGAAACAACATCAGTGTTAGTACTGTTAAACAACTCATCCAAATTAAAAACCACGGTGGGAGCAATCTGTGTAAAGACCACTAAACTTAAACAGAAATCCCTTCTCTTGGGAATGAAAATAGAGAGGAAAGCAGGAAATCAGAGCGGCCCATGCCTAGTCCTGATTTTCTGAAGTCCGTGAGTGTTTTGCCACCAGTGTCAGTGAGGCAGATTCAGGCTCCTGCATGCTGTGTTCTTGGGTGCTCTGTTGCTTAATGGAAAGTTTAATGCACTTGGATAAAACTTAAGCTAATTAGATTGTGTAATAGTTTTAGACAGGAGTTAGCAACATCAAAGCAGCATAATTTTGCTTTTATAGTCCTAAGTATCTTTACCAAGTAAAGTATTAGGCTTTTGCATTCTTTGTAGATTACTTCAAATTATTCGTTATGAAATAGTGATGCTATTCTTGTTTTAAATGAACACATCTGTGATGCCTATTCCTATTTTTAAAATTTTCCTGGTTTCTACTGGTGAGGTTTTAGGAACAACTGGGACCTGGCCCACCTCTACTCCTCCCGACTTAACTTCAGTGTTACCGAAGGCAGTAAGGGACAGCCTTGACCAGTGCTGAGCAACATTTTAAACTGCCGCATAACATGTACATTGTGTGTAATATTTCTGCTTGAAAAACTGACCAACAAAGAGCCAAGCAGAAATCAGCAGGTTTCTCCACAGTGCCCTGCTGGCATCTTGTGTCCATGACCTGTAAAGAAAGCCTTCATCACAGATGGAGGAATTTGGGTATTCCTCCTGAGTGACTGAAGCATG
>NW_008824338.1:6308088-6352877 GCF_000699105.1 Pygoscelis adeliae
CCTGCTGAAGTCCGATGACTTCCTTTGTCTTTCCACTGACTTTAACTGGATTTAGTGTAAGCCTGACATTGTTAGATGCCATTTTTAGGAGTGATGTATTGGGGAATGGGGGTTTTCTTTGTTGTTTTGGAACATTGTTCAAGCGTAACCAAAAACTCATTTCAGCGAAGACCAGCTGTTGAAATGTGAGGGATTCCAGCCCTTTCTGTTTTGCCTTTCTGCTACATTCTCTGATAACGAATAGTCTTCATACCAAATCATCATGTATTATAAGTACTTTCTGTTGAAAAGCCATAGTTGTTTGTATTCCCACACCAGATCTGCAAGGAGGAGCAAGGCCTGGAGACACAAGGACAGGCACAGAGGCATGACCGTGCTGCTCGCAGCACTGTTCTGATACAATGGCCATTAACTTAAAAGGAAGGCTTAGGATGCTTTTATTTTTAGTAGTCAAAAAAGTAGCTGCAATTTTTAGTTTTGTGTCCTGAAGTCTCAGGTTTTATATTTTTTCTATAACATCACCTTCTGCTGAGAAAGGAACCTCTTCATCCTTGGTATTACTTTGAATGTGTCTATTATGCCCAGTCCTATTTTTTTGCTCTCTGCTCTGAACATTTTAATGGTATCAAAGTCAAAATCCCCTCAAGCAAAAGTTTATCCACAACTCAGGTGCTTTTGTGGAAGGCTTTTTATTTCCCTCTACTTTCCTATTTCTTGCTGTCTCATTCTGCGTGTTGTCTAACAATTTGTCTGCTGTTTGTATTACATCTTCACTGGGTGACTTATGCAATAGTCAGCTCTTTTTTTGCTTGTCCAGTTAATGTGAAGAAGTTAGTAGTGTTTACAGGTGACTATGTGGGCCTACCTGTGCTGCCAGTCTTGCGTTATAGCTACCCATTGCTGCTTATCTTCAAAGCCAACATAACAGCAAGATTGGTAAAGCATTTAATGCTGACATCTTAAAACTTTTTTAAATATGCCAGGGTAGTTAGGAATGAAATTCCCAGTGACTTTTAGTGGAAATTCAGATTCCCTGAGTACTTAGGTGCTTTAAAAATGATTCTTTATATAGTTTAAATCAAGTAACATTAACTACAAAAGAAATTAATAGTGATTTGTTAAACAGTTTGGCAACCACAATAATTCAGTATTAGTTCAGCCTGTCTAGTACAACTGAAACGAGAGGAGAAATATGCATTGCTAATTTTCAACCACATATCTCCAGGTATGAGACAGTCTGTGCTGCACGGTTCGCATGGTTTGTTAATCCTTCCTTCAGGCTCCTCGCACCGTGTAGCAGTGAGACCACAGCCCGTGTGTAGGCACACTGTCCTGGAATAGCTCTGAGTCACGCTGCCGGAGAAGAAAGCAGGCTTTGTGGTACGCGCCATGGCAGCGCAGGCGCCCCCACCACCTCCTGTGCCTCTGGTGAGGATGCAGCTTCATAAACTCCTCTCTCTGAGCCAGCTTAGCTTAACGGACCAGGACAAAGTGGGACAGACGCCAGTCTTCCCCTGCTTTCCTGCTTGCTCCAGCTGTCACCATTTCAGTCAAAGAGAAGAGAGGCATAAATACTTATCCCCCTTGTGTTTACCTACACCGCAGTCCATTTTTTCATATTGACAGCAGTAGTACTAGCAGTACAGGTTGCTGTAGGTGATGTGTAATTTGTAATTGATTACTGCTGTGAGAATCTATCTGCTTTTATATGGCACACAATAAAAGATACAAGGTTGGGTGTAGCAAATCCAGTGACACCAGCAGAGCATGGCAGTGTTGCCATTTATCTGAGTGTAGGCCTACTTTTTCACAAATCGAGAATTTTGTTCTTCACCATTAAAATGTTTTCTTTCTGGGATCTGAGTGTGACAAAAGTGGAAGGAAGCACTCAGCTTCATATTGCGTCAGCTGTCAAGTTAAAAGGTATTTATTTACTTTGGGAAGCTAGCATGAGTCATTCTGAAAAGTTTATAGAAATTGTTTTCATCATAATATGGAACAGGCTCTTATTACACAGTATACATGACTTGTGCTCTGAGAGTTTCTCAGAAAACAAATAACAAAGTGGTTTAACAGATTATTTTTATCAGTGCTTCATAATCAATACTTTTCTCTATAATTATTCAGGATAACTGTAACCAGTTCTACCTCATCTATCATCTTCCTTCCTGTTTTGTTGCCATTATCCCTCTGCACGGTTATGGGTACTAAGTATCATTTTTGTTAGTTGGGAGTCCTGCAATAGGCACCATAGTAGTAGCAGTAACTGTTCACTTATGACTTCTGTTTTGCAGCCAAAGTGCTGAGGTAGGGAGTGGCATCAGTATATTAAGTTTTCCTCTTCTGAAGTAAAGGGAATAGATGAGTGAAGCCAGAATCTTTTAGGAAAGATGGTTAAGTGCCAGGAGACTCTGGGGCTGAAGTACTGGAGGGCTGAAGGAATTGGCAATCCCGTAGGCAATTTCCATGCTTCTGCTAAAAATAAATGCCATAATAAACTTGTGCCTCGTAATGTATCTGAGGTGTACAGCAAAAGCCTGCTAATGCGCATCCACCCTACTGAGGCTATTGCCATATGTTAAACACTCCACAGAGACCAAAGGAATGTTAGGAGGAACTCAGTATCTCTGGGAGCAGGGCAGGAGTGACCCCCTGGCCAGGGGTAACTGGAATTTCTCTGCTAAAATACATCCACTGGGGAAAAAACAAGCCAAGCCATCAGGTAGTCACATTTTTATCTTCTTCTCCAGCAACATGCTACCAGTAAAACAGCGGATATGGTGAGAAAAAAAGAGAAGTGTACTGGTGTTCAACAAAAAAAAAAACCAACCAAAACTCCCACCAACCAGGGACCATGTATATTTATTTACATATTTCTTTACATCTACAACAGTGAAATGTGTGAAGTATTTAGTTCACATTTGTGATTTCTTTATGAGGTTTGGGTTTGCTTTTCTTTTTTTATTTTTTCCTAGTCTGAGAGGTTGTTTTCTAATGCCAGCTCTTTAAATGCCATTTCACTAATGAGAGTTATTCAGTTTTCAGAATGATGTCTAACAGAAAGAGGGTTAAATTTGCCATCTAAAAGCAACATCTGTACACTAAGCTGTAGTTTTGTACTGTACCAGACTAGGTACCTCTGGAAAGTGCAACTCTGAGCTGTCATGGTGGGGATGTCTTTCTGGAAGATTTTTTTAAATGAAGCCCTGATCTGCCAGGGGTACCTGAAAACCCTACTAGCACTCTCCCATACAGCGCCCCTACAGATTTTTCCTCCTACTCTTCTTCAAATAGACCGCAAGACCCTTTAGCTCACTGCTGCTTCCTTGCACTGGGGGCCCCCAGCAAAAGCAGCTCAGTTCGGTGTGTGCCCTGCTCACTGTATGTGTGCTGGCAGTGCTGCCACTTCCCAGGCTGCCAGGGACTGCTCACACACCGCGAAGGTCTGTCTTTATTCAGGCTGCTGGGTATCCAAGGGCAAGGCTGTGATGAAGACAGCCCAAAGCAAGCTTGGTTTTTTCTTTTTTCCACATTTTGGCTCTCATGGAGATCCAATGTTCCATGCTTCAGTGGCGTCACCTCCTACTAGCCAGAGCCAAGCAACGCTCTTGGGTACCAACATATTCTCTTCTCCAACATGTGTTTTCTGTGTCCCAGGAGGAAATTTTTGAGCCTTCCACTATGGGCTTCTTTCCTGTATCTTGCTAGAACTGCTTTTCTGTTCATTATTTCCCTTCCAGAAAAGCTATGGTTTTGGACAAGGGTGGGGACTGTTTTATTTCTCTCACAGGAAAGAGACTTGGGCACTTTGAACTACTTCTTATGCCCAAGAAAGTAGCAGTGGGCTACAGTACAAAACAGATATTACTGCTCAAACTTGAATTACTCATCTGAGCAACTAAACTTTCCTAATTAGGACTAAAAGTTTCAGAAGTGTGTCAGGGTGGTTTTCACTCCATCAAAATGTAGACATTTAAATGTTGGGCATCTGTTCTTCATTAATCTTCTAATCTCTGTAGTCAGTGGAGAGACAGACCCTCTGGATAGACCCTCTTGTCCCATTGTGACAAGTTTTGTAAGGTGGGATGAAGCAGCTCTTAAATTTCTAAGCCATCAGGAACCAGATTTTTTAAATTTAATTAGGGCCCATTTAGAATTCAGAACTTTATGCTTTCATCTTTTAATATCTTTTAAAATAACCTAAATCTTCTGAAAACATTTCTTAGCTCTTTTGATGAGATGCTTCTTTAATGGTAACTAGAGGATGAAATTTCCCAACCGTACTTTCTTGTCGTGGCCCTATATATACAAAAATAAAAATTTACAGATAAGGAGCAACATTGTCTTAGTGACACTGTTCCACACTCAGAAAACCAGAGTTTGTCAGATATTTTTATTTCCACACATTTGTCCTCTGCTCTTCTCACTCAAACACTCAGATAATTTTCCTTGCAGTTTTGGGGTTTTGGCTCTTCTGGTTTATAATTCTACCAACAACATCGATTTAGAAGAGGAAGACATCCGACAGAAGCTCATAAGTAATAATGGGACCATGGAAGGAGGTTATAAGCTTCATACTGTGGATGTTGATCCAGTGGGTAAGTAGTTTTCGGCTTTGTTACGCAACAGATTTTGTTTGCTTGTCCATAAATAAGCATCTTCTGTGTTAAAATAATCACACATTTCCAAACTGTATGACTGTTTCAGATTTTAAATTGTCCCTATAAGCTTCACTGTTCCACAAATGTCAGAGACCTGTGCTCAAGATATCTCTTTTAACACAAACACAGTTGTCCAGATTGCATTAGTCAGTGTTTTGCTGTTTGGTTCAAAGAGGCTGGGACAGTTCCTGACAGCTCCTCTGGCAGTTTGAGGATAAAGGAGTATGATTTACAGCCAGAGCTCTAATGAGACATTTTGGACCTCCAAGCCCCCCCCTGCCCACTCCTCAACCTTGTAGTTTGTGCTCCTGCCAGATGCTGCCCTTAATCAATCTCCTTTTAGCTCTCATCTTTTCCCATTCAACTTCTTCCAGTCAGAGATTCCCCTTCCCTTGGGAGGGAGGAGGTGGGGGCTGGTGGAGTACAAGTGGATGCAGCATGCACATTCAATCCTTTCCCTTGAGCAGCAGCAGTATATGTTGTCCCCTGTTGTGCACCCCCTCCATTGCCACTACTCTATAGACAACAATCAAGCATTTCATTTGAAGACAGCTTTGTGCTGTAGACTGGTTGATGAGCTGAGGACAAGAAATGGAAGGTAATTAAATGAAGAAATTTACCATTAACACTGATATATTGTTATTTTTACAGAAAAATGTTTAGCTGAAGAAAACCCTCCAAACTATTTTTGGCCAGATACCAGACCGACTGTGACCAACATCACATTATGCCATGGGAGCTCAGTTCAGACTGCATCAAGAACCTGGTAGGCGTTCAAATATCTGAGAAGCTGAGAGCTTCAAATGCAACTTTCTGGTTATAGAGTTGAACTGTATCCTCCATTATGGTTGCCATTGGCAAATACAACATATTGTATTTCAGGAAGATGATTTCTATACTGTGAGAGATTACGTGGGTGTGCAGTAAGAGTATGTACTTCATTGGTATGAAAAAAAAGCTCATCTACCACTTCTGTAGGGCATATTGAGGCCCACAATTAGTACATGTTCAAAGTGACTATAAAAATAGCATCTTCTTACAGAATGAAACTGCTTTCTTCAAATCATGATGTTTATGTCACCAAGACCAAAGTTTCACATTTGCTAGCACTCTGCTACTACTATCTGACTTGTATAAGAAATTCTCAACAAAATTGTCTGAAGAAGAGATGTGTATTTGGTTTAATTCAGAACCTCTCATCTTATTAAGGGAAAGTAAAAGAAATTCTGTGAAACAAGCATTTTGCCAGTAGTTAGTCATAATCGAAGGTGGGGATAATCTTACGCTTAAAGATTTGAACTTGAGTTTTTAAGGTTTAGGATAAATTTTCCCTAATGTAGGCTTTCTTTATGAACATCTACAAAAGATTTAGACACTGTATCTCTATTTCCCATTTGTAAAATGGGAATATTATTACTTCCTTTGATATATTACCAAAACAATATGGCTTTGATCTCCTTTGAGTACCTTGAACATGGCTACGATGGTGCAATATTAATTAATTTCTTCAGTATTTAGGATGATCACCATTAAATGCCATACAGTAGTCTTATCCACCCACGTTGCATCTGGAACATGTTCTGAGAAGACCAGATCTTTTCCTTTTTGAAAACAATATGGCAACATGGATATGAATCAGCTGTGAGGTTCTGTGCCAAACAGGAAAGAAACCAGCATTATATTTAACTAACTCACTTCCTCAGCCTCTTAATCTTGTACAAGAACTGCTGGATTCTGATTGACCAACTTTTGTTGTAGAGTGAGTAGTGCAGAAGTCAAACTGTTTTTATGTCAGAGCCTCAGAATCATTAAAAATTAAGGCTTCTGGCCTTTGCTGCCCCAGTATTCCTTATCTTTATTGTTCATTTGTGGTCTACACAATACCATTGATTGTCCATGTACAGCACTTCTCATAAAAAAAATTACTGTGTTCTGCACTGTGCTATGCTTTCTTTGCCTCTGCCTCCACTAGCTTTTGCCAATATGGAGCACAGTGGGGTGTGTTTTGGGAGAAGAGGAAGCTCTTCTAACAGTCTCTTCTAGTCCTGTGCATCCCACAGTAGAAGGTTACCTGCTAGTGTGCTGTTATAATAAAGGTGATCAACTGAGGAGTAACTTTATTCTATCGTGCTGAGTGAAAGGATAACTTTTTCCCATTCTCCATCCTGCCTTTGCCATGCTATGATAACATGATTGTATTTAAAGAAAACTGAGGAAAAAGTGTTTTTAATTTTGGAGCCATATCTGGGTATTTTGCTATGGCAAGGCTTTTTTAAAAAAGCGTTTTGAAAAAAAAAATCTTTCTATCTGCCCCTCACCTTGGACCTGGATCTGATGGTGACCTGCCCTAGTTTTCATGAGTGGCATAAGTTTATATCTCCTCATAGCTCCTGTGCGTGTTCTTCTGAAAGGTATTACAGCTTGCTATTGACTTGATCAAAGCCGTTTATATCAAAGGGAAATTATAGAAATAGCATCTGATTAGGCTATAATAGTGGCCTACTATGACACTATTGTTTGTGTCAACATTTGGGTCTTTCCTGAAATACAAGGCCAGAATTTCCACTGATGCGGTTTATCAAATCGGTATAGGAATCAGCTGGGAATTTGTCCAAAAGAACTAGGGTTTCTTTCAGCACTGTCACTTAATTGATCACATATTTCCACTGTCAAGCATACATATTTCATTTCACTAGGGGCCATGTTGCTAGGAAAATTGTGAATTGAGAAGAGTGGACCACTGTGACACCTACAAAAGAATTATGAAACTTTACATAATTTTGCTATTGTATTTCATGTGAATTTTGTCATTTTTCCTCTTCAGCTATTTGGGTCTGCAGAATTATACATCATACTGGGGCCAGCCTGATCTTAGAAATTGCACAGGTGGGTACATTGATATTGGTCTTTGGCTAAAGGAATAGTTTTGTAGACTTTGGTTACTGCTTACTATAAGGAAATTACATTAAGGAAGAATATCTTCCAGCTTTATGCTAAGTTGTTTAAAATCTTTCTAAAAAAACAGTGCAAAGTAAATGTTTGAACTCTGGGGAAGCGCATCAAGTTGAATTCAGCCCACTCATGAAAAGCTGTGGGTACCAATTAATGAAATAAATCAAACTCTTCAGGTAATTTAAGCAAGAATAGAGGCAGGTGGTAACTTGCCTCAATTTGATATTCAGGTTCAGGCAAATTTTTAAATATTTCCAGTATCTGTAGGTGCCAGTGGAAAGACACCCACTCTCTTCACTGGGCTTACAATCAGACATTTTCAGATTTATTCTCCATTTGCAAAATACCCCTTGATGTCATTCTGGCCTTAAACGAGTAATAAAATAAATAGACAACAATTTTATGGCCCCTTTTTTTAGTGCCAGAGCTAGTGAAGAGAATGATACTGTCATAAGTAATTCAGAGCACCTACAGTAAGTGCCTGTTCTGAATTGCTTTCTTGGGGAAGCCTCTTTTTCTTTCTCCACTGATAGAGAGGTCCTAGGGAGCCTGGATTCCTAACTTAGTTGATTGCGTACTTGCAGTCAGGCTATATGAAAACAGCATTTCATGTAAAATTAACATTCTAGAGTAAATGTAGCAAAAGCTATATTATAAAACACAACATTAAAAAACCACAGCCAGTTGCAGACTAAAGAAGGCTGATCTTCTTTCAAAATCTTATCTGCAAATTCCAATAAATCTCAAATATTTTGATATTGTAAAATGCTAGTGTTTACATTATTTTTCTATCCAGCTGGCATCAAGCTTACAGTTTAACATATGATTTACACTAATGTTTTGCCATTGGACACTATCAAACTTTCCTTACCAGGAAGATTCTTCTCATGAAATTTGCTTGTGTGTTGCACTTGCCAACCCTCTGAGTAAGAGTACAATCCTCTGAAGGAACTGAAACATTTACAGTGGGGTCAGGCTTTCTCCCCAAAGCTTAAAAGAGTGAATATTTTGTCAGTAATAGTGACTTTGGATGCATTTGTTTCACTTCAAGAGTGAAACTGTTTTTCCCAGTGAAAAAAAAAGGATAGCATAAGGAGAAAAAGAGAGGGAAAATATACTTTTTATTTCTTACTTCCCCTTTTTTTTTTTCTTTCAATCAGCCCTTTCAATAGTAGTTCTGATTTACAAGGTCAAATCAAATTAAGGAAAAGAAAGACACAGCCAATGAAGACAGTTATAAAATAATCAGCGGGTTCTATATACTTTTTTGTAAAATTAAAAATTTGATAAAATTATAAAATCCTATGCTTATTACAAGTACCACAGAACATGCTCTAGCTTTCAACAATGAGAATAAAAATTTGTATTTCTGAATTACTTCAGGACTGATATGCATTATTTTCTCTTTTACTTCATTTTACGTGTACACTTACAGAAAATGCAGCTGATATAGCCAATCAGCTTCTGAATCTCACCGGTGAAGGGCAGCAGCTAACCTCAGACAAAGTAAATGATGTTGTGCAGAAGCTCAAAAAAATTGTGAATGATGAAGAAATTGATGAATCTCTGGGCTCTACCGTGGTGACAATTTTTTCCAATATTCTAACAAGTTCAGACAGTGTATTGGCAGCATCATCTTCAGAGTAAGTATTTCTGCATTTGAGACAAGCTTTTGAGAGCAACCTGTAAGGTGGAAGGATTCATCCTTCCATATATAGACAAACAATTGCAGTACAAAAGTCAAACTTTTCTGATTTCCATCAAAAAGAATTTTCCAAATTAGATATACAAATATTTCTTCTTGTACTAATATTAATGTGCATGACAAAGATAAAGTAGTTGGATGGAAAAGAAGTCTCCTGATACGTGACACAGCATAGATCTAAGTATTGTTGGAAAATTATTTCAGGACTAGTGATATGTAGTCAGATAGTTTCTGACAATCAAAAACTTTGTTTTCAACAGAGATGCATAAATTTACAACCTGATAGTCTCCTTGTGAATACACAGATGGGTGATAGAAACATAGTCAATAATAAGAGGATCATCTTAAATGCAGAGAGCATACAGAGCATAGTATTTTTTTTTTAATTCAGTTTTTAGAATAATTTTATTTCTGTTTTTAGAGCTCTAAAAACTATTGATGCCTTGGCTTTAAAGATCCAGTTCACTGGACCATCCATGAGTATTTCAACACGAAACCTCGCACTTGGAGTGTCTACTATGAACTCAACTTCATTCAAAGGCGGTTCTTTCAGTGTCAGTCCACAGAATAATGCATCTGATTTCCAGGTATGGAACAAGCAGTTGTATTTGAATGTGAAATGTATGTGTTGTTCCAAGTGTGTTTACTGTGGTTCTTACAAAACCACTTACAACTCCTAATTCTCCCCTACTTTCTATTTCCTTTTTCCTGCAATCATCCAAACAGATTAATGTAGTATTTCCTTGAGTGACAGGAAACCTCAATAAACTCACATGTTCCATATGGATGAAAAGTAATTTGCTTACAAATCCAGAACAGACTTTATCCTTTTTAGTTCTTTTTTTACTAATGAAAAGGGAAAATAACAGTCTGCTGTATTACCTACTAGCTAACGACTCCATTGATGCATTTCAGCTTCAGAGTAAGACACATAAATGTAGGTATTTACATGTAGATTTCTGCAGATACAATAGGTCTTCAACCTTCCAATATAGTTTAAACACCTACTGCTAACAGAGATCTAAGGCTGATCCAGTTGTCCACATGTAGGTTGATAGGCTTGTGCCATTTGGGATGTCCGAGGCAGTTCAAGACATTCATGTGGAGCTTGACCAGCCTAGACATGAAAAATAAAAGAAACACAGATCACTCAAAATGCAGAATGCTCTCCAGTGCTTCAGTATCTAGACAGGCTGTTATACTTAAAATATTTGTCATCACCTCAAAAATATTTTTTCTTCTTTTTTCACAAATAGAAAAGCTCAGACATCTAAAAGCTATGAAATAGCATTTGAGATGCACATGAGCACCTATTAGGATATTCCAAAGGTTCTGCTGAAATCAGTAGCAATGAGGTGCCTAGAATTTTTAAACTTCGGTATGTGCCTGTCTGCATCTTATGGCACCTAAATGCTTTAAAAAATGTAGTACGATGTATTTTTTTCACAGTTATGTAAGAAGTCTATGACAGAGGTAAAGTAATCTTAGTTTCCTAGGAGTCTAACCATTCAAATACAGTGAGCCTTACTTGGAGAAACACAGAGAAAAGATTAAACAGAAAAATTAAAAAACCTACTATTGTTTGGGCCAGAGGAACCAAATCTGAATCCAAACAAAAATGGCATTATGAAAACGGTTAAAGACTAATCACTAGAGTATAAGCATCTTATGGAACCAAATTAATTCCACTGCAAATTGGCAAGACAACAATCATAATAAATGTTTGATCATTTTATAAAGTACTATGTACTGTAAAAATCAAAAACAGTAATGAAGACAGTGCTATAAAAAGTAGTAGTAATATAATAGGCTGCAGGCCTTTTACATGCTGTGTATATAGACTTTGGATCAAAACTCAAATGATGGTTTAAATCAATACAAATGGATTTAATGTAATTGAGTTTTCACATATTTATATTCATAGACTTTTTGGCTAAAATTTCTTTGAATCGATTTTATTAGACATTTTTGGTGATTATGAATCTACTTTTGTTTAGCTCTCTTATTAATGAAGCTCAGTAGCTGATTGTTCTTTGATTGTAATCAAAGGAACATTTCTCCTCCAGATTTCATTCTGTATTTATGGAAAGAGGAAAGGAAAAATTCTGAAGTCAGGTTTGGGATGTTCGCATTTATAATAAAAATTACCATCTGTGGCTTGAGGACATCCAGGAATTTTCTTGCCCTGGAATCATTTATTATAGCACTGTCTAAATAATGATAAAATCCAAACTCCGTCAAATTATTTATAATGTTCCTATTGG
Source organism: Pygoscelis adeliae (assembly GCF_000699105.1). NCBI lineage: Eukaryota > Metazoa > Chordata > Aves > Sphenisciformes > Spheniscidae > Pygoscelis > Pygoscelis adeliae. The sequence goes on from NW_008824338.1 coordinate 6,319,671, forward strand.
AACAAGAGTTTGCTCTCAGACTTTTACATTTCCAACAGCTGATTGAGAATTCTTAGCATCCTTCCTACCAGAAAAGTCTGCAGCAGCTGTGGTCACCATTAATATTTTCCATGCCTATCAGGAAAGATACTTGCTATCCCTGCTGGTAGGATATACCCTTGTGAAAGTCCAAGTTTTTCACCAGTGATGTGATGATCTATCCCAGGCTCATCAGGGAGCATTAAACTCTTCAAGCTGTATGTCAGAATGTTTCCAGATTTTATTTCGTATTTTTTTCTTAAAGTAGATATCAAGCAAATGGCAATTGCTTGATTCCATGGCAATTTGGAAAGATTCTATTTCAGTCCCCTGTGTCTTTATGTTTCTTGCCAAACCTTTGACTAAGTTAGCTTTTGGTGATTCATATTATTAAATTGTTCCTGTAATATATCCATACTTCTTTATAGAAGCCTTTTCCACTCTGTTTGCAGACAATACCTAATGGGACATCTTTATCACACACACACTTTCTGTTTAACGTGGCAGAAGTATCCTTTGAAAACCTTTTATTCAACTACATTTAGCCCTGTCAGGTTCATATCTATGAACCACTTCTTACTAATTTCCAAAGGTGCTTCTTATTCACAGTAAATCAGTGAAAATTTGGAAGTTAAATAAATCTATCAGTAGCCTATGGCTTTTAACTTTCTATTAGCTAATGGTGCTTTTAGGATCATACGACTGATCATGAGAGGCATAAATACATGACCAAGTTGCCTCTGGAGAAGTCAGGAGTGTGAGTTTCCTTATCTCACAGTAAAATTCTTGAATGCTTTCACTATAGAGCCACTGTGAGATGGCTTGCTCCCCTTCCCTTGATGGGCAAGGTGGCACACCTTGAGCATGGTGGGAGAGCATGCAGTCATAGAATTGCTGCCTGGTAGCTAATGAAATACAAGTTTGCATCCTCATTTATTTCCTGCTCACTTGTTACACCACTGTGCCATAGAGGGCTTTCAGCTGTCTGACACGTTGCCAGTATAGATTAAGCTTATATTGACGGCAGAAAGTGTCTTTTTTGTGCTACATAGCATGATAAATATAGAGAGGTGACACTAATCATTATTTCTAGAACACCCTTCCGTAACAGAGAAACTAGAAAAGCTCATAAGAGAATTAATTCAGATGTGCAGATCAAGCCAAATAATACAACTCAAGAAAGAAGGATTCAGAGCATATTTTTCGGTTCTCAACATTGGTATGAGGAAAAGTATCTTGACGGTTACTGAAAATTATGTTGACTGCCATTATTGCCATCTCATTATTTCCAAATCATCATTATAGCAGTGGAGGAGTGAGTTTGTTTGTTTGTTTGTTTGTTTTGTCTAATACCTTCCTGTAACAGAAGGCTGATCTCATGCTGGAAGGGTGGGAAAACCTCCTAAGCCTTTTTTTTATTTATTTATTGCATCAACTCTTACATAGGTACAGGTCATATTAGTGTTGATTGGTTCTAGTCCCATGTTTAGATATCTTTGTGTAAGGGTGTGAACCCAGTTGGATTGGACAATGGATGGTTTGGGTTTTGTTTGAACATGTTCTTCTGTTTATTTAACAGATAGATTTTGACAAGGATCAGACAAATGCCTTTGCTTCTGTTGTTCTGCCACCAAGTTTACTGAAGAATTTAAGTCAAGATGATTTTGAAGTTATATCCAGGGCTCAATTTACTTTCTTCAATAAAAATGGTCTTTTTCAGGTAAACTTTAATGTGGTTTAAGTCATTTCAGTTTGGGTGAGTCAAAGGCAGCTACTAAAAGTTTTCTGTAGTGTAATCATTTCACAGCATCTCATGAGTTGTAGGAATGAGAAGGTGATAGCAGATGTAGGCACTAGAGACAGTGTTATGTTCAGAGTGACAAAATAGTCAAAGTGCCCAAGTTGAATTAAAGTCATTGATTTGACTGCAAATTCCTGTCACATGTGAGATAAACTTTTTCTCAGGAAAGTTTTTTCTCACTTTTCTATGGAAAACTGGATCCCAGCTGCTTATAATCAGAGTAAAGTAGCAAGGCCTCTTAAAGGGCATAACTTCTGTTAAAAAGTGTTAATATAGGTCCTTGATGTTCAGTGGAGCCAGGTTCTTTTCTGTCAGAAGGGAATTTGGCCTATAACAGTGCCAAGTACTCTTTCTTTCTCTTTTCCTTAAAAGAGTTAGTTGGTACTCATATCCAGCTGACCACTTATATTCGGTTGGAAGCTCTGGGCTTATGGTCATCAGCCAGAGAACATTTTTTTCTATACACACTATTCTTCTTTTCATATATGTGTTCTCATAAGCACACCCTATTTTAACATGGAATACGGATAACAATAATTGTACCTGAAAACTAAAGGGACTCAGGTCAATTTGATTTTTTCTCCTTTGGGTCCCATCACATGGTAATTATAAATAGTTCCTGCATGGTAGATGCCAAAAAAATTAGGAAGAGTGCACAGCTTGGAAAAAACAACCAAAAACATACCTATTTTGAAAAAAAATGAGTTAATTAAGAAGGAAACATTGTTTCATAGTGAACTGTAGACTGAGCCTCAGAAGACTTGAGTTTGTTTTCCCGTTAGTATTTCAAGTGACCTTTGGCTCTTGTGCATCCGCAGAACTATGTAGTATTGTATTGTCCCTATATTATCGTTTTTATTGGCAGTGTATCCAGATTCTTCAGATAATCTAGGCAAGAAAATACCCATGACCCTCAGCTGCCTTCTGAAATACACCCCAAAGTATCTTTAACTATTTAAAATAGTATTCATTTTAAGCCCGCTTTTGAGAAGAACAGGACAGATATATTTAATAAAGAAACCAGAAGAATGCAGATGATGGCATAAAATCATATAAAGTCAGAATGTGTCCTTTAATGGTGCTAGCATGTGTTTCTAAGGGATACTTAATAAGACATTGAAAGGCAAAAACCAGGAAAATTTGCATCTAAATTAGCAACTAAAATTCCTTCCATTCTTTTTTGTGTTTTTCAAACTATTCACGGGTGACATGTTCAACACAATTAATTAAAAATGTGTAAAACTCACTTTTTAGTAAGTCTAAAATTAAAGTCTAAAAAAATAAATAAATAAAGGCTAAAAGAAAAGCCTAAAAATAAATTGATCCACATGCCATCTCAAACCTAATAACTTTATCCATTAGTATAAAAGTATTTCATAAATATATTTATTCCAATTGCAGTTAAAAAAATCCCAACGCTATTAGCTGTATTTCTTATAAGCATTCAACATAGCAGTGAAACATCATACTTTACAGTACTGGAGCCTTTTTTTATGGCAACTGAGGGAACGCTAGTATCTTGTCATTCATTAAAATCTGGTGGTTACATTACTTAGAAGACTATATGAAAAATTGATGTAAGCTATTCAGGGTGGGATTCATTTCACCAAAGGTAGGTGTGTTCAATGTACATACCTATGCCTGAACTGTTGTCCATAAGTTGCATTCAAAGCCAGTTGATGGAAAAGAATGGACACCATTGAGGTGTGACACGTCATCCTAGTGCAGGGGTAGGCGTCAGTTCCCCAGACAAAGGAGCATAGTGGAATTTGAGACACCCCAAGGTACAAAGGTACTACTGGCCGACAGATGTGACAACGAACCTGTAAGAGATGTGAGATCTGCAGTAGCAGCTGGAGACTGGGCGGGATACCTTAAAGCCTCTAAAATGGACACTTGTTTTTAGGCAACTCATATTCGACCTAGATGTATAGAATAGGTAAGATGAATTATGCCCTGGATGTGCCAGTTTCCTTTCAGTGACTATGTTAAGAAACCCTAGAATGGCTACTTCTGTTCTAGACATCTTCTTTTTACATGTCTAAAGTTAGATTGGAAGGATCATCCTCATGAGTTCCGAGGCCATGAAAATAATGTGCAAATATGATAAATATGTGAGTTGTAATGATTGTCTAGACTAGACCAGATTTCTGTCATTGACGCTAGCCTCAGCATTGCTTTACTTTGTACCTCTGTATATTTTATTGGCTAAAAGCTTACCCCTAACTTTAGCTGGGCACAGCCTTATAGCTAAATAAACAGTTATCTGTATTTTACTTTAATGCACACATTATTTCTATTCCTTTCTAAGGACAAGTAAGAATATATGAAATTGCCTTACCTAAAGAGACCATCTGATATTTATTTCTAGTTTTTGTTATCTGCTAGAGACAGAATCCACTGAAACCCATAGAAATCTGTCCAAAGGCTTTCATAGACTTTGTCAGGTGTTGAAATTTAGGTGGTAGCCAAGAGGTTTTCTCTTGTTTGAATGCTCAAGAACTGTCTAGAAAAATGCATTTTCATTCCTCCACAATTTTTAAGTTTCTAGGAAATTATGTCACAAAGCTCCAGTATAATCTGAAATACTGTGTTGGAAAACTCTTGGATATGGTTCTTAAGAAACTAAATACTCTTCTCAGGATAATGTGCACTTAATAGCTGAAGCTATTCTGTCTTTCATGAGTGGTGGGATCTCATAAGCCCAGTGCCAAGCTGATACCTGACATTTCCTGGCCTGTATCAAAAATAGTGTGGCCAGCAGGACTAAGGAAGTGATTGTCCCCCTGTACTCGGCACTGGTGAGGCCGCACCTCGAATACTGTGTTCAGTTTTGGGCCCCTCACTGCAAGAAGGACGTCGAGGTGCTGGAGCGTGTCCAGAGAAGGTCAACGAAGCTGGTGAAGGGTCTGGAGAACAAGTCTTATGAGGAGCTGCTGAGGGAACTGGGGTTGTTTAGCCTCGAGAAAAGGAGGCTCAAGGGGAGACCTTATCGCACTCTACAACTCCCTGAAAGGAGGTTGTAGCGAGGTGGGTGTCGGTCTCTTCTCCCAAGTAACAAGCGATAGGACGAGAGGAAATGGCCTCAAGTTGTGCCAGGGGAGGTTTAGACTGGACATGAGGAAAAATGTCTTTACTGAAAGAGTAGTTAAACATTGGAACAGGCTGCCCAGGGAAGTGGTTGAGTCCCCATCCCTGGAGGTATTTAAAAGACGTGTAGATGCGGCACTTAGGGACATGGTTTAGTGGGCATGGTGCTGTTGGGTTTCCAGTTGGAATCAATGATCTTAGAGGTCTTTTCCAACCTTAATGATTTTATGATTCTATGATTCTATCTTGTCAGGCTAACAAAACCCTTAGACTGAAGGAATCAGGGCGGTTCAGGAGTTTTGCAGCCCAGACTTTTGGAGGGAAAGTGAGTGGCAATACTTCATTTGACCTAAGATCTGCCACAGGCAGTGACCAAACTCCCCAGCTTCCCATAAGGCCAACCAGGCATGTAACTATGCAGGTTTGAATGGAAGCTCATCGAAAGAAAGTAGTATTTCCAAAGCACTTCCATTTTAATAAATCATCAGTTTCCAAGGAAAACTTATCTTCTGGAAAATTCTCAACCTGGCACTTTTTGACTGCAGGTTAGAAATGGCATTGCTCAGTGGTAACATCAGTCTTCTCTTTAAATCCCCATCAAATAAGACCTTGCAGAAAATATTGTCTCCTACAGTATGTAACATTGCTTTGAATTTGTTTATTGCTTCTTAGTCATTCATTATAAGATGGAGGATGATTTAGCAACTATACACAGAAAACAGGTTATTCTCAAAAACTTTGCATCTACTAAAAAGGATAGTGTCGACGATAAGTAAGCTAGTTCATTCTTGTTCAGGGAAATGAGCTAATCGTATCATGGGTTGTTATCTGCTACATTGTTTGAGTTACAATTTTGTTGGCATCAGACATAATGATGGAAAGGGAAATTTATGCCTTCTAACCTCTCTCTATAATTGTGCCGATATATGTTTATGTCTATAAGGAAAACAGGGAAACTTCCATGAGGCAAACCCATAATTTGATTTTATAAACATAATGTTCTTATATTGCGTGATCAAAAGTGTAGAAATGCTGACAACGTGTTTATTCTGGCACGCTGCAAAAATGAAACTGTGTACTCTGGCTTTTATGTTATGTGCTGTGTAAGCATTTATTATATTTTTCTGAATCTTTCAAAGGATGCAGAAAATCCTGCCAATTTGACCAGTTTTGTGGTGGCATGCAGTATTGGAAACATAACTATTCAGGATCTTCAGGATTATGTGAAGGTTACAATTAAGCACACCAAAATTCAGGTAAGACAAGACTGATTATTCAGAGGAACAGGAATGTAGATTATATATAATAATAAAGGCTGAGCATATAGCCTGATTGATTTGGATAGATTTTGAGTAAGAACATAAACTCAAAAGGAAATAAAAACTCTAGAACAAAAGCAAATAAGCAAAAAGTAAAACCAAATAACCTCTCCCATCCTCACACATTCCTACTCCATTCATGATCTAACATTTATCTGAAAGGCTATTGATCCTGCCACTCAGAGGCAATTTCTGTGCCAATAACAGCAGGCAAAACCTCTGTTCATGACCATGTTTGTGACCAGTGACCAGGGACACGATTTATTACACTGGAACTTTAGAATGACTTTAGAAAGTCTTTGATCAAACAGGAATTGCTTTGTTAAGAGTTCCCCATGTTATTTTGTTGTTATATGGTTTTCAGCAAAGGAAGAATAGGCAGAACCATGTTGTTAAAAGATGACTACAATTCATTTAGGGAAATACAGACCAAATGCAACCTTTTAGCACGTACTGTTTCAGTTAAAAAACATGTGAGCTTGACTCTGATCTCAGACATGTTGTCAGTAGCTACTCGAAAAGAGATAATAGCACTAGAGAAGTTAAGAAAGAAGATACTAAAATGCAATACCTAAGTAAATTGTTTATGTAATGAGAACCTGGTTCATAATTTTCAAATTCAATCAACTTTACCTTACATTTCATTATTATGATTATTTTAAAGTCACATAAAACAACCTCTACTTTAGACTCTGTAAAGACATCATACTCATGGACAACTTTAGTGAGACAATAAAACATTATTCTGAGGATGTGGAAAAGGAACACTGCAGAGGAACAGTGCTCTAGATTTTATAATCTGGGCAGATCTGTCTTTCTAGCAGAGTAAGTACTAATTTGACACTAGGCAAAATTTCAACAATCCGAATATTTATTCTTCTGCTTATTGAGTGAAAAGATATGTAGTAAAACATCTGTTGTAAATGTATATGTTGATGAGATATATGTCTGAAGAGGTACAAAAGGTCTACTTTTAATGTATTCTTAGGAAGATCCTAAGCCTACCTGTGTCTTCTGGGATATGAATAAAAATGGTAAGTTTAAAAATACTGTCATTTCTTTTATGAGGGGAATAAAGGTGTCTAAGTTTTAAAATTCCTCTAGCGTAATTCCTCTAGCATTCAGGTGCCTCAGCAATTTGCATGTGTGAAGTGTTTTCAAGAGAAAAAAATCTCAACATGAAAAAGATGGAATACTGCTATCGTTTCTTAACATTTGGTGATTTTTTTATGCTCAGTAATGGGCTGAAACGTTTCTTTCCGTCTGAAATTAACATTCTTCAGCCTCTAAAACATACCTGAAGAAAAGATGTTTGCTCCTGATCACAGTCTTGGCTCTTTTTGAATCAGTCCTTGCAGAATTAGGTGAAAACTTTAAACTGTATCATTTCTAGGTAGTAAGGTCACTTGTAACAGCAGATGTTAAATATTCTTACTAAAAGTTTTGTATGTAAATTTGGTTAACATTTTGAATTTGTAAAGAAAGTTTCTCTACTTTTCTATATTTGATAGCAGTTTTTCACTGATCTGTCTGCATGTGCAAATTAAATATTAATTCTAATCAGGCACATGAATGGTTCTTAGTATACTTTTAACTGGCCATTTAAAAAATGTTGGGTTATTTAATTGTGAAATTGTGCCTGTTACAAATCTTAAGCTGTTTTTTCTTCCATGGAAGGTTAGGAACTACACTACAAATTACACAAACTTCATTTAGACAGAGACTCAAAATGCATCTTGTAAATAGATGACAGTATGCACGATGAGGTCCCATATGGAGACACACATTAACAAGGCATCATTTTAGCTCATTCTTCATTGCTACTGCCTAATCCGTGTGTGATGTTAAACTCAAGATCTTCATCCTTTGCACAGACAAAGCCATTCTCTGGGATGACTTTCCAGATCCTTCTATTTTAGAGATTACTGCTGAGATGTTACTTCTCCTTGCCATGAAACAGAGATAGAGCAAAGTAACTGTCCTTAGCAGTAGGATTTGAGGTGGAGGGGTTTAGTACAGAGAGTCTTGCAAGAAATAAAATTTACGATCCAAAGTTGTAGCTGAAAGCAGGAAATTCAGACAGAAGAACTGAGAATAATGCAGAAGGATAAAAAAGAACAAAAAAAAAGAACCTAGTGAGGAAGCTAAACTTAAGAAGCACATCAAAGGAGAAACACACAGGGACGAAACTATTATCAGTGGCTGCTCGAGTAGGGGAGAGTTTTAAGTGGTTTTGGAACACCTTCACAGTCTTTTGAGAGGTTCTGTCTTGAATTTGGGGTAAAGTTATAGGGCCAGTCAGATAATTTGCTGGATTTTGTCTGGAGTTGTGCAAAAATGTCTTTAAGAGTTCAGAGAATATGAACTATTTCACAAAATTAGTTCATATTTTAGCAGGAAAAAATGAAAGGAGAAGTAATCAGAGATACAAATTTTACTTTTTAGCATTTATTTTTTAAAAATGAAATCTTTCTACTTAATTTTCAGAATGGCCTTTTCAGGTGGGGCGGGTAGGGGATAGTTTACTTCATGTTTTTTCTTAAGGCCACAAACGATAATTGGGATTATCTGCTCTGACCTTCTGCATTACATGCTGCAGAGAGGAAGGGCGAGACCCTCTGCTCCTGCGCAATAAATGCTTTCATGTGCCTGGAGATACATGAGTAGGAGGGAGGAAGGTGCAGACATCACATCAGTGGGGTAAAAGGGAGTTCTAAAACCATCTTATTGTTGGGTAAAACTAAGGTGTGTCTTAATGAGTGATCCACGTAGCAGGTCTTACTCCTCCCCCATTAACCAAAAAGCTCCCTACCTTTATTACAGACCTCCATCTATTGCTTCTGCTCAGCAGTCCATTACTGGGACACTCATCTGGTGTGATTCTCTGCAGAAACTAGGAAATCTGACACTTGCTTCTTTCCTGATTGTTTTTAATGTTCACTCATTCAATTTGAGAAAGCACTTCCGCATTTGCACAAGATGAAGTGAGAAATCTGTTGAAAGAGAGGGTGACATGAGTTTGTTGGAAAGTACGGTTTCTCCTGTTTCATTTCCACAGGTGGCAATGGTGGCTGGAACGCTGCGGGCTGCCAAGTGGATGCAGAGTCCAATGAAAACGAGACGGTCTGCTTATGCAACCACCTCACGCACTTTGGGGTCCTAATGGTAGGCAAACTCACCATTCACCAAGTTATCTTTCTGAGGAACTGCAATGCAGTTTTTGTCTTGGGTCAAGACAACTCTCATTTTTGTTACTTGGGTCATTCCTTAAGCAAATGATTTTTAATAATAATACATCATTTTCCCCTTTATTGTCATAAAGTTATCTTTTCGTAACAAAATAGCTAGTGATAAGAATTCAGGAACGAGGTAATGAATAAAGTTAGTAATGAAAGTATATTATAATTATTATTATGTTCTTTACAAGTGGCTAAATATTATAAAATAAAAAGTAAAATGTGCCCATAAGAGTATGCTAAATTTTGAAAATACTGTGCTGCAAAAGACCTGGGGTTGAGACTTCTGAGTGATACCAAAATACAAATAGCATATTATAACATCCAGCTTCAAAGCTGGGGCATGGCTGGGTGAAAAAGAAAGTCAGGGACTGTAAAACCAACTCCTATTATTAACAATTCCTCTAGTGAAACAGAAAAAATTGATCTTAATGGGTCTTAAGGTGCAGGGGGTCCCTGTCATTTCCCTTAACAATATAATCTGACAAAAATGACCTGCAGCTAAGACAGGAAGGTGTAACAAGAGGGAAGTGAATGAGAAACAAGTCTAGGTTGATTTGAAATTTCAAGATCAGGGAAGTGGGAAGTTGTTTGCAGAAAAAAAAAAGTAGGAGAAAAAGTTGAGGTGCTGTTTTCAGAACAAAAAAAGAGAGACTTATATTGTCAGGGAAAACAGTCAGGGAAAGAAAAATGTCCTACAGTCAGTAAAACTGTTAACGAGGATGAAAAGTCAAAGGAGCGCTACAATTCCCTTTCATCCTGAGATTCAAGGCGCTAAATTGCCCCTTGCAAATTTAGGGTGCAAATCTGACAAGATTTATATTTATCTAATGTCTAAAAGTAGAAAGCAATACCTTCTTTCGTGAAATGTGTAAACCCGTGTTTGCTGTTTTCTTATAAATGGCTTTAATCAGCTTTGGGGATGCCTTGCAGTCAGGCCTTCTCTTGGAAAAAGTCTGCCCACTGAGGGCTGGTACAAAACATGTAACTCGTACTCTGCCACAGCCTTCAGCAAAGTCTCCGGTCTGGGTCATTGGGATAGGTAGAGCATAGCCTATCAGGGAGATGAAAGAGGGAACCATATAGAGCACTTCAGCCTCAGTAGCGTAATTCCTCTAGCATTCAGGTGCCTCAGCAATTTGCATGTGTGAAGTGTTTTCAAGAGAAAAAAATCTCAACATGAAAAAGATGGAATACTGCTATCGTTTCTTAACATTTGGTGATTTTTTTATGCTCAGTAATGGGCTGAAACGTTTCTTTCCGTCTGAAATTAACATTCTTCAGCCTCTAAAACATACCTGAAGAAAAGATGTTTGCTCCTGATCACAGCAATGCTGTGGAAGTATTTGGTTTTTGATTTAACTTGTTGCAGTGACACATAGGACTTAACCGCACAAGGGAGCCGCATGCACTGACTTTTTCAGCTTTGGCCTTCCAGAGCCTTCTTAATAAGGCTGCTCTCTTCACGTCATGCTCAGATGTAGATACGAAAAAGCCACAAGCTTTCTGTCTTTTTGCAAGCTAAATTGTGGTCTTGTTTCACTTTTCATCCTTGAAGGGAGAAAAAAAGGGCTTTCTTTAGGATATATTCAATGAGTCCCTTCTCTTCCCCGAATGCTTTTGTGGCAGTAGGAAATAAGGCACAAGTTCTTTGAATTTGGGCTGTGTTCCAATAGATTTTTACACAGTTTTGACCCCATTAATTGCTTTTCCATTTGAATAATCTTTTCTGACTTTAATTTAGCTATTAAATTATTTTCAAATATCACTCTCCTTATATGTACAAACTGTCATATAAGATTGGGACAGGGTGTAAAAAACTGCATACAGCTCCTTCCTTTTCCTATGAAGAATGGCAAGTTTTGTAGCATTTTGTTGGTTTCTTTTGCTAGACAGTTTCACTAGGGACAACAGTTACACTGACTATAGAATGGACACCATTATATGTTAGTATTTGCGCACATTTACTCCACAGTGATATAGATCCAAACATTCTTATTTTTTTCTTGTCCTTAAAAAAGGAAATAACACTGGCATTTATTCTCAGACGGTACTATGTGGCAATTACAGTTGGACAGAAAACTGGAAAAAAAATCCTCAGAATGTTCCTGCTTCATTTCCAGGTTTTTTTGAAATGTTGTCTTTGTCACTATTTTCCTGACCAACTCTATTTATAACTATAGTTTGCATGTTAAAACAGACCATAAAACCAAAAAGCAATATCTTGCCCTTGGTTTCACCCATAGATGATTAGCTACATTGACTCTTACGAACTTTGAATAACAAGTAGTGATGTAAGAAACTCCCCAGAATGGTGCACATTTCAGTATGAATACTTTTAAATTACATTTTCTTAAGTCTTACATCTTCTTAAAGAGAGTTGTCTATAAGTGATGGAACTAAAAAGTTTGAAAAGGAAAAGGAGAAATTTTTTCAGAGAAGGACATTTGAATTCCTGGTACTGAATTATAAGGATCAGTATCAGGCTCTGTCTATCTGCTGATCCCAGCAGTTATAGCACTTAAAGCACAATGTTTTCAAGAGCTGTGGGAAGGAAGTGAGAGGTGTAACAACTGTAGACTAAGTATACTCAGTAAACATGAACCCTAATGTCAGGGTTATAGTGGTATTGCCAAAGTGCTTTTGGGTTTTACTTGACTGATTACCAAGAGTGAGTGTTGTGCTCATGGAAAAGGTGTTTGCTATAACTGATGCCTCTTCCTGCTCTCTCATGTAGGACCTTCAGAGAACCGTTACACAAATAGACCCACAGAATACCAAGGTCCTCACCTTTATCACTTACATAGGCTGTGGGATATCTGCTATATTTTCAGCTGCGACTCTTCTGACATATATTGCATTTGAGTAAGTATTAGTTCTGTTGAAAACATCAAAAGGAAGTACCTGTGTGTGATGAATTAAAAAAAATAGTTTTATGGTTGGTGTGGTTTATTTGCCTAGGAAGGGAAATCTATGTTTAAAAAAAAAACTCTGCAAAATCATGGTCACAAACTTGGAAGTGGAAATTTTTTTCAAGGGGACGTTAAGTTCAGACTCTTTCGTCCTGTTTCCAATGTGTTGTGCTGCTCAGGCTGGGCAACCAGGCTAATGTGTCTCAAAATTTTCTCTTTTGGGAGTACAGTGTCCTCTAGATTCTGAACAGATATGTATTATTTTAAAATCCACAACCAGGCTTTTTGTAACAACAAAGAAAAACTTGCCTGTGTGAGCATAACAAGTCCTAAGTATAAAAAGAGAAAATTCCAATTAGAACAATTACATTCTAGAGCCCTTCAGAAAGAAGTGGGAAGAGAAATAAAATGAAGATAAATCATGGAGTGTTACAACAAATTCAACAGCAGTCCTACTGAAATGTGAAAGTGACTCAAGGGAATGCAAAAGTTTTGAAGTGATACAGTTCTGTGAAGAGTGAAAAGAGAAAATGAAGTCATACCAACACAAAGGAACCATTCTGCCTGTAACAGGACAGGACAGAGTAGCTGCTAAAGAAGGATAGTTTGCTGGGGGGGGGGCAGGCAGGGCAAAGGGGGTTTTCGAGTTCTAAATATCTCTTAATGATTGCATTCCTATTGCATTACCTATGGTATAATGTTCTGGTCCAAGATGGCAGAAGTTGTTGGCTTGCCCCTCGGTTCATACGTTTCAATGTGTATCAGTTAAAAAAGAAAATTGACTTGATCTTCAGTCTTCCTAAGACCCTATTTAAAAAACCAACAACACCCCCCCCCCAAAAAAAAAAAAAAAAAAAAAAAAAAAAAAAACAAAACAGAAAACAACAGCAAGCACTGGACAATATATTCCAAAAATTAAGCAAAGATTAACATACAAAATTATCAGAGATGAGCTTCTGGCCACCTGTGTTTTGAAAGTTTTCATTTTCTTCAATTTTCATTTGAAGTACAAACCACATTGTATTATATTTAATTTGAAAGGTTTTTAATAATAAATCAGTTGCTAAATATTGTGACAGTTAATTAGCTCATTAAGGGCCCAAAGAAGTGCTGGCTTTCCCCCACCACATACAACAGAAGCCTTCAGTGATCCCACGCGGAAGTACACATCACTATGCCTTATTGCCACAAAAGCTTATGGCTAAGAGATTCCTGTGCTTTTATTTACTTTGTAAACTGGTAAACCCGGCTGCTGTAAGTGGCTTGGGTGGTTGAAGCCAATTAATCATATGCACCTGTATTTCTCTCATTAGGAAGCTGCGAAGAGATTATCCATCCAAAATCTTGATGAATTTGAGCACAGCCCTGCTCTTTCTTAACCTGATCTTCTTGCTTGATGGCTGGATTGCATCGTTTGGCATAGATGGCCTCTGCATAGCTGTAGCTGCACTTTTGCACTTTTTTCTTCTGGCCACCTTTACATGGATGGGACTAGAAGCTGTTCATATGTACATTGCTCTAGTGAAAGTGTTCAACACCTATATCCGGCGATACATACTGAAGTTTTGCATCATTGGCTGGGGTGAGTTCAGTAGATGCAGTATTTACTTAGCATGTATTTTGAAATGGTGCTATATAAAAGCTCTCTATCACAAATGCAGAGCAGAATCAAAATCAGTGTGGTGTTTCCTTCCCCCCGCCCCCTGGCAGTGCTGGCATGCAGCCAGCCCTCTCTGTCGCCGAGTTCCTCTGTATAATTCTGTGCAATAACACCAGAACTGGCACCCTCCGCCCAGAGAAGCCCACAGCCCAAGGAGGAGCGGAGAGACCAGATAAACTGGTCCTACTTTCCAGAGAGGCCAGAATGGGAGGGGGGAAATGTTAGTGTCATATCAGAGGTGGAGAACCGTGGCACACATTGAATTCAGAAACTCTTGCAGTTACTACAGAACCTGGGGTGGTCTTTGCATTGACTTTCAAAAAGCTTTCAATCCAGCTTAAAGTTTCTTGCCAACAAGTACAAAGCCTATGGCGGAATCAGAAACAAGCAAAATTTCCTGAGCTTCAGCAGTGTTTAAACCACAGAGAGATCCTGCCTGCCCTAAGCAGTGTACACTGCAGGACTGAAATGGAAAATGTAATACTGAAAAATAACTGCAAGGCTCAGGCAGCAAGGCTTTTATTCTTCATCTTTTTCTATATCAGGAATCTCTGCCTTCTGCCTGAATGCACATACTGTGTTTGAAATAATACAACACAATACAAAACCATTAACCTCATGGCTAGAGCACTGACCTCAGTCCAGCTGATAATTGATGTCTTTCCATCGGCAACTAGCATCCTCTTTGGCAGCCTCAGCAGAGGACAAGGACTGAGTGGTCGGAAAAGCAAATTAACCTCTTCCCCTTTGAATCTGTTTTGTCATAGCAAGGATAAGACACGTAAATAAGGCATGTCAGGAAACATACGTTTCTTTCATGTGAGCTGTACCTCTCTGCACAGAGTTCTCTTCCACATAGTTGTCTGTTGTTTTCCCAAAATATTCCCTTTACCTTATTATTAAAAATATATAGTTTACTTTATTTTGTTGGACACATTTAAGTAAAGGATATATAATGCTGTAGAAAAAAAGAAGATATTAACAGTTGAGAGAAGCAGTGGAGAAATTACAGGTTCAAGTTCAAGTTCCCCAATTCCCCAGCCTAATCAAGTGACATTAGCATCTCTGAAAAAAATCCCTCAAAAAAAATCCCAATACCATCCGTCCATTAGATCTCGTTTTTGTAATAGTTTATTAATCTTCTTCTGACTTTATTATGATAGCCTGTGTGCAATTGCAAATTTAACTTTGAGTAATTAAGGAAGATTATTCTACTTTAGTTTCCATATCAAATACTAAAATAACATTTTCTACCTTACAGAACATTATAAGGCTTATTCATGAATGCCCATTAAGTACTTGGAAAGTTTTTTACATTTGTACTGTTAGAAAAATTGTTTCCTTCTACTTCTCTGTGCAGTTTTCTGACATAGAACTACCTCAGGATACGCTACTAAAGCAGTAGGGATGGAGATATCAATAATTCAGCTTTGCCTGGTGATTTTGAAGGATTAAGAGATTTGAAAGCAAACTACAAGTTTTCTCGTGTTACAGGTTTGCCAGCTCTGGTGATAGCAATTGTTTTAGCAAGTGCTAATACAAATGCAAGTCATGTTTATGGCAGAGAGTTATACGGCAAAGACGCTAACGGGCAAGGAGGAGATGACTTGTGAGTATTTCTTTTAATCTCTTACAATTTAGCATTTACAGTCTGAAAAAAAAAAAATAGCACTGGTCAGATTGCTTTGGAAAAGTCAGAAGTGCATTAAACAAGCAAAGTGGGCAAAATCATCTTCTAAATTATTTGAGTCTGAAGTGTGAAGAAGGCTATAAGAAAAATTGGAGGGAAATCTGCATTACCCAATGCCAGGTACAAACACTCCTCTGGTAAAAGAATAATTCATAAGTTTTGTCATGACAATAAAATAAAAGTACCTGTTTTGGTTTATCTTAAATGAAAGCTATATCTTCTAGGTAAGAACAAAGAAAGAAGTAATATAAAAATAGTCTCCTTTGTAAATAAAACAGCCTTTTGTCAATGTAGTTCATTAGCTTTCTATGTTCTTCTCTTGATGTCCAGATAATAATCTCCACATGCCAAAATTTTTATGTGACTGTTTGTTATTTCATTTTCTGTTCCTTGCCTGGCAAAGCTTCATCATAACAAATAAAAATATCATTCTGTATTTTTATTAAAGTGTCATGTTAAGCATTCTGGCCATTTGCTGCTAAAGGAATAAGCTAGATTTCTCACATGGCTGACTGTCAAATGGCTACCTCAAAGGACTACCCGTCCTGCTTCTTCTCCAGAGCTGTCTGAGTTCTCCTTTAGCTCAAGTGGCAGAAACTTGAGATTTTGGCACTGAAGATCCAAGTTTGCCCATTCTGTTACTAAAGCGTCCTATGCTTCACACAGATGAAAGTGGTGGAGCTACTCACACTGAGTCTAAACTTTCCATGATGGGATTGCAGTTCCCACAGCTTGTATCTGAGGTCAGATTTCCTTTTTAAATAGTTTTAACTAAAATGTGGTATAACCCTCAGATTTCTGACATGATACTACTGTGTGCCAAAGTCACACTTAAGATGCCACTGCACTTCATCCTATTTACAAGCAGATAATGGACAAAGGTTTCATTTGAAAGTATAGCTCTGCATCAGTGGAATCAGACATAGACTGATTTTCCTTGTGGTCATATAAATAATTGAAGAATAGTTTGCTTTATCTAAAAATAATCATATTTTTGTATTTTTTTGCAGCTGCTGGATCAAGAGTGAAGTTGTTTTTTATGTGACTTGTGCCGGCTACTTTGGAATCATGTTTCTGATGAACATTGCCATGTTTATTGTGGTGATGGTGCAGATCTGTGGGAGGAATGGGAAAAGAACTAATCGGAGCCTGAAGGAAGAGATCCTGAGGAACCTCCGTAGCGTGGTCAGCCTGACCTTCCTCCTGGGCATGACGTGGGGCTTTGCCTTTTTTGCCTGGGGTCCCTTAACTCTTCCTTTCCTGTACCTCTTCTCCATTTTCAATTCATTGCAAGGTAAGCTGAATTTCTGTTCTGTGAACAAATAATATTTGAGCTGTTGCTGTTCTGGGACATATTTATGTCCAGTTATTTGACTAGATAACTCACATCCAAGCTTTCTGGATCTTTAATAAACGTTATTAGCTTCCCCTTATGTGGAATAATGATACCAACTACACATGGGTTGAATATCTTAGTTAAATTAATTAGTTTTGAGGTCTTTTCAGTAAAATGCACTTTATTATAAATAGTACTATTCCTAACTAACAGTCTGCAGTGATCTCTGTTGAGGTAGATGCTGTATGACCTTCAACATTTCCTTTCACTGATTATAACAAATATAGGAAGCCTCTTTCCTTAATTTATTCCTGTAAGGAATCTGTAAAGCACGTAACTATTTTATTAAGGCATGAGAAGGTCATAAAACAAAATTCAGTCCTGTTTCAGTGGAGAGAGGTAGCACAGAGATGCGGGATGTTCTTTGGTTCTTTAAGGAAAATCCAGCGACTGTTGTAGTCAGCTTATTTTTGTTTCCTGTACTGAAGTTTTGAATATTTTACTTTTCCAACGTAGTTCATCCTTCTAAAAATGCTATAAATTGTAATCAAATGGTTATAAATTACAGAAGTATATAACTGACATTTAAAAGAATTTCAGCTCAGAGCTGAAATTTGCGTATGTACCAAATGACGCAAGAGTCTCCATCTCCGCTTGCCCTACCCGCTAATAAAGAACAACTAAAAACGTAACAAAAAGAAAAAACCAAGAAGGTCATTGGAGAGGCATGTGTTATACCACACACATATTGAGATAAAAAATAAATTTGCCTGAAAAAAACCATAACAAAAAACAAACCAAAGAATGCCAGTGGAGGAGCGTGTCTTATGCCACACAAGTATTGAGATAAAATATAAATTTTCCCAGGGTCAGCAAAATATCTTCCCTTTATGGAAAAAGTACTTAATGTTATGCTGTGTGGATTTTATCTGTTACAGTTGAGACGTATTTACTGCGCTAAAAGATTTATTGAGCTTTCGTGGAAAAAGAATAATGTTGTGGGTTTTGGTTTGGTTCAGTTTCAACCTAAAATGCTAGGCAAAATGGCAAAAATTGTTTGGATGTGGTGTTCTTACTAAAGACTTTTTTTCCAAAGGACAGATTCTGATACTCCCCTAGCAGCATAATAAAGTATTTGCTGCAATGTGTCCGAGTTAGAAATTCAGAAGGGCCTAGAGAGATTAGAAGCATGGGAAGAACATGAAAAAAGATTAAAACTCTGAAAAGCATGCCAAGGATCAAATTCAACAAGTTGTCTGTAACCAGAATTTCCAGTGCAATCAATTAAGCTTGTATGTGCAGAGTGCACATAAGGTTGACCACTACTGCTTAAGTCTCTCTGGAGTAATAGCACTGTTCAATGGAAAATGGATATTTGGAAGGCAGTTAAGTCAGAAGATGAAACAGAAAAACCTGAGGAGTAAATGCAAAAAGAAGAAGAGTGATGAGCTTTTCACGAATTGTGGTAGCAAAGATGGCACAGTATATGTTCAGGCCTGTCACATCAAGCACAGGAAGATAACAATCCCGTATCTAAAAATGCTTATTGCTGTGTCAGAAAGAGCTAGGCAAAGCTAAAGAAACAAGAAAGAGGATGTTTAAAATCACATACAACTGGTGCAGTGCACATGTAGCAGTAAGAGTATGGAATGGAGCAAAGAAAAATTAGGATTTGTATCAGGAAGCATTTCCTAGCAGCAAAAAGCAGTTCAGTATGGCAAGTCTTTCATCAGTATTAGCATGAGCTTAATTATTGAGCCCTCAGTAAATATGTTTGCTCTCTCTCGCAAGTTTTTGAAAACTGCACTGGTATTTTAAGCTATACCAGCAGCCTCCATCAACCTAGTTTTCTGTGCACTGGCAGTGAAAAAGTAAATTGTAGCAACTACTGGTGTTACCGTACTTTGCTATTTCATCTACGTAGGAAATGACTTTTCTCTCTTTGACGCTCAGAGTGAAAAATCTGGGAACATCTCTTTTTTGGCCGCTCATTTTATATATTTGCCTGGGCAAGCCAAATACTTTCAAGTCAGAACCAAGCTAGAGCCAAGCCTAGGGTCTGATTTGGCTCTGGGAAACAAAACCAAAGCTGTATTACTAAAGCACATTGTAAACTTAATGAATAATGAAATACAGAGAAAAAAATTTCAGAGACCAAGCCCAGACAGGGCAAAGGCAAAGTACTTAATGCAGTACATTTGTTTTGTATTACTATAGATATACACATTTTCTTTTTTAACCATTCAGAATGTTCCAAACATTCACCACAATTTAATTAAGCATCAATTTAGTAAGTTTGTAGCTGTACAGAAGTCCTAAGAGGTATTTTGGGCCACAAACAACTGCATAACTCTAAGCCTGTAAGAGCTGCTAGTGACTGCATTGGAATTACTCTGTGCTTAAAACAAATCACACAGAGAAATATTTTACTAAACGCAAACATAGTAACCATAATTCAACAGAGCTTGCATATGGGATGCATTAAGGTGTGTTTGCCTTCCTTAAATTGTGCTTCTCCTTTTTTTTCCCCATCAGCTCTTGAAAAATTTTGCAAAAAACATGTTTCATGACACAACCCTTACTAAAGTTAACTGATCTGAATGGTCACAGCCTGGCGTGACAGCTATAAGCAAATACAAGTCCAGTTCAGTGACAAGCATTCATGCAAAATTAGACCTCAGCACTTTGGAGAAGGGAGGATAATTTTATGCTCCAGAGCAGTTTTGTCCAAGCTATACCCTGCCATTGTGTTCTACCAGCTGAAACATAGTAGGCATTAGTATACGGAGCTATGCATTGTGATCATAAAGGAACAGTCTTAGGGGGTGGCACTTAACCCTGTTTGCCCACATTATGTAGCATTTATTCATGTTTAAGATATAATCATGAGGGATTTGGCGGTAACATTTTGCCATCAGGTGTTCAGCCCCAGGTTGGCTCTCTCCCAGTGAATAAGAGTAAAACAAGAACAGGCCAAGCCGGAGAACAAGAGAAGATTCCACAGCCAGTGCCTGCCTGGGAAGTGCCAGGAGCATATGAGATTTCCAACTTCTATATTTAGCTCCAAAGTATCTCTGTAGAATGATGAAATCATACCATACACCCAGCTGAGACCTTCTTTACCACATGGTAGATGCTTATCTTCTGTCTTGAAAATAAAGCTTACACAATTGCATAAGAAATATGAACTCTACAAAAACATTCTTAAACACATTTATTGCGATTGCATGCACAAACCAGGTAATTTTCTTCAGAAGTAAGTAGCTGGACACCTAATTAGTGCTTATGAACATATTCTTACCATCTTCATAATCATTTCAAGTACGTGCATGTGATACACATACATCCAAGTGTGCTTTTTCAGGGCACTCTTTAGTGCCAATTACAAGACTTCTGGTTTTAAAAGAATACAGCCCACAGTTCTGTAGATGTGGAACGGGAGGAGATAAAATATCTTCTTGCTGATATAATAGTGTCTGTATTTACTTTGCAATCTGGCTCTTGCTGTTGCAAAATATTCATTTGGTTCAAAGAAAAAACCTTTCAATTATTTTCCTCTAAGCAAAAAAAAAAAAAATTAAAAGATCCACACTGAGCTGGATCTAAATCAACAGTGTCAATAAAAGGGGCCCTATTATCTCTCTTCTGATATCCCAAGCACTTACATAGCAGCTAGAGGATGGGACAGCTTTAATTAATTTCCATACCTCTTAAATGAGGCATAGATGACAATAAGAAAACGTTATGATTTTCCTTTGCTTGTACTTCATAGTCTTTTGTTAGCAGATTTTAGTTAATCTATTTGTCTATTTATAAATACATGCTTCATTTGCTTTTGTCACAGGTTTATTTATATTTGTATTCCATTGTGCTATGAAAGAAAATGTGCAGAAACAATGGAGGAGACATCTCTGTTGCGGCAGATTCCGACTGGCGGACAATTCAGGTAAAAGCAATTCACAGCTCCCCTCCTTAGATGCTGCAATAGTCCATAAAAGTCCAGATGAACAGCTTGCTATGTTATTTTTAATATAATACAATGTAAGCCAGAGATGTGGAAAAATAGATTAATCATAGGCTGTCACTTCGCTTCAGTACTAACAATTGCCAAGGGACTTTTCAGGTATCACTTCATAAAAATTCTCAAGTCTTCTCTTTCAGTTTTCCACTGAAAGCAGCTGGTAGATTTTGTGGTGCTGTAAGCATGGTTTTGGAAGGCCCTTTGGACCCTGAAAAAAAAAAATAAATTAATAAAGATCCAGAGATTCAAACTCCGTCATTCAAAAGTCGATCTTATTCCTTTTCTCCTACGTTACAGTGTGTTGACTGAATTGTGTGGACTGTTAGGTGGATGTATGAGCAATTCTTAAAAGGCAGATAGAAACACTCTGACGTCTTTTGTTTTTATCCTTGCCTTTTCAAACTGCTCTGTCCTTCACCGTATAACTCAGAGAGACCATTACAGACTCAAACATAGAAAATTCCTTTAGCAGAAGCCTGATTAGGTTCCAGAATTGAAGTTCATCTTTATCTGCGACTCTCGGAGAGAAAGGAGAGCAGTTGGTTTCGACATTTTGCAGTGCAACACTTGGGACGCTGCATTTATAGTCTCCTGCACCTTTGGCCATCTCGGATGGCATTAGACTCCTGTGTTTAGGCAACTGGATCTTGCTTTGCTGTCTGATGTAATGATTTTGGACCATATAATTCTCGCTCATATGGTTCTTGCTCAATGACCAGGGTTGAAATCTACAGTAAGGTGGCATAGGCTCATTGCCTAGCAAGGTAAGCCAGTCTATCCCAGAAAATAACAGTGCTCCAAATACCCTTTGGAAGTTGTTCCAGTGTAAGAGCCTGTTGTGTTCATGGTTCGGACAAAACCCTTCAGATGTGAACTACTGAATAACTATTATTCATGTTTATTAATAATGCACCAATATGCTAAACCCTACAACAACAAGTGCAAATCCACTAGTATGTACTATCTACCTCAGCAGATCAAGCCTTCAAACGATAAGACCTTTGCAAATGCTCCCATCCATCCCTTTCCTATCTATCCCTTTGGATTTCTCTGTTCAGGTGATGAAACTTTGGCATCCTTATACTGCTACAGATCTTCACTGCTCTCCTGCATCCTGGAAAGCCAGATCTTGCAGTTCTACCATCCAGCCAAATGATTGTTAGAGTGTTAGAGCCACCAATTTTAACTACTGTGGTAAACAGCAAAGTAAATCAAGTTGGAATAATAATTGTGTTTCTTAAGAACCAAAGAGGCTATCTGACAGGAAAAGGATAGGCTGTTGTAAACAACGTTAAGAAATGCATCTGATACTTGAAATGTTCATAACTGAGTAAATTAGGCATTTAGTACCTATGGTAATGATTTACTTAAAACTTTTCAATCATTTTTAGATTGGAGCAAAACAGCAACCAATATTATAAAGAAGAGTTCTGATAATCTTGGGAAATCCTTATCCTCTAGTTCCATCGGCTCTAATTCAACCTACTTAACATCCAAATCAAAATCTACAACGAATACGTATTGCAAACGAAACAGCCATACAGGTGAGTTCTTGCACTGTAACACAGTGCATCTGTAAATAAGTAGTTTCATGTTAAAGGTACAGTAGGGATTTCTGCTGAAAGGTTAATTTGAGAAAATGTCACCAATTCACTTAGTTTCAGTATTTTTAAAATATATGTTACTGTTTAATAAGACTCAACCTAATATACGATACATCCAATACACAATTCTGCTGTGGGTATGTTCCCATACTAAACAAAGTAGGCGTGACAAAAGCAAACCTTACTTTTTTATAGCATTTTCACCTCTTTGGCTAAAAGAAGGTAAGTCTTATTACCCCATTGTAAACACAGAGTAACCAAAAGCACAGGGAGATGACGTTCATTGCCCAAGGTGACATGAAAACTAGCAGCACAGCTGGAAATAGGAATCGAGTCTTCTGAACCCAAGTCCACAGTTGATTCACTTGGTCAAACTGCTTCCATTTAACTGTGACACATTTATGGGTAAAGAGACAAATGGAGGCTACTTGGAAATTGATACTGTGTTCCCAGAGCATGCATTGTCTTTCCCTTCTACAAATAGCATGCCATATCGACTGCTTATTTATTTAGATGTCAATGGTGTATGTAATAAAAGGCATAATCTGTATTCCACTCATACCATAAAAATGTGCTCATTTTAAGAACACTTTAAAGGAGCAAAAAAAGAGAGGAGCTGGAATGATTTGCAAGTCTGTTTGCTTATGTCTGAGATAATATTTCAGAAAATCACTTAAATAGTTCAGATTTTTTTGAAACTGCATTTTTGTGAACTCATGTCTTTGTCCTGTATAAAGTCACGTAATATGATCACAGAATCCTCTTCTGAAACATAGTGGAAATAAAATCTGTGCACATATTTAACACAAAGATGTATTTACTTGCTATAAAATATTTGTTAGAAGCAATGCTGAGATATGAAATACATGATTTTACTGGAAGGAAAGTTATGTTGTTTATTAAGTATACATTATTTTCAGAAGTCCCCAGTGTCTCATTTATG
This sequence comes from Pygoscelis adeliae, assembly GCF_000699105.1. Taxonomy (NCBI): domain Eukaryota; kingdom Metazoa; phylum Chordata; class Aves; order Sphenisciformes; family Spheniscidae; genus Pygoscelis; species Pygoscelis adeliae. The sequence goes on from NW_008824338.1 coordinate 6,343,301, forward strand.
ATGGTACAGCCTCCTTTCTCGATATTTGGTATAGTTTCCAGGAAATACCTTCTTTTTTTATTGACGATCATTACCTGGATCAGTTAGGCACACAATTTTTGTCTATAAATCCCCTTTTTTAAGAATTACATTGTTATTTTCTCACTAACCAATATTCAGTGCATCCATTAGCATGAGGGGTTGTGCATCAGGTGTTTTAAGAATGTAAACCTTTTTTGGTTATTGACACTATATATGAAGTACATTTGCTTTGAATACAGTAAAAATGAGCGGTATCTTAGAAATTCCCCAGTGTACCCGAGCTTGCTCTCAGGACTGCCATTCACAGCCCCGCTGGGAGCGCGCAGCTGGCACCTGCCTCCCCAAGGTGCCTCTCCATGCTGCCATCTCCAGTTTGATGCGCACGCGCCCAGCTGCCCTGAGCAAGCTGTCTTCAGCTCTCTCCTATGGAGTGACACTTCTGTCAGCAGTCTTCCATGAACAGCGTCTATAATATCCACCGATCACTGTGCTACTATCAATTTAATAATAGAGGAGGAGAGCATCGTGCCCTTTCCGCTGCAAAGCATTCTCTGTTCGGCAGACAGAGAATTCCCATTTGTACTCCTGGCAGATCAACCTTTAGACCCTTGGTATTGGGATTAATCATAAAAATATGCTTAAATGTTTTGTTGGACTTAGGGCTTTTTATCAGTCTCACAGTTAAGGAGACTTAGTGCTGGAGGTTTTGCAATGCGTTCTTGAAGCAAAACAATAAAACAGTTCCAGGTAAGAAGTAGTAAGTTAAAAGAAACTTGCAGTTAGGAACATACTCATGTACTTTCTTCAAAAGTGGTGAACTTAATCCCATGGATAAATTATTTCCTAAAAGGGATTGCAGTTTGTAATGCAATCATAGTTTGTAATGTGATTGTTTGCTGGACGTTAAGGGAATACCACAGTTTTCTCTATATTTTTAAAATATGAATACATTTTGCTTTGACCTCTGAAAATACACATTTTATTGTGATACTCCAAAGGAATTTTTGCTAACATTAGCGGTTTAAATACTGACATATCTTCTTACCTGTTAAAATAATAGAAAATAACATTAAGATTCTGATTTTTAATACAGCTAAACTTCTCAGTTTGATGTCTTAGGTAAATTGCAGGCAAATAATGTAATGGCAACATGTCTTGGCAACTCTTGTTAATATGGTTGTAATGTGCTCCCTGGAATTGACACAAGCATTCATGTGTTTGTGGTATAGATAATGTCTTCTAAGGCCCTTTCCTCATCAGTGGTGGAGCATTACAGGTAAAGTGAGAATTGCTTTTGTTGAATGCATGGTTTGAACAGGGTGGAGGGATGCCACTTGCATGATGTCCTCATTGACACAAAGGACTTTGCTAATCAGAAACGCTGCTTGTTTCTCACTATTACATCCTGTGCCATTGATGCTGAATCAAAGGATAAGTGTGCTTCAAACTCTGGGTGTCTGCACTCTGCATGGGGCATGAAGCATTTGGAAGATACCATTTTAGAAAACAGACCATGCCCTGACATTAATGCCTGTGTGCAGTAGTCTGGGGAAGGGAGATTAAGTTGGAACACCCATACACAAAACATACATTAAAAAGCAAAAATGATCTGATTGAGTCCTAGAAATTTTTTGAATATTTTTGAAAGTTATTACAGAAATTTTAAGGTACCGTATTTCTATTTGGTCTATGGCCATTATGGAATTAGTCTTCTAGCCATTGTTTTTTCATATCCAGTCACACCCAAAGTAAGTCTGAATGACAAACTATATATGCCTAAAAGCCATGCTGTGAACTGCCGGTTGAATGCAGAATGCACTGATTGGGACGCAAATATTGGGTGGACCCTACTGGGTGGACGAAAGAAATCACTTTGGCATCTTGTGGCCCTGCCTGTCCACGGGTCTGACACAAACTTGTTGTAGAGAGTACTTAAATACCATATATAACACTTCTATGAATTAGAAGTTAAGATTATTTCTGCAGTGAATTTGGTGATACAACTCCCATTTACTTCAGTAATACAGGATTTTAACCTTGTACTTGGGTGTGAAGCCCATTGGGCTAAAAAAAAGAGGGCCCCACTGCTTTCAAAGGATTTACATAATTTCTGTGCATGCAAATTTCATGAGGAAATAGCTGGTATTTAACAATGTAATGATGCCTTGTGAAAAAAAGTGTACATATTTGCAAGGAATTTCAAAAACCTTCCCTAAAGACTAAGAATTAACTTTTCATCTTTGTAATAACATATTCAATATGTAGAAAAACTTGAAAATGTAGTAGCATTGGCTAATAACTGCATACATTTGAAAGGCACACAGTACCCAGCAGTTTGCTATTGGACATGAAGTTATTTGCTGCGATTCATGGACATTCTTGCGTGCTTTGAAAAAATCATTCTGATATGCCTGAACATGCCTGTTTCTTTTTTCATGGGTACAACTGTTTTGATTTCTCGCTCTGCAATCCATTTCTCCTTCATGCGACACTTTATACTCTTTTATGGCTTGATATCATGACTTCTGCAGGGGCGGGTTACTTTTCTGTTTATTTTTAATTATTTATTTATTTCTATAAGAAACAAGTTTTGTATGAAATCATAGTTTAAATAATACGAAAAATTGTTAAATGATCCTTTACCAAGGAATTTTGAAGGTGATTTCACCAAGGTCTTGTAAACAGCCATCAAAAATGTCACTTGTAGAAAACATTGCTTCACAGGGTACGCCATCTTACTGTCAGCTTGCGATGGTCCAAACCTTGCCCGGCTTAAGAGAATTAATACCAGCTTTATTCACTACAGCAGAAGAGACAAGAAAGCTCATTAGGACAATGTACTTGAGAAAATGAGATACAGGCTCTCTCCTTCTCATTGCTCACTACATGAGCTCTACCTACTGACCGTTCTCCGAACAGCAATACTGTTAGCTGCTGAAGCAGACTTTCCCAGCCTAGCTGGGAATTGCCTTGCTCCTTTTTCTCTTCAGCAACACCCTTGGCTTATAGCACATGAACTCTGAAGGGGTGCCAGTTTTCTGCATCTTTTCCTCCCCACGGTTGTTCAGGCTGTACCCTCCACATTATGGAAAAGACAAGGTGATGCTAGGCAAGCACAAAGTTTAGGTCAGTTTTGGCTCTGGTTAACTGATTTAAGATGCAAGTCATCTTGCGCTACATTCTGCGCAAAATACTTTATTTCTGTGCATAGCTTAAAACCTCCACTGTTGAAATAATTAAATCCATTTACTGTCATTTTCCACTACTTTATTGTATGAAGATATTATTTACCAGATGTTATGGAGGTCAACCCTCTTCCAGTGCTATCAAAATGTTTTTAGTTTGTAAGATTCAAAGCATCAACAGTAAATTAATATATTAAAGGGCAATAGGAGTCAGTTATACTTTAGGTAAAATAACAGGGGGATAATTTCAAGAGAGACCTGAGAGGTCTGCCCACAAGACTAGGCGTCTGAAAAGAATTTAGAAGAAGCAATGCCAAGCCAAAAAGTTGTTTGCTGGCTTTGTTAGGGCAGTAATTTCATTCAGCAGTAGTGGCAATTGAAGGCGTATCTATGTGGGAGTGACACACCTCTTAAACTGTGAGTTTGCTTAAGAAGCCCTAACTTCTTGTTGCCTTTTCCTCTTCCTAGAGAATGTTTTTCGTGACAAACCATCTTCAAAATTTGCCCAGGAGGATGGAGAACAGACATCAATCATCCCTGTCCACCAGGTCATTGACAAGGTCAAGGGATACTGCAATCCTCACTCCGACAATTTCTATAAAAATATCATCATGTCCGACACATTTAGTCACAGCACAAAGTTCTAACTGAGCTTCTGAATTTTTTGGACCAAAGGAAGACAAAAGTCTGCCTGGAATTGAGAATACTGGATGTTGTAGAATGTGACCTGTTTAGTACTTTTTTCCCAGTTTATAATGTTCTCCAGTTAACAGCCTCCACTCGAGGACCAATTTCTCTACCTTTTTACTGTTGTGGAAAAAGACAATTTTCCACCACGGTATTGAGCTGTTTTTAAATGTGTACCAGCCAACATGATGCCTGGACAGCTAATTGTGATCCTGTGTAAATATTTTTTAAGACTGAAGAGCCACAAGCCTAACTCTAAATTATATAGTCCAAACAGAAGCAAGTCTTGACTCCTGGAGAAAATAGCAGACATGTCACGCAGTACAGGCAAGCTCTTATTGAACAGTTTACTGATGGTCTTTTTCTTTTGAAGAATATGGATTTCCCCTACGACACTTGTTAGAGTCTTGCTTCCTGACTGTCTAGTGCTGTCTGTTCTTTATTCGTAAGTGAATAAACCCCTAACACCAGTGTTAAAGGGTTATTTTAAACCATTTTTGACTAAATAGACCTAATCATGCAAATCTTGCTTACCAAAACAGTATGTGCTGTAAATTCAGGCTATTTTGTATCCATGTACATAGAAACACACTTAATTACATAGATGTGCTGGCTGAGAAGGGCGTGCAGGTTGCTAGTAACTCTTGCAAATTTTAAGCCCATTGATATGTATGGAAACAGACGGTTGTACGTATCATTTGCTTCTGTGCAGAACAAGTACACAGGTAAATCCAAAGTTTACACAAAGTCATGTTTCAACACTTATTGATTGGTATGTATGAAATGTGGCACCTCCCATCGCAATTCTATGTTTAATGTTCTTTTTCACTAAACAAAATAGAAGACATTCAACTATATATAGATATATAAAAATATACCTAGATCTCTCTCCACACATTTTTATAATAATGCACATGGTAAATATGACAGAGGAAACCACAATGTGTACCACAGACAATCTAAGAACAATGAATGGTGCTAAAACTTTAATATTTAAATACAAGCTGAATACTTTGGAAACCCATGGGTTCATTTGTCAGTCTCTGTACTTCAGATATACTGTATGCATAGACACCTCCATCAGATGGCATTGCAACATTAGAATAACCTGGAATACATTTACCAGTAATAAATAAATAACATCTTTCCGGGCACGTAACGTTATCAGTATCAGTATCCCTCTCCTGCCCCCCCGGTTGGTTGACTTGTTTGAGATTGTTGGAGGCGCAGAGTTTAAACGGTGTTCAGGCAACATTAGGGAATTTCGCATTGCTATTCTGTGTGCATAACGACACTGTGTGTGTGTGCAGAGAAGAGACAAGAGCATAAAATGCTTACTTGTTTTAATCTCTGTAAATGTGTGACACATTAGCATGTGGCCATGACTGCCAAAAGTGCATCTCTCCTCATGAAGCACCTCTCGCCCCGTGACAGGTTTTGTAAAAATTGTAACTGCACGTGTCGCTGAAAGCATGGGCCAAAACATCAAAGGAATTTTCAAACAATGTTTTCAGAGGAGAATGTCTCCTAATGGGAACCTTCATTTTTAAAAAGGCTTTTTTTTAACCAAAGTATTTTTAGCCAAATGTTTAATTAATTGTATTCAGAAGGCGACCAGAAAGTTGTGCTGTGAGATTTTTCAGTTGCCAAGCAGGTGGATGTTCAATGATTAGGGATGTGGATTTGTGCCTTTCTCTGCTCTTTGCACACGCTTTTGCGTGCAGAGATCATTTAATGCTGTGACCGCACAAATGGTGTCTTTTCCCTGGCTGCAAACACCTGGCGGGAGGAGGATGTCCTGACGGTATTCCGTCCAGAAACACTGCTGTCGCTACATGGACCATAACGAAACCTCAGTCTCGTAACTGCAAATGCTTACATGGTGGAATGAATGAAAGTCAACCCAGTTCACTTAAAATGTAATTATTAGCGGGGATGAGTGTTGTCAGATATCTTTAATAAGGGAAATAATTTGGGGAGATATTATGTACAAGCATTTACTGAACATATATTTTATCATCCCACTTGCTTAACTACTGTAGATAATAGTGTTCACATAGCAGCTTACTGTGAGATTTCTACCTGATTAAGGTGTTCAGAAGTGAAGAGAAGGAAAACCAAACATTCCTGAAAAAATGAGGAATCAATAAAACATAATAGATTAGTAAAATATAAATAAAAAGCAAACACAGTATCCGGACTGAAGCTGAGCTGTAACCTGTCAGTTTAATGTACAGCTACCTATGTTTTTGCTGATTTAAGATTTTTTTCTCCTTTTTTACTACCATGTAGTAATCTTAAACTGTCTGTGTCAGTTAGATGCTCTTGAATGCTCTCAGTTCTACAGTGTAAAGCTTCTACTTTGTAGTTGACATGCTGTAACCTCCCTTGTATATATTTATTTATTTGTGAGGTTAAATATGTCAAATATATTTAGCTCTATAATGACTGTTCTTGTTACTTTAAAACTAAGCTTCTGCTTCATCATAGAAGAGGGAAAGAATAATGTCTTATATATGTTTTTTCCAAACACTTTGTGAAACAATTTACTGTATTTCTATCTTTTACAAGTACGAGGAAACATGTCAGTGTAATTTGTAATACTAGTCAGTGGAATATAGTGTTAACGGGTTTGAAGATGGACTGAAGTGGAAAGAAACATTTTCAAGTAAACATTCTTGGTGTTAGTGTTCCAAATAATTAAAGTCTTTTAATAGTGAATCATTGATTTTTTTTTTTTCTTTTTTAGTGGTTTATGGCAAAAATTACTCAGTGGAATTCTGGAAAATAATCTTGTGTTTATTAAGTATGCAAGACAGGTACACGCCTAGCCAAAATGTTGGAAATAAATGTGCAAGACTAACTACATCTCATCAGAGGAATGCATTTTGCAGAATATGCTTTTCCCTTTTGTGATTTACTCAATGCCACATCCAGTGAATGATCTGAAAGTTATGCAAGTTCATTTATTTATGGTAGCAGTCATGTCATAGAAATGAAAGGAAAATCAAGGCAACAGATAATATGCTGGGATGATCTTTTAGAAGTAATACAAATGAATAATGTAAAACTCAGGAGTTATTTCTATTCATATGTTTGTTTCCAGCTGAATGTAGTCCCTCATTACTAATATCTTGATTTAACTTGTAATCATGCTTTGACTGATCACTGTTGACATATTTTAGTCAGCCAATCACTTGATTAATACTAATATATAAACATTAGATGTAACACACTAATGGCCTACCTTTAAATGTTTACCTTTAAAGAACACGGAAGCCTGCTGAAATGTGTCAGATCTGCTCCCCCGTATTTAAGCCATCATAGAAAATGCACAGAATATGAAGATTTAGCAGTAATAGTTTTAGAAAGCAATCAAAAACAACCCCGTGTGAGAAATGGCATTTATTAATGAGGATGCTGGGTATGCTTGTGGACGGTCTCTCCATGTGTGTCTGTGGACAGTGAACACTACCCTTGAGCTTTATGCCTTGAACGGTGTGGGAGGACCCTCTGAGGGAAGGAGGCCAGTTTTTTTTTTCCAAGTAGGATCTTGGCAGATGCCAAACTTGTAAGGAGTGATTTGCAGCGTTTGGGGGTGGATTTATTTTTCTCCTCGTTTCATCACTTTTTAAATATCAAGAACAATTTTATTTTAATCCTCTACTGTTAACAGCTTCCTACTGTAACCCATTGAGTTACATAAAATGCCACTTCATTTTATTACTTTTGAAAGGCTGATCTATAATCAGACACATCTATGTAACCACAGGGACAGCTACCAAGTTATAGGGCAGCAGTGTGTCATTCATAGAGCCATTATAAAAAGTTGTTATGCATTTACTATATATAAAGACGTAAAACCATATATGGGTCAGCAAATTAGGCAAAGGGCTTAGAAGTTAATGTCAGGGAAACCAATCATGCAAACCAGTCATTTCATGCCCACTGCTCCAGCCACTGCTATGCTAAGGAGGCTTTCCCCTTCACCCTCCGTTTAGCCGGTCTTTGGCTACTCGGTCCATTTAATTTTCAGAGCTCCTGGCCCCATCGTGGCACTCCCATCCTCAGAACAATCATTTGCCGCAGTGCTAGGGAAAGGGAAAAGGAAAAAGAAAGAAAAGGAAACTGAAAGGGAAAGAACGGGAAGGGGAAGGGAAAGCATAGTTGCTAAGGCCTGCTCTGCATCTTCTTACACTTGCTAGATGATTTCTTGCCTCTTCCCCAGGATATGTTACCCTGACCAGTGATGGAGGCAGGCCATTCGAGTAGGTGGAACACACCACCATGGCTATTTGCGCACCTGTCAATTCAGACTACTATTTTTGACCCTCCAGCTTTAAGCTGAAGATCTGCCATGGTTCTTCAAGGCAGCGACTCCAGTATTTCCATGCTTAGATGCTAACCTAGCAATAATATCTCTGTTAGTTCAGGAAGAACATAATGCCCTTCATGATGAGAAATCAGTCTGATAAGATTCAGTCACCAGACCAGAAACAGCTAAGTAAATCTCATGGAAACCTTTTCTAGAAAAATAGCCCTCCCTCAGGTACTTCTGCTTGCTCAAAGCCCATGCTGCTATCGGTCTTAGATTAAGCCCAGATTTAGTACTCATGAGGAGAGCACATTGTGGTGATGTCCGTATGGATTGTATAACCACAGCCATCTGACAGCAGTTTGAATGACATGGTTTTTTCAAGGTGTGTTGAATGACCTACCCTACAAAATAAACGCCAGCTTGAATCTTTAGCACATACCAGATAGCCTAAACTGGGCACTTTGTAGCCAGACTATTCTAGTAAGAGTTCTCAACAAGCATAGCTTTGATAGAGTTCTCAAAAATCCCGACTGTATTCTGTATGCGAAGTGTAGGAGGAAGAGCGAATGCTAATAACTCTGGTCTGCTGTTTCCTTCCACTGCCAGGTTTTTCCCATCCTGGAAGCCCACCGAAGCAAGGGAAGAAGAGGGCTGTGGTAGGGGAGTGCATCCTGCTCTGCCCGATGGGCGGAGGGCTCCCGCTGTCCCTGTCGTGCTGCATTTCACAGCACTCCAATTCCAAGTGCAGTAAATGCAATAATATTACACATTTACAAAATTCCACTCTGGTTTTCTTTTCCACTCGCCTGGCACAACTGCTCGTGCTTTTCCAGCAGAGGGCAGTGGCATATTGCTGGTTGTAAAGCTGTTAAAATCAAGTGAAAAATGCAACAAGATTCTTCCACGTGTAAGCACTGGCGCAGAGATAAGTAGGAGAGTTCATATCAGGTTTGTCTATTATTTAGCAATCTGTTACATCACCGGATAAAGCAAACACTCTGCGCTCGGGGAAGTGAGGGGAGAGAGCTGTCTGCCTGCATTTGGGCATATTTAGTGGAAAGGAATACAGAGTCTCTCTGTATTTTCTCTTGCTGGTTGCTACATTTTCTCCTTTTTTGCTCTGAGGGGATGCAATGGAATTAGCAACTGCTATGCTGCTGTCAGCTGAGCAAACAGAGCCCGCTCACCATTTCAGGCTTGCACACTAGCTTATTCCAGTACTGGACAAATTATTTGATCTGCTGGGCTGCCATCCTGTGATTCAGAAATTTATTATATGCATAATTATCCAGGGAGGAAACAAAAACCAGCAGCACTCTGTTGACAGTGGCACACAGGCCCATACCTACCTACCACTTTTTCCCTT
>NW_008824338.1:6352999-6389254 GCF_000699105.1 Pygoscelis adeliae
CCACTTGGCTACGTGCTCAGCTGTACAGCTGCCCCCAAGGCCGCTCGGTCATGGGGCAGGACTGACTAGAAAGCTGCTCCATTGGAAACCGGCACCGTGTTGAAATTAAAATGTTTCATCTGCAATGCTGGCAAGATCTTCAGGGAAAAAATTCTGAAACAGTTTGAATCCTTCCCATCTGTGCTTGTCCCAGGAGTCTCACTGGCATGTCCCTCTCACCCCACACCGGCACCAGCACGAAGCTGGCACCAAGCTAAGGGGAGAGGGATGGTCCGGGGCAGATGGGGTGGGGAAGGCAGGGAAGGACATCACCTGCTTTAGCCTCTCCTACTGTTTTTTGGAGAGAGCCCGTAGGCGTGGCTGCTCTGGCCATGGGAAGAAGGAGCAGTGGGAAAGAAGGCCCAGGAACAGTCAGGACTTGGTGTACAGAGTCGGGCACAAGACTAGTACGACAGATGTCATGACACCATCACTTCTCCAAAACACTTGTGGTGTTGGTGTCGCACAAGTTGAGAGTCATGGCACAGCTGCGTTACTGGCGCGTCGCCTCCCGGTGAACTTAACACAAGCACAGCTCTGCACAAGGCAGGAGCCAGTGTGAGTTCCCTGCCGTTTCGCTGTGCTCCCTACAGCCAACACTCGCTTCCCAGGAAAGCAGACATGCCAGCATGCCTCTCAGTCTGGCTTCAAATGTCTCGTTGCTCAGACGTGGTCATTTTCTAGAATTAACTAAGGTACAGGGTGAGCTGGGCACTATGCAGGTGCTGACAACACTACCCAGATCACGCAGCTACAATCGACAAATTAGGACAGTGAGGGTGCTCAAGAAAGGAGGGCGAGCACGGGAAACCAGCACTTAGAAAGCTTTACAGGGGCACTGGAGGACAGGGGCTGAAATACTGTGGTTTTCCATGCAGAATGCAACTCAAAGAGCTCTCAGAGGAGTTTTGTCTGTGTTTGCAACAACTCAGTGTGGGACAGGCCCAGGCTGAGCTCTGCAGGGAGGGCAGCTCAGGGAGATGCAGCTCCAGTAGCCTAGCTGGACCTCGACCCTTGGATGGCTTCTTCACCGTTTCTTTGGTGTAGCCTAGAGACAGTGGTAACTGTGGAGCAAGATTTGAAGCAGTCAGGCTAATGCCTCTTGCAGGTTAGCAGGATGTATTTAGGCAGACTGGGTCTTAAAATGATCATCCAAACCAGCCCCTACCCCCCTGATCTTACCAGAGATGAGCAACTTTTACATTTATTTTAGCTACATTAGATGGAAGAGAAGCTGGGGTCAATCCTGCCAGTTCCTAGTAGGTGACTCTAAGGATTACACTGGGTTTTCAAAGAAAAGGTGAGCCTGTTCAAGCTCCACACTGCACACCTCCAGATCTTTGTACCAGCTTCAGATAGAGGCACGGTGAAGTGAGTCTGTCGTGGTACTTCTGAGGTGGCGGGGCAGAACTGAGAGAAAAGCCGGATGCACATTTCATTGCAGAAAGGATCAACCTGAAAAAGATCAGCATAGGCAGAAGCAGCCTGTCCCTGGGAGTGTGACTGTCAGATACTGTTGCTGGGTAACAGCCAGCTGACTTTAGTGCATCCTGCTCTTTTATTCTCGTTAATTTTTAATGCCTCCTAAAGATGGGGCTTTTTCACTTTGCCTGTTGTTTTCACCCAAACTGATGTGTGCTTTGGTTCAGCAAATAAGCAATCCTCGGACCATATTTTATTCTACCAGATGCTGTATATGATGTTTCCTACATTCAAGAAAAGAGATCCTCTCGCTGCAATCAGACTGGACATCAGTTGGAGGCTAGTGTAAGGATAGTTTATAAATTGCCTCCTGAAGAAGGCAAAGGTGAAGGATATGTCCTCGTGAAGCACCGGAAGACTTTCAGGACAGAGGAGTCCCTCTGTCACTGGAGGTGTCTAAGAACAGGCTGAACCTCGGCTTCCTAAACCCACTCATGTGGGTGCCACCATCAACACCGACAGCAGTATCAGATGGCACACAGAGACAACCTCCTGCCCTGTGATCCTACTTAATTTCATGTAACTATTTTTACTAACACAGTACACTGCATGAGGAGGAAGGTGCTCCCACAATAAATTCATATCAATACCCTATCTCCATTGCTTATCTTCTTCTCCCCCCTAATTTCTCAGCTGTAAACCCTTTGCCCATAACAGCTGCCTGATCCGCCATATATCTTCACCCTCCCAAAAAAGGACCCCACACCCATCACACTTCCATGCTACCATTAATCACCCCAGTCGCCAGCCTCCCTCATTGAGGCAGCAGCCCCCACCCCTTCACTTACTGAAGCCTCTGCTGTAGATTTAAAGCAGAGATGGCCGCACCAGCAACGGCTCCCAGCTCTTGAGCAGCCTGGCACTGGCAGAGTGCTGCGGCACAGTGCTGCGGCACAGCTGGTCAGCAGTAACCTGCCGTGTGCAGGCAATGCATATGCTGGAGGAGCAGTGGCAGGCTCCACCACCTCTCAGCCCTGGTCCCTTTCAGAGGTGGATTGCAAACCTCTGTCTTAGGCATATGTATCTCAGGGTTGATTTTGACAATAGGTAAGTTTGCCTTAAAGCAGGGAGGAAAATTAGATGCCCTCCTAATGAACCTTTCTGGTTCCATTTTCCTTTTCTATTATTATTTTACTCAGATGAACATCCCTGTAGGAGTGTTGCCATCTCCAGTAGGCTTGTGTGGGCTATTTACACCAGAAACCAGGGCTTCTGACCAGCGCCTTTGTGGACCAGGTCAAATCTGTGCCAGAGCTTCACATATTTGTTTCACTCCTTAACCTTTGTGCTAAATCCATGCAATTACCTGTGTGAGCTGCTACCATGAGCATGGTGGCCTGCATCTCCTTTGACTCTGCCAGCTAAAATTGACAGGCCCTTAATCTCCCAGTTAAAAGAAATCCATGCATTACTGAAGATGCTGCAAAAGACATTTCAGTGTTTTCTTTTGGTAAGGCTGAAAAAAGAACATGAGACAGAAGCTTCAGGGATAATGTTAACGTGAAGAAGTTTGACTCAAAGCTTTGACATTTGCCAGGGACGGCAAGCACTAGCTTCTCAAACGCTCGGGCATGCAGACACAGAGCCTGCTGCAGTGCTCCCTGTTTAAGTAGCCATTTCAGCAGGTACTCAGCAGGCAGTGGGGTAGGAAGGATGTAAGTGACAATGCATATTGGTACCACACGTGGAGGGAGGAATATCCTGACGCACATACACACATCCCAACCAGGTCTGAAAAACAGGCCATGTGTTTCTTCTCTTCTTTTTTTCTAAACTGCTGCACACACAATCCAGAAACACTAGCTGCAATTGTCCCAAAGTCCAGGATACAGAAATTAACAGATAGTTTTCCAGGATATTTGCAAGTAAATGGATCAACCCAGTTCCACATTTAGGCATTTAATTAAATGGCTCGATTTTTGTTATTTTTCATACCACAGGAAAAAAAAATTGTCCCTTTGGCAGAGAGTCCTTCCTCCTTCGATCTCAATCTCTGCCTAACAGGGTTTCTATGCACACAAACCTTGAATTGTCTTGGCGCACACAAATCATGAGGTTTTGGCTGCCTGATGATAGGAGCTGTGGTGGCTTATTCCCGTAAACCAGACATTTCAATGTGTGTAGAGCAGCCCTATGATTGTGACTGGCATGTGGCTACTTTCAACCAGCTTGTTTCTCTCATGGCTGGCACCATGCCAAGAGAAGCATTTTAATATTAAGGTGGTTGTGGAAAAGCAGCAGACGCAATAGCTGAGGAACAAAAAAAAAATAGTTTTATGAAGTGTTTTGGCTCTTTTACCCATTCTAAATAATTACCGATGACTAAGTGCCTGAGTTCAGAAAACAAAAGTTGTTTGTATAGCACAACTTCATTTGTCCAGTTTGGGATGGATTGGGTCCACTGAACCAATACCCACATGTAAGATAGGCAGCTCTCACAGAAATAGTTTTCTTTATATCAGCTAAAATAGGACCAGTTTACTTTAACTCTTTTGCCATACACTTGTGATTTATTTATTAAGCTACACTACTGAAGGAGGATGAGGAGCATCAGCTTCACTCGGGCTGAACAGAACCCTCTTTCTTTTTGTCCCCAGATGGAGGGCTCAGCCTGAGCCCAGTACTGTGCACAGCCTCCCCATATATTTTTTGGTTTTCTAGCATGGATGTCCTTTCAGTGGAGCATTAGTGCAGCGGTTCTCCAGGCCTTGCTCACATACTATAACAAAAATGCACAAACAACCTCTATGGGTTATTCACTTTTCCACTTTATCAGGATCCATTTATCTGCACAGCAATAGCTTTTAAATTCAGATAGTTGTGTGACGTACATTCTCACTGTAGAGGTAGCAGAAACTTAAAGCCATGGGGCTGATGCTTCGCCATGTGTAATCCCCTTTCTGGCCTCTCACATCCACAAAGTTTGGCGTCTTTTCTCAAGCACTCAGCTTTCCCTTTCCATAAATCTTGGGGCTCAGACGTACAATAACGTTAGTGCCATTTAAAAAGTTTGCCCAATCCTCCTGAGTCATTGGGACTGCCAAGGTGAATGTCCTTCATCGACCTCTTTTTCTCTCTGACGTGTTTTACCTTACACTTGCCACAAGTTAAGAATCGAGCTAGCTGCTGCTAGTCCTCACTCAGCCGATGCATGTTGAATTGCTGTAACAGAACCACGTGCCCGAGACCTGAATGCACTGATTTATCGAGTGTGACGTGCTACTGATGTCTTCTTGTTGTGCCTGTGAAGCAGGGTGTAACTAGCTATATAAAAAATGATAAATCATTTCTTGTCTTTGCAATGATTTTGGTCATAAGAATAAATTATTTTAGAGTGGATGAATGAGACAATTCTATTTGTAGCCTTTATAGCTCAATGATTTCTATATGTAAGTGAAAATACCATTTTTTTTAAAAGGCAGGAACATCAACTTATAAGACCATTGAATAATACATATATAGTGTTTTAAAAAAAGGAAAATAAATTCTCTATCATACTTGGATTACCATACTTTTGTCGGTAGAAGGAATGTTGCTTACAAGTTTATGGCACTGGAGTTTTACATGAAAACAGATTTCAAAGTCCTGAGTAAGGAAAAGGGAATTGCAACTGGTCAGTCACTGCATGAGAGTGAATGAACAGCACATCTTGCACTTCTCTGGCTAGGAGGACAAAAAACCATTTGCAAGCACACTTACCGAAATGTAAATTGTCTGTCTCCACTTGCCCTGATAAATCTATCAATTGCAAGAAACTGTCAAATAGCTTAAACCAAATGCAAATTTATAGCTAAGACTCAGGAATGAGTCAAAGCTAAAAATCAAGGCCAAGGGCACCCTTAAATTATGTTATTTGTCTCCTGCAGCCATGAAGCTCTGGGGTAAAAGTCGTCCCAAGTCTGGCCCATGAGACTGCCCCCAGGATGGGTGGTGGGTGACTCCTGTGACACTGTGTACCAGGTGAATGGACCTCTGGGTCACCCTGCTGGAAGACCACCAGACTTATAACGAGGGGTCCAGGCTTGACCATGGTCCTGGTGGGAGAATTTGTATTTACTGCTCAGCGAGGGGCTTGGTACCTGGACTGACCCTCAAGGAAGGGACCTGCCAGGGCACCAACCTGAGCTGCCCTTCCCCCGGAAAGCAGGGAGTGAGGGAGAAGGGGGTCAAGCATTCAGCCTGTAGCCTGACATGTGGACACCACGTACGTCCTTACTGGGGATCAAGGAGAGCTCCTGCACTCTGCACTGAGGCCAAATGGAGCCCGACATGAGACAGGCATCAAAGCGTTACAAGGGCAATGGAGCACTAATAAATCCTGAGTCCTGTGAGCCCAGTTCGCTCTGCTAGTGGGAGTCTTTCTAGAGCACCACAGGATGAGAAGCATTTCCCCCACCAGGAAACTGCATTATAGAGCGAGACACCATCTCGCCTTTCCCTCTCGTTCCTGGCCCTTTTCATCTTGCGGTCGCTATGCCGCTGAAACAAGACCTTCCTCCTGACGGTAGCGTTAGGCGAAGCTCAGTTTCTGCGAGTTCATTAATCCAACTGACATCTTGTCCTCAGTCTCCCCATGAATCTCCTGGTGAGCACTCCGGCACTCGGAGCACACCGATGCTCGGAGGTAGACACACAGGCAGAAAGGAGATAGTGCTTTCAAAGCACCCTGCTGGCACCCTAAGAGCCTCGTGCTTTTCACCCGAGCCCCAGGCTTCCTCTGTGACCCTCAGCGGTGCTGAGGTTTTTGCTATCTGTTTTCCTTCGGCGGCAGTTTGGAGATAACTCATGGGGCACTATTCTTAGCCATCGGCCTGGCGGCAGGTGCAGCCGTGGGCACAAAGCTGCGTGTGGGAAGGTGGCAGAGCCACAGCGATACCATCCTGCCGCACAGCCCCAGGGCTTCAGGCGAGTCAGGAGCATTCAGGGATGGGCGGATGATTAAAAAATAAGCTAAATCAGGCCCAGGGTACTGGATAACGAGAGAAAATCCCATCCAGAAATGTAGAGGAATAATCAGCAACAAGCGGCCGTGGAGCAAGTCATGATAAGCCACATGGAAGTCTTTGCCACCAGAAGCCATGCTGCTGGTTGTAACTGCAGCTGTGCCTGTGTTCTTTGTGCTCCTGTAGTCGCAGCAGTGTCAGAAATGCAAAAGTGGAAGTTTTACTTTTCTTTGAGCTGTTTCGTCTCTGTGAAAAGTGCTGCCACACATGCTTGGCTCAATAAACCCATTCCAACTTCTGTATGGAGGACTTCACAAAAAAGCACAGCAGAGGGGAAGCAGGGAAAGGCAAATGTTGCTGGGATTCACCAGTGACACTAAAGAGCCACAGATTTCGTGACCAAAGGTGTTCCTATGAAATCTGTCACATGCCAAATGTTAAACTTCTGTCTGGCATAATTGGCTTCAAATTCAGGCAAGGACACAGATAAATTGATGCATAAGCTATAAGGCGACAAAAACGTTCAAGAGAAGTAAGAGAAAATGTTGGAAGTTTCAAATATTTTTACTGGGATATGTTTACAAATTATGTATTTTTAATTCTCCAGCATTTTTTTTCATTTTAAAAATAAAAACTGCATGTACAAAAAAACTTGCAGACACTGACAGATGTTTTCCTTTTATTTACTTACGTTTTCAAAAAGAAAACTGCTATAGGAAATAGTGGTCAAAACGAAGTTTTGTCAGAAATCACTTTTCATTCCACAATGGTTTCAAGCCTGCACTTCAGTGTGTTCAGAGGAGCCGCTCTATGCCTGAACAGTGCTACCTGACTGCAAGCAGTGCTGAGGGCAACACATATTTCCCATTCTGCAAGAACTTTTAAGATTTTTCCTGCTTAATACAGGGAAAATCCACTGAAATTAAAGTTCCCAGCAGAGGATCTAATAACAAAAGGCACTAGTATAAGTTTTTTCTGAACTCATCCAGTGCAGAGGTCCAACAACTGAGGACATTGCAGGCTCCAGTGTATGGCTGAATTAAAAATAGTTTTACTGTCCTTTGAGCAGGCAAGTAAAGCTGCAGCAGCCAGTCAAAGAGCTGCCTCTACCTCCTACCACCCCCTTGGGCAACCTCCTGAATTATCTTATCGGGTTTATAGGGTTTCATATGGCTCTTTGCATGCATGAACTTTATCTTACCTGGTATCTACAGAATGACTGAGTTACATGTTGTACACGCGAAACTTAACTCCCAACATGCCTGCAAAACCTCTGCCTGCATCCAACTTCCCCATAGTGATGGGGTCCTAGGGGTGGGGGGAGGCACCTGGCTTCTGTGGCAGCGAGGCACTCTTCAAACTTGTCATCCCCAAAACACCCTTTGGCTCATAGGCCATTCTTTGAGGCACTGCTCTTTGGTGTGGAAGAGGGCAAGCCAACCCCCTGGATGCTATCTGCTGTTGGAAAACTGTTGGGCTCAGTAAAATTGGGATGTCCTCAAGAAAAAGAAGAAAAAAAGAAAAAAAAATCCATGCGGAGGGACTGAATGATAAATAGCTGCAGCAGAAATGCCTGATCAGTTGTAGCAGCAAGGTGCCCCAGCTCTGAAGCACCTGGCTGTAAATAGAAGGGGCCTACAGCTACCTCAGTGTCAGTTTTGACTCTTTTTGGTATTCTTTAAAAATATTAGGCAGAGAAGAAGATTTAGACGTCTTTGTAATGTTTATTGCTCATGTACAACAATCTTTGTCATTTGACTGAGTATTTTTCTACATTTGCATGGTGTCTGGGGCTTTTTAGCATACCAAGTAGACTGGTCTGTGAAGAAAACAGGCATGTAGGTATCAGAAAGGGTTTAGTCTTTTCCCTCCCCTGGCCAGTGCCCACGAGAACAACACGCAAACACATGGCACGATCACGCAGAGGTGCAACACAAAGCTGTTGTGCTCCCCACCTCCCATCTGAGCTCTTCATTCCTCCAAGCCATTGAGTTCACCCTCTCCCAGGTTTGCACTTTTTGAAAAGTATGAGAAAATAATTGCCTCTTCTCTTTCCAGAGCCCAGGAAAAACATCCCTAGCAAACAGGCATTTGCTATAGGCTGGCTCAGCAGCAAAACCAATAACTCAGTGAACATTGGCAGATCACCACTAAAGGCAAGCCATAAAAGTAAGAAAAGGTTTGGTAGATTGTACGTGCTGCTTCTTGTTCTGTATCTCTGGTGGACAGAGAATTCAGTGTCTAGTATGACCAAACCAGCACACTCTACCATGTTAAATTCATCTGGAAAAAATCCTCCTGAAAAGAATAAAAAATTTGTAATTAATTTCAATGTGTTCATGGATTTCAATTCTTTTCTTTCTTGTCATTCAGTCAAAGGAGGTTTCAACTATTTTGGTGTGAGATTCTGAGAAAAGGTATTTGCAAATTCTAGAGTAAAAAATTTCTAGGAATCTTTGTACAGGATGCAATTAATAAATTTCTCCAGACAAGCAGGAGGTAATTTAGTTACTACGTTCACTACATCTACTACTGTCAAACTTGCCTAATTTTTATGCTAAAGCTTTCTTACCTTAAGTAATGTTTACTGTCTTTTGGCACTGTTGGAAAGATACACAAAAACACATAGGAAACTACCATTGTACCAAACTCCTATCAAATTCTGAAAATAGGTTGAAAAAAATAGGAATAATTTTCTTTAAATACCACAAGATTAAATAATAATACCATTAGGTTCTCTTATAATTGCATTCTGCTTCTTCGAACAATTAGATGCACTTATGTTTTCAAGCACTTCTCTGCAAACATGAGGATTAGAAATGAATACTTTATTTTTTAAATGCAATTAAGACAAGCAACCAAACAATCCCAGCTTCAGCTGGCATAAATCAGCATAGTCATACTGGTGGAATTACAATCTACGCTGAATTGTTTCAGTTAATAATCACAGGTTCTTGCCATACGTCTTTTTGTCACTCCATTTATCTCACATGCTGTTTCTTTCCCAACCCTGTAATAAATTCTAAAGAATTAAGATACAAATGCTTACAAAGCAACATGTTTACCCTATGACAATCTGAATCGTTTGCTTTTAACCATAACTGATGCAGCTAGAAAATTTGTCACTACAAGAGGTCTTAGTGTTCATAAGTACTTTTACTAAACTTTCTCAAAGCTTAAACGGTTAACTCAGAGTCTCACTCTGCTATTGCAACACACCACAACCAACTGCAGGTAACAGCAGTGCCGTATGTCATCAGGTTAGGTCAGAATTAGCCCCACAGGCTCCAGTGACCTGATATGCACCCGCAAGGTGTCGTAGGAGTGCCAATATCTCCATTTCTATCCCTCTGCTAGGCCTGCCTTGGTTTTGGTTGTCTTACTCCTCTTCCTCCTTTGCTTCTCCAGGTCACTCTGAAGGGCAGGTTGGTGGGGAACTTTTCTGGACACCAGCCTGGGAAAGCTGCAGTCCCTTTGATGTTTACCTGTACGGACCTGCTGGTCCTCGGCAGGCATTGTGTGCTATTTTCTCACTGGAAACCAGAGCTATTCCTTCTCCCCTCAGAAAAAATGGCCCCAGTGTGGTGGGTAGCCAAAGACCCCAGATTGGAAGAACTGAAGGCAAACTGAGAGTCACAGATTTCTGTGGCCTTGACACTCAGTTTTTGCCCTTTTTAGGGAGATTTTTCTGGTTTTCCTTTCTATATCACCATTGTTGGGACAGGAGCAAACCTAAGTGGTGTAAGAGGACTGCTCATAAAGTTCGTTTTCTCAGCTTACTCATTCTGTAACTTGAATTTGCTCATAACATTTTATAACCACAAATAATGCAACTGTTCAGCTGTCTCTTGGTGTGTAGTTGCAATAGTGGCAGAGCAGTATTAAGTCAAAGGCCTATCTTACGTTAGCCATAATCCCTTTTAAACTGAGTGCTGCAATTTGTAATTTCCTACCCTATACTACTGGTGTTAATTTTTGTTTAACTTTTATGTTGAAAATATCTTATTTCAGATATTTCAGCACAGTAATGATTCTACATAGGTTCAAAAATTCCAATTATAATGTAATTTTAAAGAGTCCAACACTCTTATGGGCTGGCTCACTGCACCTTTTTTTTTTCCTTCTTCTTTTATTCTTTTGTAAAAAGCAAATGCCAGTTGTGAGTTCACGAGCTGTAACAGAAAGGAAATAGATATCAAATCTTTGCTCTGGGCTCAATAAACTACAAGTGCAATCTAGAATTTATGAAGGGGAATTCTTTCCATAGTTGTTTTCTTTTTCTACTTTGCCAGACAGAAACAATTTTCTGATTTATTCTTCCTCCCTTTCCAGAGGTTCTGTTTCAGCAATAGACCAGGTTGCAAACACTTGCAACCCTTGAGCTTATGATTTACGCAAGATAATGCTTTTCAAACATGTGCAGCACATTCCGGTATAGAACTGATGACAGCGTCTAGGGGAAGAGCAGGCAGAAACAAAAATCAAGAAACAGGAGAAAAGATGACCCTCACTTCATGGCATTGCCTGGCCAAGAGGGCACAGCACAGTAAACAGATGTTTACCACCCTCTACTCTTCAGATGTAGAGGGTGGTCTAGGGAAAACAATATTCTCTGTCTCTGAGGGTGGGTATCACTCCTTGATGTCCCCTTTCCATCCTACACTGTGCATGGACTACAGCAGAAGGGAAGGGACAGCTAGTGCATTTCTAGAGGACAGCCATGAGTCAGGACACGGTCCTCAAGTGGCCGGTCCCTCCCGCACCCCTGCTCCTTCCACCGTCAGTGCTGGTGCATAAAGGCCACTGCCAGGTGGTTTTTGGTGTATGACAACTTGACAGCGTTGGACTGAAAGGCCTTGAACAAGGCACTGATGACGCTGCTTTTCACTTCTGTCCTCCAGAGAACCTTGATCCTTCTGAAAATGGCACAGAATGGAACCTCTGAAAGCGCCGGGGGAACATAACAAATGCAAGTGCAATACAGTGCCTGTACAGGAACACTCAGGAGTACTAGGAAAAAGAAAAAAAGAAAAAAAAAAAAAGAAAAAAGTTAAAACTGTCTGTGACATTTACATAAATAGAATATAATCATCCATGCTAGCTTTAGCCAGGCCAGTATTAAAATTCATTTCTTGTCCAAAACATAGTATTTTATCTGTGTCTCACAGGAACAGAAATGAACTCTCAAGAGATTTAAAACATGATTTTTTATGTCTTTCCTAAAACAGAAGCATTCAAGTATTTACATATGCTTGTATTCCTGAATCCTATCACCTTTGCAATGTCGTCCGAGTTTCCTCAGCTTTTTTGATTGCATGGTGAGAATGACACAATTTATAGGTATTGTCCTGTAAGTCTGTCTTCTGTCAATATTACAGTACTAATGGTTCAAACATTTTAAGATAAAATTGATCATCACAGAGAGGATAAGAAAGCAAAAAAACATTTAAAGCAGGCTCATGAAGTCTGCGTCTCTTCCCAATTTTTCAATCAAAATTTCTAACCACAACAAAATGCTACATGGGTTCAGACTGAAAATTCATCCAGCTTAGTGTTTTGTCTGGCCAATAGAGGCTATCTGCAGGTACTTTGGGAAAAAGTATAAAAAACAAGCCATGTCTGAAGTGATCGCTGGTAGCTGGTCTTGAGCCCATTGACTGAATTTGTCATTTTTCCCCCGTGCAGTACTTTACATTACATTTCATCGATCATTTTATTCCCCTGTTGCCCAATACTGTGATATCACATTCCAGCTTCTTATTGTCATCTTTCCAGCTGAGTATCCCAAATCACCTTCAGACTTCATCACCTCTCTATTTTCCTTGCAAATCACGTATAGGTATATTTAACAGTACAGCCTGCAGTAATGCATCTCTCATAGGGCTACATTAGTAACCTCATTCCATTGCTAAAAGTTTTCATTCTTTATCTTTTAGCAGTTATTTACCCCAAAGGGACTTCCTTCTCAGTTGGTGGAGGTTTCAAGTGGTTTTAGGGGTTTTTTGGAGACCTCTGGCAAATGATCTTGCTGAAAGCTTGTAGAAAGTCCGTATATACTACATGGATCTACATATATTACTTACAAAGGACTCTAACAGCTCTGTGAGGCATAACTGCCTTTGATAACATCCATATTGCTTGTTCCTTCCTGTAATGTATTATCCAGTATCTGTTTATTCTACTCTTTATTAGTTTTTTTACTGATTTCCCAGAATGAAAAATTAGACCCACTGGTCTACATTTTCCAAGACCGCTCTTTCAGTGACTGAAGTTACCTTTGTCAGCTTTAATTTCTTTGGTATTGTTGAAGGTTTAAACTATGTGTTATTACCATGGGTAATAGTTTAGCAATTATCTCTTTGAGATTCTTCAGAACACATGGCAACCAGCATCATCTAGTCCTGACAATCTGTACAGTTTGTCCTACTTCAGCCGAAAGCCTGAAATGTAAATACCTGCAAGAAATCCTGTTATGGTTTACATGGTAGCTTGACGTGAAAAATATAGGGGGGGGAGGGGGGAGTCTGTTTTAACAAAGTCTTTCTCGTGGTTTATGTGCAAGGCAGTACATTCTCTTGCCAGCAAAAGGAAAATGCATCATGTCTTTTTCTGGGATCCTCCCTTCCTTCAGGCTGTGCCTCGATACACAGACAGCATCACCCAGCCAGCAGCTGGCCACGAGTGTTGCACAGGGGCAGTTCACCTCTGGGCCCCTCGCTGTGTCTGGCCAGCCTTCTTTCAGTGGCTACCACCTCATGGCATCAGGAGAGGCATAGTTTAATTGCCTTCTCTATCCATCTAATAGCTTTTTTCAGGGGGCTACAAAGTACACAGGGCAATGCCGGTCATTTGGAATTACACACCTAAGAATCTATATACAATCTATACATGCTGCCACTCCAGCCACAGAGTTAACCGTAACTTCAATAAAGTCTGTGTCCATCAAGGTCTGTAACTGGTGTTGCCCTGAAGGTATCCCACAGCTAACTGCGTACTGCGGCAATCTTGTTCCGTAACAGCTAATCAGAAAAAACATAATTTAGGCATACTCTATGGGGTACTTGAGGGAACCAGACATCAAGAATAGTGACATTTGAGGAGTAGGTGAAAAAACCCCTAATTTTTAATGAGAAAGGATAAGGGAGCATTCTGCTGGAGCAGAGCCATGAATTCTGCTGCAAGAAATTTTAACTTCTTAGCAGTTAAACCTGGATTCCCTGTTTCCATGATCATGACTCCTAAAAAGTAAAAGAAAGTAATAACGTCATAGATACGAATTTAAGTGAGGCTAGATGAGTCACTAGAAAATATCATGAGGGAGCCCTCCTGGAGTGATAACTCTGAATTAGATGGATTAACAAGATCTGTCCATCTCCAACTTCCACCTCTTAACTAAGATTTTCCATAGTTTCCTAAGAGTGTTAATTCACGACTTTCCCCCACATACACACTCTTCTTTAGAAAATCTAATATTGGCTATGTCAGGACAATACATGTAGGTTTTCCTGAGTCTTTATCCTCATTCAGGTTCATCTGCTCCCTCTCCACAAAAGGTGTGTTGAGCAGTCTGTAGCTTGACTATAGATGTTAACTAGGCTTAGTTTTGAACAACATAGGAGAGCTCATTCTGGACTTTTCTCAGCTTTTTTCAGTATTTTCCCCAACTTTCTTATCGTTCTCAGCCCAAGATTATCTGACTTTATTTGTAATTGTCCTGCAAACCCCCTGATTCAGGGAGAAGAAATAATTCACAGCTGGTATGTTCCTTAGTGTCTTTGCCAATCAAAACATACAGCTTGCCATTTACTGGCAACATGGTTATCATGATTCAAGCCACTTGGCTCTTCTGTTAGGTCCCTCTGGCATGTAAAGGAAAATTCACACCAGTGAAGAAGAAAACCATCGAGTCATTAAATATTTATTTGAATATTTAAGTCTTTGGCTGCAGAGAAGTGTCTAGGGTGAGTTCCATATTTAACAAGGGACTTACTGAAACCACGCCTGTAGACAGAGCTCTTGCAATTTGCTGACACATTTGCTGAACACCTCTCTGCAAAAGAAAGGTGGAACTCTGTATTATGAGAGACACTAAAATATAAACAATTCCTTTCTAATTTGGGATTGCAGGATGATGCTGGTGGAACAGGAAATCAAATTGCCAACGATACCACATCTGGTGATGAGGAAATTATTCTCCTCTTAGTTAGACAGACTCTGGGTAACAAGCTGGAAGTCAAATGCAATGATCCAGAGCTTGACTGAAAGTAGAGTGTGACCTGTCATGTCTCACACACTGAGCATTTTCAGACTAAGACAATCCATGCTCTTTGGGATCTTTGGCCTCGAACTGAACCTTGCTCGTTTTCAGAGAAGCTGTGTTTCGAGCACAGGCTCAGCAGCTGAAAGACCACTTGGCCACAGTGTTGAAAGAGCTACAGTACATACTAAGGGCTTTACCTGTTGCAGGTGCTGTCTGGTAACATGGTCCCTCCTCACACCTCCTCCTTCATATAACTGCCATAAGCCAAAACAATATCCTTTATGTGCCCTCTTATGACACTGTCTCCTGTCATGAAGCAGAAGAAACCTTACACGTCTATAAATGAGTTAAAAATGAGAAAGGTACAATCAAGATCATCTACTAGACATGCAGAGCAAAGACGACATTTTTTTTCCTTCTTTTGAATGAAAAATAGCTATTGTATCATAAGAATTATTACAATATTAAAAAGAGAACTTAGAGAAAATCAAAACCCAGACAGGAAGTACAGTAGAGGAATATTTTTTGATCCTTCCAAAAGTTTTTGTTTTGAATGAGGTCTTAAACACACAAGGGCAGGCAAAACCCATTAATTTTACAGTTGTATTTGTTTAGCAAACCAAATGGGCAATACTCCCAAAAATAATATGTTCCTAAGGCAGGATCAAGTAAATCAGTCTAATGCTTGGAAAAGGAGGCAGTTTATTCAGAATTGGGAATGTCTTCTTAGGAAGACTTCACTGGCTTGTCTAGATGAGAAAGAATAATATTATGATGACATAAAAGTCTTTTTTTCCCCCTTGTTTACTCATGTAAGTTCTAAGGGAAAGTTTGTTTCTTATATGACTGAATGTTATAAATATATCTATACAAATCTGAAATAACATGAGTGACAGAGGTCCCTTCCTGTGAAGTTGTTCAAGATTCAAATTGCTTTTCCTAATGAGTGTCTTCTTACTAATGACAAGGAAACAAGTCTAGTAGGAGAGACCCATCCCCTGAAATAATCAATACTCGTTGGTTACAGTGCTCAGTTATTCTTAGAAAATCAATCCTGATTTTCTAAGAAAATAGACCAGATGTTGGTCGCTGGCACCACTGAGTTCTTGGTCTCACAGCTGACATTGCCCACAGGAATTGTCAGTTTTGTGCTAGGCTGACTGGTCAAATAATAAAAATGCACTATATTCAAGGACTTATTACCACACACTTAATCATATTCATAATGCCAGGCTGGCACAGCTGTGTACCAATGCAAATGATGCCTTTCAAAAATTAAGTTAAAATTTTAAAAAATCCCTAACACAATGGAAGAAAAAGATTTTTTTTTTTTAAATTTTACTTCATTCTTGGCAAAAGTCTAGTCTGTAGAAGGCCAAAAAATAAGTAAGTTTAAGTAAGTTAAATAAGCTTTCAGGATCTCCTTAGTTTCTTCATCATTAAGGGCATAACAAATTAAAACTGGAAATATTCCCTGCTGCCCTAAAACATTTCATCAATCACAGACTTGTGTTTGTGTTGACATCTTTTTCTTTTCCCTCCAAAGAAAAGAAGTTGGCTAAACAAAGAATCTGCCTAGAGCCAATCTTTTCCCCAAAGGAATCTGGTGCTTATTGGAGTGAAATGAAACTACTGCTTTCCAGCAAGTATTTGTGAGAGGGGAATAGGAATAAAAAAAACTTTTAGCATAAAAAGTAATTGCTTGATCAGTTTAAACACTTGCATAAGCCCTCCTCTTTCTCCAAAATGACAATAATTATAACTTTAAGCCTCTCAGTAGTATGTCTGTCTCCTTACTGCCTAACAATTCACACTAATGCTATAGAGATACTTACAACATGTTCAATATATGTCATAAAAAACTCCATCCCTGAAAAGAAATTTCAAACACTGCGGGACCCAACTTGCAGAAAATGAGCAAAATACACAGGAAGGAGACATATTTGTTTAATTCTGGTTATGCATTGCACATAAAAGAGAAGTGAACTCAATTGGGGAAGGGAAAGGAAGACTTAGGATAGAAAGTATGGTAGCATCTAGCTGACTTGAAGGACCAAATCCTGCTGCGGGACTTAGGATCCTAAACCTTGCTGCATTCTTCTGTAATGTGTTTTTGGAGTTAATAAAAAATAGAATGTAAAAAATTTAGACAAGGACGAATCAGGAATGTAATGCATCTTTGTGCAGAAAAACACTAGAGAGTCAACTAAAAATCTTTTTTAGTTGCCTCTTTTGAGAAAAGAGGAAATATTTGCAGGCAGCACTGAGCACAGGTGAGAGACATAGAGGGGTAGAGGCATTGCCTATCATTTTGCATCTCCTTAGCTTTTGCCAGCTACCACCAGAGCCTCTAAATGTCTGCTCCGGGGCAGTGCAAGGCTCCCCGAGCCTTGATCATACCGAGCTTCCCAGCACCCCCCTCATCCCCAGGCCTCCTAGGGTCCACAGGTGTGTGATCCTGCCATGGGCCCCAGCATGCCTCACTCAAGGTATGCCTGCAGGGAAACATGGAGGGGTCCTCTCTGGCTTTTACTCAGTCTGGCAGCCAAAGCACATGGGAAACATGAGACCATGCTTCAAGGTCCTCTTGGCTTCGACAAAGCGAAGACCGTTTCACTTCAGCTGAATTCAGGCCCCAAGTGAGCCATCCTCACCAGGACTATGTTGCCCCAGGTTAGGAAATTTGGGGGTTCTAAATCTGATCCTTGACCTTCCTGATCCAACCCATCAAAGTGGTTCACATGCCATTATCTCCCTTGTTTTTCTCTCCTCGAATCTGTTCCAACGGTCTGTTTGCCTTGTCTCAGTCTCCCGGCTATTGTCATGGGTTGCACACTCCACTCATAGCCATTGGTTTAGATTTAGCATGCAGAGCTGAGGATGGAGGTGGATGAGGAGAGACAGAGATGTTCTCTGCTGCTGCTGTCAACAGTCTGGTCCATGTTTTCTTCTCTCTCTTCTCCACCAGTGCCACCTCTATCCCTCCAGGCCTTGCCCTGGAAATCCATCCCAATGGAATGACTGTCAGGGAGCTGAGATAACATTCAGGCTTTCACTTATGAACTGAATGTCCCATGAACATTTTATATTTAAAACTTTTGGCTGCAGACCTGATAAAGGCTGATGTACCAAGGATTCGGTGAGGTTTGCTTATTGTGTACAGTGAGAGCAACCAGCACCTGCCAGGGTTCACTTTCTTTCTGGCCAAAATTTTGAAAACAAATAAATCTCCAGCCACTGATAAGCTGACTGAGAAGTTCCTCTCCACATTTCAGCATGTTTTGATAAAAATCTCATCACTGCTAGGGCCAAGTCTTTGGACAACATTATGTTCCCTTTTTCATTTGCTATCAAAGAAAGGGGCTACTCTGTTGCTCTGGGACCTGAGAATGCACACTGTGGCATTCCTCAGACCAAAGGCTCTTAGTCTTGCTGAAAAGAGGTCCACGGTAGTGGACAAAAATTGTTTCAGCCACAACTGAACTGTCCTACCCACAACTAGACATCCATAATTTTTGTCTTTTCAAGGCCATATGCATTTGTTATACAGGGAGTACTGTCACTTCTCGTGTGGTTTGACCAAGAGGAGATTGACACAGTGATCATATATAGCTGAAGGAAACCTGCAGGCACCGAGTTGTAGCCTGCGTTTCAGGGCTGCTCTGGCATTTGAATAGTCTGTGCCTGTCTCCCTAGGGCACTCACCACACCCGTTATCCCTGTCAGGGAGCACAGCCAGACAGCTCTCCGGCCAGCCAAGCCATCAAGGCAAAAGTGTGAGTGGGTTAGTGCTCAAATAACTGTTCCACCGTGTAGTATCATACCCTGATCATTAATTCTGCATGAGTAAAGGTTTGCTGAGCTGTCTATGCAGCATATTACCTTGCGAGGGTCAGCTCAGTTGAGATTTCCAACCTTATGATCAGGAGCCTGAAAAGTGGCTGCCTTTCTGGCTGTGCTTTAAGCCAGGTTTGTTCTTCTATCTGGATGACCCTCTCACTTCAAAATTTACCACTGAGTATACCTGCCTGTATGTTCGTTTCTTTAGGTAGTACCTCTTCTAATCTCCTAGATGTGCAGTGGCTTGCTTTGGTTCAGTCATGCAATTTGAAAGACCTCTTACAACTGCAAATAATGTCATCACATGAACTTTTTTGAACACAAGTTGAAATACAAGAAATTCCACTGAAACATAAGAAAACCCTTTTTTTACTGTGAGGCTGACAGAATACTGGAAGATGTTGCTCAGAGAATCATAGAATCATTAAGGCTGGAAGAGACCTCTAAGATCATTGAGTCCAACCATCAACCCAACACCACCATGCCCACTAAACCATGTCCCTAAGCGGGACCATCACTTCCAGGGATGGTGACTCAACCACTTCCCTGGGCAGCCTCTTCCAATGTTTAACCACTCTTTCAGTAAAGAAATTTTTCTTTACTGAAAGAAGTAGTATCCTTGCAGATATTCAAAACTGACTGGACACGGCCCTGAGCTCCCTGCTCCAGCTGACCCTGCTCTGAGCAGGGAGGTTGAACTAGGTGATCTCCAGAGTCCCTTCCCACATCAGCTATTCCCGGATTCTGTTTTACATGAGCCATTTCGTGCACACAGGACACAAGAAAATTTTGTCATAGCCTTTCACAGTCTACGATGGTCATTAAGAGCCCCAGTTACGGCTTTACCTCAGGCTTGGTGCTGAGGCTGAAGCCTCAGTTGCAGTTGGATACCAGAAATAGCTTCTCAATGAACAGGGAGGGAGGGCTGTGTGGCAGCGCTGTAACAAAAACATGAAAAAATCCGATATAATGATTTTGAAGTCTACTACATCAGAATGCAAAGCATATGTTGAAGAAGTTTTAAATTAAAAAAAACTTATGGATACTTACCACTTCAGAAAAAGGTTGATTCGTTTTTCCAGACTAAAAATGTTTTTCCTGCTGCCATCAGTGAAGAATGCATTAATGAAAACAAATTTCCCATGGACCTTTGATGCCATCTGAAAGTAAGAAGAGAAATTGCTGTTCCTATTCAGATTTTGGTTTCCATGACGCAAGCTGTCACTGGCAATGATGTTATACCACCACTTCCACAGCGTATATTTATCCAGCACTCACATATCCTGACTGGGTTCTAAAATTTGATTAATTCCTTCTGCATCCTACACAAAAATGTCAGGGTCACTTGCATTATGAGAACACAATGACAATTCTTTGCACATTGTTTGTACTTCTATAAATGAAATGTAAATCCCGACCCCAACCCCCAAAATGTCCACCAAGGTATTGGATAGTAATTTCATACACTTAATACAATATTTACATTATTCCAGAACATGTTCTGGAATGCTTGTGTTTCAGTGAACTGAAATTACTTACAGTATATTTTTAATACTAAGCAAGGATGTTTACCATCACAATGAAGAGCAGCAAATTAACCCCACATACTGCCTTAAGATGAGGAAAATATTTGGTAAACAATGTATTAATGAAGTCAAGTGAAACAGCTTTCAAAGAGACATTTGTAAGTCATTTGTATAACTTCATGCTCATTATTAGCAGTAGCTTAAAAGCTGAGAAAATCTGTTAAAATATATTCTTTGATAAATAATCACCTTATTTTCCTACAGCTGTAATTTTTTTCCCCTTGCCTACCATTATTAATGGCTCTGGAAAATAATTCCCTTCTATTCACTTGCATCCTCATCTGTGAACCAGAATTGCTGATGTTATCAGGATAGGCTTTGGAACGAAGCTCATTAAATATTGTTAGCCTAACCCTGCAGTCCCTAAATGACTAAACTTTCTTTTAAAATTAATGTGAGGTTTCTCTGTGAGAGGACTTAGCATTATTATCGTACTGCACTATTCTTCATTGTTTCAGACACCATTAAGCACAGTGCACAAACACACGGTGAAAAACTGCAGAGCATGAGGAGAAAGTCCCTGAAAGCCACAAAAATGCTTAATACTAGTGATTCTTCACTCTGCAACTTTAATAATCATTATGATATGTACTTGATAGAAATGTTGGTGTATAATTTTTATTGCTAAGTTTAGCATATATGTAATCAAGAGTAATTTTTTTCCTTCTTGAGGGAAATGAATGCAAAAACAAAAGTGAAAAAAAAATCTAAAAATACTATTATATTAGCTACAGAGAGAAATAGTCCTTTGCCTCACCAGAGTGCAAAAGGTGACATGAATGGGGCAGGCCCCACACAGTGCTGTTAGAAGTAGAAAAGGTGGACAGATGCAGGACACGTTTATATCTTTCCTTGGAGCGCTCATAGCCTGCAGCATGCCTGCTCCAGGGGAGTGGAAACAAAACTTCCAGTAGGTTTCCAATGATAAGATGCAGACATTTATACAAATAGCCCATGCAATTCCTTAGGTAGGATAACCTTTAAGACCTGACAGTCCTGATGTTCCAGGGTGTAATGCAGCCACCATCCGGGCCAGTAACCTCTCTCTCCACAGACTGCCGATCATGAGCGATGGCGTGCTTTGGGGTGAGAGGCTTCCCGGTGCCAGCCCCTTTGCAGTGCCGGATCCGGCAGGGCCTTTGGAGCCCCAGCTACGCCTGGCACAGCAGGGACGAGTCAGAGCAGAGCCTGCTGCGTGCTAGGGACCTGCTCACACGCCTCGGTGCAAAACCCTGGCTGTGGGAGTAAAACAGTCCCGCCAAGGCTGAAGCCCAAACAGACAGCTGGCGGGGCAGCCCGAGGGAGCCCATGTACCCTGATCTGTTCCCACAGCTGGGAATCCCTGCCCTGGGCAGCACTGGCTCTTGCAGCCGCCTGGTGTCACAGGGAGGAGGGTCTGAGGGCCATAATGCACCATACACCCCTCCTGCCCTCCTTAGGTGGGATACCCGAGAGGTGCATACCCTGGGAGGGAGAGCACAGAGTCCCCACCTGAGATTTTCCCAGTAGCTTTAACACCTTCCTTGGACCACACCACAGAGCCCTTACACACAGTCTAGTATGGAAATCGTGTCCCTCCGCTGCCCTTCGCCTCCTGCACCGCTGCCAGCTCGGGAAGCCCAGCTCGGATTGCAGTGTCACAGTCCCTGAAAGAGCAGTTGTTTTGTTCTCTGTCCTTTCCCCTGGGATTGAGGTTTAAACTGTTTGGATACCACTTAGGCCTAGAGAACCTGGGCCACTTTAGAGAGCAGTAAGTTACATGCTAAGCAGTGCATAATGAGAAACCAGAATTATTTGCGAGAAGAACAACTTGAAGTTTATTTTATTTGATAATGCTTTTATAAAATGCCACGTTTTCATGTTTTAAATAACAATATGTATTTTAAATAATGAAATTACAGGACCTTTTTATTCAATATACAATCCTAGAACTTCTGTTCTAAAACATGTATGGGTTGAAAATGTCACCGATCTAGAGTGGGCTATTCAGTCCTGGGCATTGCATTAAAAAGTAATTCTAAACCAAAGGAACTTGTCCCCCCATCCATCTACTAAATTTCCATGTGTGATTACTTTTCACAACTCTGGAATTCCTGGATGCCAGACTTCAAGTTTTACAGGAACATTAGTTTCTAAGTCACAATCTTAACTGATTGTGGGGTATCACAATGTCACAAAATATCATATCATAATTTGCCTTGGTTTATGTCAATATTTTCTCCACAATGTAAATGTCCAAAGAATCAATAAACATAGGACTCCATGCCCTTTTTGATGAGAAAATCTTCCATTTTAAGAATATTGGCTGTTTAAATTATTAGTGGTCATATGAACCACCACTATACCTAAAAATCTGCCAGTGACTTATGGATGAAATTTTATCTGGCAACCAATGTTGTTTTGTCTGTACTGTCCACATCCTTCATATTCTATTGATTAATTAACACTAATTGGATAATAAAAATAAAGGGGTTTTGTTTCTAGAAACCACGTTTGCCACAGCATATGGCTGATTCAATAGGTCTAGTACTCAGACAAAAATCTCAGAAATCTACACTGAATTAATCCTTAAACTAAAGTCAAAGAAGATACAGAAACTTTCTGGTTAATCATTTGAGCTTCTGTTGAGTTCAATACTACCACAGATACTTCTTTATAGTAGATGCCATGATGGATTTCAGACCCTGTTGAAAAGTAATAAAAGTTTATTCTGAAAATGTCCTACTGACAAAAAAGGTCCAAGGTACAAGAGAAGGAATTTAGTATTCAACATTTTTCCAAGCAAAAGCTTTCAGGGATTAATCCAGAGTTGGTGAAAGCATTTGATGTCCTTCCACTGACTGCAGAGGAGTTTGGATCAGCTTTTAGGAGTGGCGTAGGGGTCATCAGAGCTAAGATTTCTTTCAACAAATAACAGACTGAGGAATTAGAAGCCTACAATAATTTGATTCTGCAGGGATTTTCTAATTATTTAAATAGGAAAATGCTATTAATAAATATTTGCTTTTGTATCATACTTTCACATCGTATTACTTTCCTATAATTCTTTTCACTTGAAAACTTCCAACTGCTTGAAAAACATTAATCAAAGTTAATATAATAAACAATACAGAATCTCACTGTCTGAATTGGAGTCAAATATCTGATTTGCAAATTGATTGCAAAAATAGGGAGAAAGAGTTGTAACTAATTTTGTTGCAAGTTCTTGAACTGATGCCTAACACATTTGGGATGTCAACATTACAGTTTTGAACGGTTTTGGTTTTATGGTTACATAAGTATGTTTAAAAAAAAGGAAAATGCACACTCTGCTAAAAAGGCTGTACATAGATTGAAAAATGGGATCAAAAGTTGCCAAATAATAACATCTTGGACCTTTTCTGCTTGGCAACCTCACACATAATGTAAATTGATTTTTATCTGTTTGGAACAATTTTAGTTATTATCACTTTTAACAGTCACTTTACTACATGGATCAGTTTGCCAATACCAAAAGCCACTTGCGTGTTGTTTGCGCATAGAACACTTATTTGGCCTCACTTTTAAAGATCTCCTTCTAACAAGACACTAATGAAAAAGTCATCTGTATTATGCAGGTGCTCTACAACTGGACCTGATGGGAAACAAAACTGAATTTCTACGGTCCGTGGCACCAGGACAGCCAACAATGTCAGGGTCTCCCAGGCACTCTGCCATGGAGACAGGTACCTGCAAGCCCACAGACTTTCCTGCTAGCTGGAAAAACCACATTTGGATAAAAAACAACCCTCTCTTTTTGGCAAACTATTTAAAATAATGGCTGGTCACAAGAGTAAGCTCTCCAGAGTAAATTTCTCTCTGGAGGAATGAAGGTTTAGCAGAAACAGTGAAAATGACCATGCCTAAGACCCAGAAAAACACACTTGATCAATCCCTTCAAACTTACAAAATATGACAGTAGATCTTTACCAGTCCACACACTTGGTCTGGTACATCATAATCTGGGATATGGTTTCTGATGGTGGTTTGAGGAAAATGGTTTTGGTAAGTAATGGCATGTGATTCAGTGGGGTTTGTTTTTTGCAGTGATTGCCATTGGAAAGATATCAGCACCTACTTGGAGGAACCGATTCTAATTTTCATTTGGAAAATTCTAACACTTCCAAGATAATGAATCCCCATCTCTCTCTTTTCTTCACAGAAGCTAAGAGACTGGTAAGGAGTGATACCAAAATTATTGATTAGCCAGCAATAGCAGAATCAAATGACCCAGTCGCAGAAGCCATATGGGACATATAAAGGTGATACAATAATGTTTAACAACCAGATGCCACTGCAATTTCCCTCCAAACAACTTTCTGATTGAGCTGGCTCACTGGAATAGAATGCAAAAAGAAGGGGGCACAGGTTTCCCAAAGAAACCTGCCATTGCCAATGGAAACCTGGCTGCTGGGAGCTTCCCCTTGCTGATGTGCTCTGTGTACTCCCCTCTCTGGATGTACTCTATCAAAGAGTACCTCTGGCTACCAGAACTCATTGTGTAACTTCAGAGTGTAAGTTCCCAGCTAAGAAATTGCCAGCTTGCTTTTTTCAGACAAGACCTGTTAACAGTGAGCCCTTTAAGGAGAGCAGAGGGGGCTCCTTAGTGTTTGATACAAAGCATATACTTCTGGAAAGGCTCTTCTCAATAAACAACAGCCCATGTAGCCTAAACCCTCCCCCCATTAGCAGCAGATTTGCATACGACCTTGCTGCAAAAAAAAAGAGAACAAAAAGAGATTATATCTTGTAGTTGGATTACTATGTTGGTTTAAAGCTTGCATTCATTGACTCTGATTCTTTCTATGCTCACTGCAAAGTACCTCTTCTGACTTCATTGGAGTTACTGCAGACTTTAAAAAATGTAAATGCTAGGAGAAGCCATCTCAGTCTACTGGCACAGAGGTTCAGAAAGATAATTTTGTGTTTTAAGATGTTTATTCCAGGAGGGAATGTGTATGAAAAATTGTTTAGCAATCTAATCTCCTGAGTCATTTCCATGAGATTATTGATGGATGTCTCTCACTGAGCATTGTAAAAAACAAAAGGAAGTGGAAATTTCCCTGAGAAAACATAATGCAGACCCAAGGATGCTTAGAAAATATGTCTGGGTTATAACGTCTGTCAAAAGCAAGTGAAATGTAAGTAACAGGTGATTCTTCAGTCTTGCTGGAGATGTAAATGTGCAGTGTTGAATCAGAGAAAGGAAAATAGAAATGTATTTTTTATTGCCTCATCTGTAATAAGTTAGACTGGCAGCCTAGATCATCAAATAACTCAACATGACCAGAATTTATGCAAGGGGCAGTTAAAGTGGATCTTGAACAGTCACTGTGGTGAGTAATGAGTTTTGAGCTGGAACAAAACAAACTGTTCTCAAGCAATTTCTCTTGTTCACCTGCCACAACTTCCCATTTCCTCTCTCCTACTCCAGGCAAGCTTTCCAACAGATTCCTTGTATAAATGTAGATGCTAGTGGTAGAATTCTGTCTTTCAAATGCAATGAAATTTATGCCCTTCACTTCAAAGTAATTGGGATTTTCCCCTGGAAGTGATGTTCGGATTACTGTCGAAGCTTGCATTCTTGGTTTGATCTGAGGTGGTTGTTACTTCTTTTTTATGTCAAGGGTAAATATTTGCATAACAAAATTCTTTCACTTTTATTGAAAGTGCATCCTGCCTTATTGCGTGCTAAAGTATTTTTTAATTTCTTTGCATATCCAGTTGATGAAGTTAAAGTGCACTCATAAACAGAGCTGCAGAATACCACAAACAAGGGTAATGTAGCATTTTGAGCTGGTGCACGATATACACAGCAGGTCACTGTGCAGATGCTCTGACTTACAGTGCTGAACTGAATGGGATAAGAAAATGCCATGTGCTCACAAGGCAATTATTTGTGCCTGGCTAATTCCAGCTGACTGCAAAGTGCCTCTCTCAAGCTCTCCGTCAAGGCTGAGTACTGGTGCTGAAAAATACAGTGCAATATGCGGATAACGAAGAGCAGCATGGTTAAGAAGAATAAGCACAGAGATGGGAGATGAAAACTGCTAATTCCCATTTGGCCTTGGATCTTTGTATAGCTTTTGGCAGATTTCTTCAGTCCAGGCCTTGATTTCTCCATTTGCAGTGCAGAGGTAACAGTTTCCATCTACTCTATTCCCCCAGTTGTGACAAGGAACATTTGATGCTTGTATTGCACTTTGGAGGCACACTCAGTTCTTTTATTTATGCTTTTCTTTTCTTAATAAAGCTTATGCTCAGCCACGCTGCACAGTCTAGAATTTTTGAGCACCTTCTTGCCATAGCATGAAATAAGTAAAGAAGACATCAGACAGTCCTCTGGAAACCTGCACAAATTTGGTCATAATGTCAGCTCTCATGCACCAACTGCACTATACGGGAGTCAGCCTGGAGGGGGCTGAGCGTGCTGTACTTCAAAGCTGCACGGAGTGAACAGGCCCCTTCTCCCAGGGTCTCCCAACTTCTGTGGCTAGGAGAATGCCATGGGAACAGCACAAGGAGATTGGTGCCTCTGTCTTGCATAGGTCTTGTAAAGATGTGATGATCACAACACGCTTTATAGGAATCTTATAAATACACTGACCTGTGTGCATGTGTGACTATGTGCATATATGGCAAGAGAGAGAATCCATCAGTGTTTCTGAAGCACTAGTTTTCTTAAGCAAGCCTAGCAGAAGAAGATCTACCAGGAAATGTATAGTCCTGCATTCAGATTGTGTCTTCATGAGCTACACACACACTACAACAGAGGCGGAACAAACTTAGCTACTCACTAAGTCACCATTGCTGAACATATCTGTGAAAAATAATATCTGAACATATGACTACCTTCTAATGTAACTGTAATGTGGCAGATATTAGGGGAGTTGAACTGAAGCCGAATGGTCCATCTCAGTTCTACCATTTCCTAAATTTTGCATGCTTGACTTTGCAGTCAAAGTGTTTCTTTAATGAAGTTTTCTCATTTGAAATAAATTATTTGCTTAGATAACATTATCTAGATGATTCATAGCAACAGACCCATCATCCGTATTTGTACTCAACATGTTGCCACAAGTGCTAGTTACAGGCAGCACTCATTGCCTTACACTCCTACTTAAAGGTCAAAACAGAAGGAAGAGCATTATAATGCTCTTGCTGGCTGAAGTCAGATTTTATGCTTTGCAGCTTCATTAGATGGCATTACATCACAGGATAAAGACAAGCAATGCCTGAATTGATCCTACTTGACTAAATTCTAAATGAATGGAAAATGACTGCATGATTTGCCAAGGAGCAGCAATAATGGCATGATAAATCTATGATTTCTATGAAGATTTATGTCTTTATAGCACTTCTTTTCAGTTTATGTGTTTCAGCTGTGATCATGGAATTTGAAAAACAAAGACCCTTTTGCAAGATGATTTTTCAAGCAAACTGAAAAAATATATTGATTTCTTGGTGTGTAATTTTAGAGTTCTTTCATTTCACTTAAAGAATCGTGCCTTATCACAAGCACAGAAACCTCGTGGTATTTTGGAAGCCTATTTTATTACACTGATAATTACCAGTTATCAAAATGCATTCTTCATCCCCCTCCTGAAAGAGATGGGAGCAGAAAAAAATTGGGCATATATGTCGTAGGAATGTATCTGGAGAGGATGAATCCTTAATGAGTTGATATTCAGGAAGAGGGTTAGGAATCTGGTCTTGTGGACTTTACTTCAGTATGATTTTGAGTAGTTCATCTCACCTTTAGTTCTCATTTTATCCTTCCCCAGAAAATCGCATAAGAAGGATACTCTCGCAAAAAATATCCCCAGAAAACTTCAGAAACCAGCTTATTCAGAGGATGTAGAGAAGATATGACATCTCGGTTTACTGCTGTGATCACCATAACAATTTGTATTTCTGAAGAAGTTCTGTGCAATAGGGAATACACTATATTCTTTCACATGAGTTCTTCAATGCGTGATTAACAGTTTTATTCTCTTTCACTTCCTGCCATATTCTTTCAGGCAGACTCCAATCACACAAAGTAAAAACAGTGTCCTGAAAACAGTTTTATTCAACACACTAACCAGGAGCTTCACTTGCAGAGTCTTGTCTAAATACACAGGTCTGGCTAGGAAAGGGCAGAATAACCCTCTCTTTAGACAAAACTCATTCTCAGATAAAATCCCACATTTTTCTCTCGAGGTGAAGAATAGCTTATTTTGGAATTCAGGAAGCAACACTTCTCAACCATTTGGCATGGTAGCGGAGGGTTTGGGAAGAATCAGACATTAAGGAACTCTTCCATGGCTAAAATGAATGTGCTTGCATATGCTGGGGTCTGAAGTTCTACATTTTCTTTGCTGGTCTCTCTTAAAATATGTTTTGACCAGACTGGGTGAAAAGAATGAACAAGATGTCCTGCTGTCATACCCTGTGGGTGTGTTTTGAGTGGTGTGGGATTTGTTAATAGAAGGTTAATGCTATCTCTTATATTAAACTTTCCCCCTTTTTCCGACTGAGATTACTCCATCTCCAAAACAGACTACTCAACTAGCCAGGCAAGTCTAACCTTATGACATGGTTGTATGACTAAAGCAGAATCTGAGTCCACAAATCTGGCTGTGACTTACAAAGTATGTGTCCAAGAATAAATGAAGGGGTACCATGACCAGAGAGAGCAATGCCTGCTCTGGAGCTAGAGAATGGAGAGCATGCCAGGAGGAAGGTGTTCAAGAATTGCACTGCTCTGGGCTTTTTCAAGAGAAAGCCTGAAGAGGAGAAAGGAATACATACAGGTCAGTGGAAAAGAAATGAGAGTCCTACAGAAGCAAGAAAAAAGCTTTGGAAGCTGTTAATAAACAAAAGAAGATGAGAAAGAGCTCTAAACCTTTTAACTGCTATAGAAAGTATTGTTTTTCTTAAATATGGAAGAGTAGAAGTTTAATACTAGTAGGGGTTGACAGTAGAATGAAGGAGTAGGCTTTGCTTGTAGAGTAATTTTGATTACAGAACAGATTATAATTTTCAGCCTGATTATAATAATTATTTTGGCCCTCCTTTTCAGCACTCTTCTGGTAGCATAATTCAATAGTGTCAGCTACCAGAGCCTATTTCTGTGGCATTTGGCTGTCTGTTTGTCAACATGCATTTGCAGCAAAGAAGCTTTGAAAGGTTTGGGGGTTGGATTTGATTCAAGAAACCATGCAAACATCTGAAAGATTATCCAATCTTTCTGCATCTTTCATTTCTGGAAAAAGGGAAAAACCCTTGGAAATTTCACAAAGACAATACTTCTCTGAGATTTCCGCTACTTCTGATTCTGCTTTTAAATGGAAAACTGATGGGAAAAATTCATGTCAAATACTTTAGAAATATATAGAAGTTTATTTCTTTAAAGACATGATTTTCTTTACATTTTGTGTAATTAATTCAAGTGAATGAACTCATTTTCAGTGTTGAAGACACAAGCAGATGTGGACACAATCATCTGAAAAGTCTAGACCCTGCATATCTGAAAACCTGAAGAAAGAAAATGAGATAAAGAACATTTAGAAAGCAGGGGGGGGGAAAGAGCTTTTTCTACAGTAGCTGTAGTTTGATCATAAAGAGAGATCCTGGTTCAGGGCTCTAACAGCAAGTCAAAAGCACTATGGCCACATGACATAAAATCTGATCTGCTATGAACTCACTCATCAAAACAGTCTGATTATTCAGCTTGGTACTTTGGTACAGCCCTCCCTTCAGTCTGAGCGTCATTTGTCCTCCTGCAAGTAGCCTGAAATTCGTGAAAAAGTCCCCAAGGCAACATACAACCTATATCATTTTATGCAACAGAAATACAGCTGTGTGCCAATGCCTGACCTGGATCAAAACTAGGTGCTATGGCAATGCACAAAACAGATCAGAAAATGAGAAAATGGCCAAATTAAGGAGAAAGACGATTTGGGTATAAAATACAGAGGAGATTGCTAAAATGGAAAAACAAAGAAGGAAGTGTTTTCAAACTCTCTAATTCCTTCAGCAACTCCATTTTCCTCCTACTCCTCCATCAAATAACATACTGTCTTGTTAGGAGATGTCAATAAGCCTGGAAAACAAGAAGTACAAAGCTGTGGCATTGCATAGTAACATAGTCCATTTTCAAAGGTGATACACATTGAAATCAAGAAGAAACTTGCAGATAGCAAGGAAAAGGATTTTTAAAAGAAATACAAGACACCTGATTTTTAACAACTGTTTAGCTTTCAAACAGAGCTGCCTTTGCTGTGTAATAGAAGCAGAGGCATACAGGCTCCTGTACTGGGACTCTGCTAGAACACTAGGATGCGATACATGCGGGATCGTCCTAGTGTTCCCAAGAGATCAGCTAAACAGCTTACAAGAGGGGAAAGGGGGAAGGATAAAGTCTCAAGACCTAGCAGCTGTGGGATTCCATTTTCCCCGCAGCGAATATTTTCCACCTTTCCTCATATAAAGAAGATAAAATATATACAAGAATAGTTTAGTCTGTTATTATCGTCATGAATATAATATTTTTCCCCTTGGCTTTACATACTGGAGTTTCATCAAGCTTTAAAAAAACATTTGAATGGTAAGGTACCAATGCCTGCCACCAGTAAATTAGCTTTATCATGGATTAAGTCCAAGTCATGAAAGCCTTTTTTTTTTTAAACCAGATTAAGGTTTAGTGGCTAACCTATTGCAGTTCAGTTTCATGACAGGCAAGGTCATTTTTCATGAGAAATGCCTAACATTGCTTTCTTGCTGTATTTTGGAGATGTGTACTTCTCTTTTTCTAACATTATGTGCAACAGGAGAGATTGGATGATGAATTAGAGAAGCTGGTATTAAAATATACGTTTAAAAGTTCTGGAAATAAATCCTGCAACACTTGGCTACAGGAATCTTTCAGTGGTAGTGGTACACGGCACCAATCCATGGAGCAAGCATCTGTGCTGCTTCATGCCCTGCTGATCAGAAGATGCTACCAGTGAAGTGAGAGAGATGTATTTCAGCATGACTAACGATTACAGGATCAGACCCATATTTATGAGATCAGACATTCCTCAGTCTTGCTGGAGCACCAGGCCACTGGTGATGGGAGAAAAGAAGTGCAGAGATCCTGCTGGTCTCTCATCCAGCAACCATTCCTGGGGAAGACGGGTTTGGAAAAAGCAGTGACAGAAGTGTAATGGCCCCTGTGTCTGAGAGTTGTGGTTTTACTCTGGGTACATGGTCATGGCTTCACTGATTTATGTGTTACAAATCAAAAATTTAAAAAAAAACCAACAGCAGGAACGAGGCTAGGCTTTTTTCTGTTTTCTTCCTCCTCTTCTCTGACAACAGAGACTCTGCATCATGAATACTGCTCTGCTAAACCTTTTCCTGATAGACAAGTCTCTGGCCACCACTTTTTCCCACCCGTAAGTGATTCTTCTCTGTTCCCTATCTCTACTCACAACCTCCTTCCTACTCTGAGTATACCTCAAAACTCTGATTACCAGGCGTCCCCTTTCCTCTGTATAGATACCAGATGGACCTTCGGACGCCATCATGCTGACATCCAGGTATCCCACTGATCTCCTTTCTTCCTGTCCAGCCCCTCTATCACCTATCTCCAGCCCTTTTTTCGTTATTCTTTGTGTAATGCACTTTTTTAATGCCTGCGACTGGGAGGAAAAAATCCTCAGCTGCCTGTCTATAGGGAACATTTCTTCTGTGCTGCCCTGTAATGCCGCACAGGGCATTAACCATGTATCCCTCCAGCGAGTTCCTGCAAAACCATGGGAAACAAGGGATGGGCTGTTGCTCTGCACTCTGCATCTTCTCATAAAACAGAGTGTCCTTTCCTTGTGCAGGTTACACCGCTCTTGTCTGAACAAAAAACTGCAGTACAACTCAGCATGAGGCAAGAATCCTTACGGAGTACTAAAATACCTAGCATTACAGTATGAGTCTTTGCGATACCTGAGTTAGTTTTTTAATGACTTCATTTCTGAATCTATAGTGATGTCAAAACTAAGAGGCAGTCTTCTGGGAATTTTCATGTAAAACATCACTTTTTTTGAAGACAGTGTTTCCCTTGACAGTGACCAGGATTCCTGCCAGCCTAAACACAGACTTTTTTTTCATTGGACCGTCTGTGTGTGATTCAGTGAAATGGATGCTGTAGTCCACAGAGAGTTTTAAAACATCAGCTATTGTGCTTCTGGCATTTTCCTCGTCTTTCAAAAGGAGCAATCTTGGGCTTAGAATTTTTTTACTTTTTTTGTGAGTATATTCTAGGTGATGGCCTGACCGTAAATTCTGGGCAGAAAATAATGCAGAAATGTCTTGTTGATTTTTGAAAGCATTTTTGAAGTTACAGTTCCTTTAATTCTACAGGAAATAAGAAATATTAAGGTCAATCAAATGTCAACTTCAAAGGTGGAGGGCTCAAGGCACTTACAGTTCTGTATACCTCGAAATTTTCTGGTGATTCTGGTACAATGATAAGATTCACAGAAGTCAATTCAGTGAGAGACTGTTCACATCATGCATAAGGACAACAAAGTCCATGGCAATGGTCAATATTGATTGATTCGGTGAATATTTCATCCTCCCTGTTTAGGAAAAAAGAAATATATACACAGCAAATTCAAAACCTCCACTACATAGTAGAACTAACCACATTATCTGGTATGAATACAAAGTCAGGGACTTTGTTACTGAGCAAAATGCAGTACATATAGACCCAAAGAATTACTAAGGGAATGTGGCTGGAAAATAAAACCAGCAGGGGTGCTGGAGGGAGCACTAAGGAAACTGTTTATTGAACTATAACCTGTTCCATATAGGGTAAAAACGGTTTACTCTTCCCAAGCTTTGTAGAGTTTACTGATTCACCAATTTAGGTCAGAAAAGATATAGTTAGCTGAAATATTTCTTCTTCAATTTGTTTTGCATTAGACAACATGTATGTATTTCTTTTAGCTAGCATGTTTATTTGATCAAAGGCTATTTCAGGGTCACATTAATTTATGAACGAGACTCCCATGATGCTTGAGCACTTATGTTAACTGGCTTAATATAACCTTTTCATGACCTTTGAGCTTGTAAAGTATTTTAAAAAAAAATAACAGTCTTTCTTTGGACTTGTCCAAGATGATTTATGTATTTTGCACTTTTACATGTCTGCTTTTAGAATTTGCCAGACAAATACCAGTTATGAAGATTTGTGCGTCTGGTACTTCAGTGGTTCTTCATATAAGATAAACAGATGAGATTAGCTCCTTTTTATAATGTGCTATAAACAAGTATGGATATAAACATATATATACACACACACATACACACACACACACATATATACTAAGCTTGCTCAGTTTCAGTTACTGACAATCCATAAGGCCAGAGCAAGACCTGCCAATATAGACTTAATGGGTTATGGACTTCAGAGACAGTCAATAAGGTAATTGAACTGCACAAGGTTAATTTTCTGGGGTTTTCTTCATACTAAAAATGACAGCCCATGTTACGGTGATCATCTGACCCCAGCATATCCAGCTTGTAAAAGGTTTTCCCAATGCTGGACTGAGCTGTCTTCCTAACATAAAAAATAAAAAATATTGTAAAGATTATCATGATAGATTGCAAATTTATCACCTGCCTTGCTAAACCGTCCAAAGGTCTAACCATCTCCACTGATGGAGACGATTATGGGGACCCATAAGATATGGGGACCCATGTCTTATTTCAAGACTGAGTGTTTCTGTCTTCAGAGCCCTGTCATAGATCTAAGCCACATTTATACAATCTCTTATCACACTGCTATGTATGTTTAACAAAACACTGAAAGCATCTACCCTTTGACATATATAGTCTTCATTTAAGTAACTATAACGTGTTATTAAGATCATCTCTCAGCATTCTCTTCAATACATTGATGCATCTGAATAAATATTTACACCATGCAAAGGGGCACGGTGCAGAGACCCCTAACCAATGACCATTACGGGCACCTGCATGGCATGCATGCTTGATGGAGGTAACAGCGCAAGCTCACAGAAATCAAGCCACATCTTTGCACCTCAGCTCGTTAGTCCAGATGAAAGCATGCAGTAAGTCATCTCTATGGGGTCTGCATTTGGAGATCTAGATGTAACAGCTGGGTCAGCAGTACAACTAGGTAAGTTCTTTACTTTACTATTGGAATTCAGGCTTGGTCTTCTAGCACCATATCATTTTTCAGCTCTCTACAATACCTCTACAACTTTTTTTTTAATTGTGAACATCTTGAACTGAATACAATAATCTCCATATAACCTACCATTTGACCAGAAACTGATTCTGGGAGACAGCCCCACATACTGATGCTTCTCTCAGGCTACTTGTAAGGCTAGAGGAGGGTACTAAACCATGGTAGGGCCCTGTACCTGACTGCTGCCCAAGCATCTCAGAGGGATGAAAAGTGACAGAGCACCCAATGGGAGCAGGACAGAGTGGCATTTATAAACGTTTACAAGAAAAGATTGAGCTCAGGTAAGGGGAAAGGTATAGAGTTCTACATAGTAGTATAACCTTTGGCTCTACATACTTTAACCTTAATGTTTTGTTTGTGTGTCACTGACAGTTAACGGTGACAGTGATTGCCGAAGGAAACTCATCCACCTCCCAAACTCAGATCAGTTTTCCATGTCAATAGGGTTCCAAAACTGCTCAACACATTGTCATAATAATTCTTCTTTTCCAGTTTCCATGCAAATGTGTTGTCACCCATGGCTTCAACTCGGTGATGGAATGAAGTCAAGAACAGGATGGAGATGTACAAACACAGATCCAGAGTCTAAAACTCAGTCACCCTCTTCTGTGCTTCATTTTTCTGCCTGTAAAGTAGAGAAAGAATTTTCCAACTGATCATGATCTGTAAAGGTAAGATCCACTGTGAAGCATTAGTTATTCAGAACCACAATAAAAACAGTCATTTAAATTAAGAGATAAGAGGGGGAAAGGCACTAGAACAATTAGATTTAATACTGAGGGTACATCGTTCTGGCACAAAAATTTGTACAATAACCATGCAAGCTGAAATACTGGACACAAAACGA
Organism: Pygoscelis adeliae; assembly: GCF_000699105.1. NCBI lineage: Eukaryota > Metazoa > Chordata > Aves > Sphenisciformes > Spheniscidae > Pygoscelis > Pygoscelis adeliae. Next base: position 6,388,254 of record NW_008824338.1, read on the forward strand.
ACTTATTAGGCAGAAGCCCTTTAGGACTGATTTACCCTGCAGTAGGGTAGACCCATATCATCCCATAGCTAATGCAGCTATGACAGATTTGGTACCTGAGTACACAGTGCTAGATGCTCCCAGGTAGATATAGCTCAGGTCTCATTTGAATAGCCATAATTTAATTGTGGCTTAATAAATCTACAGGAGAGAATAATTTTTTTTTTTTCATTTACTTGAGAAGCTTTGTCAACTGAAATAAATCACTTCATCCTGTTAAACCATTTCACAGGGAATATGTGCAAAGGGGAGTAGAGCCCATTTCAAAGCACTCAGCAGTCAGCCAAAGTGACATCTCTCTGACAGGTGACACATTCCTCCTTGCAAGTTTCGGAAATTTAACACAGTGCGTAGACTCTAGTTCGATAGTTATGTAATGTTCACAGCTCCTAAGGGAAAGACTAGGATATCACACAGAAGGAGAAGTTCTTGTACACATAAAACAAGCCAATATTCAGATTCTGTCAATATAAATGAGTTGGCGTCTGTTTCCTAGTCTATTGTAGGAAAGAAATATTATACACACAGCCTCTTCTCTGTTGTTTCTAGCCTCCCCCTTTTCAGCCAGTCAGCAAGGCAGTACCATACGCAGTGACCTGGACTAATTATTTATTTATGGCAATTTTTCATGTATTAAGCAGCCAGAATGCTTAAACAGTAAGGTTGCTTCCTTCCACAACATGTTTACCATCTGAATTAAATGGATCATAAAAGAAAAGGATAAAAAAGAGTAGTAAGTTTACATAATTTCCCAATAAAGCTCTCATTCTCGAAGGCATTTAAGCATCTAACTCCCAGTGAAATAAGTGCCTTCCACTACTTACAGATACGGACCAAAGCTTTGGCACAGGTGCCAGAATCCACACATACCTTTTTGGTCCATCAGAGTAGCTCTCTTTTTAATGTTTTAGTCAATGGCAATAGAGTGGAGGAATTCTGAAGAGCCGTTGGAATGAATCAAA
>NW_008824338.1:6389269-6400302 GCF_000699105.1 Pygoscelis adeliae
CTGCTGGAGAAAAGCAGGTTAAGAATGAATAGATGGAACCACTATGCCCCCAAAAAATGCTTTCTCCAGATGATAAAATGTTCTCCTTAAGCTCCAGTTTGTTTCCCATTTCTGACTTCAGCATGGACACTGAGTGAGTCACTTCAGTTCTGCACTAATTTTGTCTTCCACCTTTCAGTTTACTTAATGTGAATTTCATCTTGGCTGAAGTGTCAAGCTGCTAAATAAATATCAAGACAGTATTTACCAACAAATAGAGAGAAATAATTAAGAAAACCATTCTGTATATAAAGAGAGGAAATACTCTAAAATCTGCAACATGACAATGGCTCCTGAAAAACTTTTATCTTTTTTTTTTTCCTGAAGTCAGAGAAAAACAGAAGGAGCTCAGCCTGTTGTTTGGGCTACTGAAGTCACATTCAGAATATGGTGTAAAACTGATCATTAAAACATAGCACTTTAAGAGGAAGAAAAACAGCACTGGGTAATTAGAAGTACGCTAACATATTAGGTACAAAATAGAAGCTCTTTGGTATGTTCCCATAGGCTTTATTCAGACAAGCCAACTATTTGAACTGAATTTGTCTGCTTGGAATTATGTTTGATTCCACAAAGGTAAAATGCCTGCAAGAGATATAGGCATATGGGATTCAGATGATTGCAGCAGGTAACTTCAGGGTCATTATTTTTAACCTTTTGGACAATTTCTACCTGGAGCAGACATGGATCCAGCGTTCCACAGAAAATGCTGGCACTTCAGGCACAGTGACACCGGCTTGAGGCTGGAGAGTTTATTCAGCAGACTGTGTGCTCTTCTTTCCTCAATAAATTAGCATTTTTTATTTCCAGAAATAATATAAATTTCCCAAACAGCTGATAAATATTCTTAAGTCAGAAAAGGCTGCAACATGGAAAGGACTTTAAGATGCATAGGAAAGTCCCCTGCTTCCCACGAGGCTGGCAGCCAGGAGTTCCAGCTCTCTGGGGTTGAGCTGTGGCTGCCCGGTTGCTATTTGACCAAGGCTGTCAGGGAGGGTCTGTTGGCTTCCTGCATCCATCAGTTGGTCATATTTTTACTGGATTCATCATGTCTCTACTGGTGTTCGGCTCTGACTGATCTGTGTTTCTTGGGCAGACACATCAGGTCAAAGGGTTGCTTCTTGCTGACAGTGCCTGGTTTGGTGCAGTCAAGGAGGAATAGCTAGAGCACAGCCTGGGGTTATTGCAGCTGCAGCTCCAAACCTATAGTCAACATGAAATGGGGCATAACTGCTCAGAACTTGTGACTGACCTGCAGAATAAGTCACCAGGCATCGGCTGGTGTCTGACAGCAGGCAAGTCAGAGGAGGTACCCTGGAAAGGACAGCAGCCCGCTCCGGGCCCTTGTGCCTTTTCGCAGTCACGATACATGTTTTACATACATATGGGCACCACAGTGTTGACCTCTCACTGAATGAAGATACATGGACAGCCCAGCCCAGCCTGAAGATCACTGACCAGGACAGTAGGCCAGCTGGTGTGTCTGGGGTCACCCAGGGCTCCAACCACACAGCTTCCAGCTGTGACAAATAAATACACTGAATTCACAAAAAGTGATTCTCCAGATCAAAATAACGAGTTCTTAGGCAGGAACAGAGACTGAGATTTCCAGTGATCAAATTAGGTGGATAAACAAGAGAATCACAGAAAATAGAGCTGGCTGGGTCACCTAGTTCATCCAATTGACAGCTCAGGACATCTAGGACAGAACTGTTGATGTCAGTCTTGTAAAGAGTTGGAATTAACTCAGTGCAGAGCAGGCAGATGAGCAGAGAGACAGACCTGGAAGAGTTAAACCTCAGGAACAGCCAGGCACTCAGAAGATTTACTGTAGGTGGAATTTCATTACACAGAGAAACTCATGGCTAGAATAAGCTGCCAAAGGAAACAATAGAAGCTACTACCTTACTTTAAAGACTTAAGAAAATATTTAAAAGAAATAAATATTTGGTAGTACATCTGCCATCTCAAAGGATACCTAGCTTCCTTTCATCCCTACAGTGTTCTCTATTCCAGCTGCAGGATATTTTTCCTCATTGCACCGCTAATTTTTTTTTTTCTTTAAAAAACCACCTCTTATAGATTAGGCTTAAAAGCAGCATCTGCTACATTTTAAGTTGGTTCTCTGTGCTCACCCAAGCTACGGTTAGTCCCACTCCCAGCAGAATGGATATAAAAGCAGCTTTACTCTGCCTTTTGGCCTCTCCTCAGCTCAAGGACAAAGAAAATGGCTGTGTCGCCCCCCAGACTATATCCCAGCAGGCTCAGAGCTGCTCTACTCATTGCCTGGCAGCTATGGAGCATATATAGGGCACTTCCACATCTGCTCCAGGCTGGAGAATATGCTGACACTTAGCCATCTCTCTCTGCTTGCAAGTTGACCTGTAATACTGGAGTTTGGCTTACTTGTTCTGCTGACAGGCAGTGCATAAGGCACTTCATGGGACTGTGAAGGAAGACCCTCTAAATCTCTAACCTCAGCTGCAACAGCAAAAAAGAGTTAAAAAAATTTAAGTTCTGAATTTGGAAGTTATGATTAATTTCTGTGTGGGGAAGGAGAATTATACATGTATTAGTTTCACCATGTGAGGAACATATTTTTGCCATTACCTAAGTAATGAAGCTCCAAGGACAAGAAAAAGGAACTTGGAAGGCCTATTTTTCCCATTTTGATCCAATAGCAGCGGGGGTCGGTGCCTCCTATGTCAGCTTGTTATAATGAAGAGTTACTAAGAGGTTTTTCTACTTGTCAGCTTTCTGACAACTCTTGAATGTGGTAAAGGTGGGCTAGGAGATGATTAGTCACCACCTGCCTCTAACAAACAAGTTCTCCTGAGTAACTCATGTGAAATCTTTAACTATGAATAAACTCATTTAAAGCACCAGCTCTCCTGAAGGCTGTCTGATGGCAGTCAGGCCCTGTTCCTCTTCCCAGGAGGTGTCTTGAGCACTGTCCTGCAGCGCAGCTCTGCAGCCACATGCTCCAGTCCTGAGTGCCTCTGGATGCCAATGGGGAGAAAGCCAGGGGACGAGGCATGCAGTGCAGTTTTTGCTCAGGGCATAACATGCATTTTGCATTTTGCTTCATGTCCCATTAGGCATATTTGGACAATACAAGGACACTGGGGGTAAGGACCAGGACACTGTTCCTTGGCCAGCACGTGCATCCCGACTGCAGTATGACAGCCACAGCTGGGACACTGCCTGTGGCTGTCCTTCAGTGTTACACCTTGCTTCTTGAATGGTGCAAGGAGCTTCAAATGCCCTTCTTGCATGTTTTTGTGCCAGGTGTGTTTCATATATACATATTAGGTATAGGAACAACAAAAATAATAATATGTATTATTTTATTACTTACTGATTCCCTTTAATTCCTCCTCTCTTCTACCATTTTAACTGAGTTCCCAGCTTTGCACTGTCAGTCCACTACACTTCTTACTTTCTTTCTCCCATCTCCTTTATTTAGGCTCTCCAGTCCCACTGTATGTGTCAACATCAGCGTATATTTTGCCCCCAAAGACTAACATTAAATTCATAGAGCACTTGCACAGGTACTCACTCTCTCACACACACACACACAAAAGTGTGGAAAGGCATAACAAAAAGAAACCTTATGTCTGAAGAAGTCAATGCACGTCTTTAGGCTTCACACTTTTCTGGCACAAAATTATTCCCTAATTTGTTACAATACTTGTCTAATAGTAGCAGATAGTCCAAAAGCCAACCCAAATAAAACACCACAGCCCGAACTGCTGGTACCTAAACTAATTCTTATGCATATTGTGCCTTGGGCTGTATTCAAAACTGAGTTTGGCAGCATCCTTTTATCATTTAATTTGGAGTGCCTCATTCCTTTTCTCTGCTGGACTTTTCTTCTAACACATTTCATAAATACACTGGGCACCAAGGGAAAGTTGGCAACATTCATTCAAACGACCTGCTTGAAGAGAGAAAGGAAGATGATGATTGGTGCCTATGTAAGATGATGAAGAAAAGGCCTGAAGAGCAAACATGGTGATAAAGAAAGGAGTAAGGGGAATTAGCTGTAAAACTCAGAGTTTAGTTGGGGTGGTTGGGACATCAAAAGCTCGATGCGCCATCCTGCACAGTGATGGCATGACAGCTTCCATCCACATTCATCTAAGGGTTGAGGTAAACATTACTCTGCCCCCTTTGCTGGGAGGTGGGCTCTGCTGTCTTCTGGGAGGGGGCTATGTTTCCTTCCACATCATCCTGAAGTGTGATTGCAGGCAGCTTGTTATATTTCTACTTACTTGTTGAAAAATAGATTTTGTGTAGTGTTTTCCTTTCCAAGGAGCTGTGGGATGAGCTAGCAGGCTGCTAGATAAACACCCAGATGCATACTTGAGAGATCTAAAGGGAGGGAGAGACAGTATTGTAATTCAGCTGTTAAACCAAAGATTGTACACGTAGCATTAGCTGAGACATTTTCCCAAGCGAGATAAATGGCTACCCAAGCATAGGTACCATTAAAGGCATTCACATGGTAAGGTAAAAGCAGCACAAGCTTCTGGAGAACACGCAGACCAGAACAGACAGTGGTATTTTAATAGAGACTCATATCCAGGTGAGTCACAGAGAGTTTTAGACCTTTTGGGAACAAGATATATTTTAGCAAGGCGGATTGACCCATTGAATGTTAGTTTGTTCATCTGACACTGGGAATGAATGGATCTGCCTCTTGTCACTCTGAATTTTGGTTCTCTCCCATTCAGCTCTCCCCTATTTTCCTATACCATGCTGAACAGAAAACCACCTTCAAGGTGTTCACTTCACAGTTCCCAAGGATCATATGGTTTCATTTAGATAAAAAGGCTAGGTGATTTACAAGGGACAAGCAAGTATCAAACATGCTCGTTGCACCAATGTCAATTCCTTTTGAAGCACAAAATCCACAGCTGCTGTTCTAACGTTTCCACATCCGCTCCAGGCTGGAAGAGTGTTTTCAGATTATAAAGTAGAGTGAATCAGCTCAAGAAGAGCAACTTGCATTCTTTGGCAAAGACTACAGGTGCAGGGTGGGTGGAAGCAGGGGGAAGGGGCAGAAAGCACCATACAAATTTCTCCGTCAAGCCTGGGGAGAAACCTGTTTTGATGCTAGCCCAGTCCCTGGAACACTTCCCCATGAAATACAGTTTGTCATCCATTTCCTGGAGAGCACACTTCCTTGATTCCCAGAGAAGTGTATGCTAAGAACTTAATGGTATACTTTTGCCTTTGTGTAAAAGATCATCTCTCTATATAAATAATATTTTCAGTACTTTCTGTATTCAGTTATACTTGGGAGTATTGGCTGCTAAACTGGACTTTGCTGTCTGTGTTTAAATTCTGCAGGATGATTTATTTGTGAACAACCCATGTTACATCTGTTTTATGACACGTTGGGGCAATTATTCAGTTAAAAGTCTTTGGTTCCAGTTTTGCCCCCAGATAAGCAGACACAGCTGCCATTGAACTGTAAGGACACATGAAAATTACATGATTCTGATACCCACTTCCCTGTAATCCATCCCCCATCATCCGATACAGGACAGTCAAACAATTGTTGAGTCCACTCCAAGATTAATCCGCTTTTGTTTTCACAGGCAGAATAGCCTGGGTAGCTTTTTCTGAGACTGGACTTCGTATTTTCTAATACAGAAAAAAAAAATCCATTCTGTTCATAGAAAGCTGTTCACAGATCAAAGAGATGAAGAAATCTTCCTTGCACTGATTAAAACCTTTTAATTTGCTGGTTTGCTGAAAGATTCACAGATACGCTAGATAACATCTGGAGTCATAGTAAGGGTCTACAGAACCACCTCTGAAAAGATGCGTTAAATAAAACAATGAGGTACCTTCAGTGCTGGTGAGGGAGAATAATTTGTGCTTCTGCAAGCAAGAATAGCTGGCAGAGTGAATGAGGAGCCCAAAGAAGGGAAGGAAGAAGTAAATCAAGAAAATCTCAGCTACACTGAATCCAGAAAATCTGTGCAGTTTATGGCTACATGGTGATCGCTACAGAACTGACAATTATATTCACATTACCAATGACGCTTTCAACTGTAAAGCCCTCACCTGAGTCCTGTGTCAGCAAACTCGTTATGACAGAAGACAAAGAATTTGGTCAACACAAACATAAACTATCACATTGTCTTTCTCTACCAATACTTCCAAGAAAAAGAAAAAAACCCCAACAATCCAATAATCTGCATAACATCTTTGCTCTCCTCTGTCACTAAGAGTGAAAACTTTATGGAAGACATAACAAGTCTTCAGGAAACCTTGAAAAAGAAATAAAATTTAGAATTTCTTTATATTGTAGACATTAATTGAACTAGCTGAAGAGGAAGAATAGATGAAAAGAGTGGGTTTTGTTGAAGGTAAAGGAAGGAAAAACCCTTGCCCTAAAGTAAGTTTGCAGGTCTGAAGTCATTTTCATTTTGATGTTTCTGACCTGAACTGGTACAGCTCGGCTGGTTAACTGAAACCAATAGTACCTCAAGCAGAGCTAAAATCTATTATTATTGTTGTTAATTAATAACTGTTGGTTTAAAAAGCACTTAATGTATTTTCCCTGTTTCTTTACAGTTAGACTATCCAAAGGGATTTCATGTTTCCATTAAAAATTTAATTTTCTTAAAATACTTTCCATGTCTTAAAAAGTATTGCAGGAACTTAAAAGTAGCCACTAGATGACTCCAGGTGGCACAGCTAATATCTGTGAGCCTAACCCAAAGCCACAGACTTCAGCAATTTTTGCATCAGGCTGCGTGAAAGGACAGATCAGGATACAAGAACTCTAACATAATCTAAAAGCTAAAGCTCAATGAATATAACTGACTCTGTACAGCCTTATATGCACACTTGCATTGCCATACTCAAAAATAAAATAATAACAATAAATGTGCTGGAAGTCAAAGGTCTCTTTATTCTTCAGCACCCCAATATGTTGTATGCAGTACACAAATGTAATGAATCCCTGGTCCTTGATGTTAAGTGTTATCAATCTCAGCAGTTAGAAATAACAAGCCTACATTAAAAGTGTGCTATTCACCTCGGTACTTCTGAAAATTGCCAGAAAACTGCCCAAAGGTGACAAACATGTAAATGAGCTCATTTTATTTCTTTTTGCAGAAAGTCTCTGCAAAGCTGATTCAAAGCAGTGTTCTCCTCCACAGGGCCAGTTTGCACAACAAAGTGATCCAAATTACATATTGTGCAATTCCTAAAGTATCCATGTTCCCAAAAGAAAGTTACCTTTTGCCTTTTCTCTTTGTTTGCAGGTATGTTCAGGATGGGGGGAAAGATTTCTTGTACCTGTGCTAGGAGTAACTGGACCCGAGAAACAAGCTGATGTGTCTGTGCTACGATAAGACATTTCCATGGTATTTCTTTCACTAAAGAAAAAGGAGGATGGAGAAAAAACATTTTCATTTAAAAATTGGCGTGTCCAATCCCAGCCGGGTAAGTAGTGATGGACCAAGTGGCAAGTTCTCGGTGGCTTTTGAGAGAGCTTTAAAATCAGCTCAATTTATTATTGTGGACACAGCCTATGCAGTCGTAGCAAGAGAGGCATTGTCAGCTCAAAAGCCAGTTTAATGACCCAGAAGAGATCCTTTTAGAGCCGAGTGGCTGGCTGGAGGGAACTGGGGAAAGGAGATTAGTGGAGAGGTCTGCTCTTCCTCCTTCCTTGCTATGGCTGTTTTGTGGATCAATGGAAAACCTGTTTCCAGTTTTGCCAGTTTGTCATTTGTCAACCTCAGTAAAAAGACCATTTAAAGAAACGTCATTGCATCGCAGGAGCCCGGGACTCATTCTGTTCTGCTAGCTCTCGCCAGTGCCAAGATTAACACCTGCGGTAGGAAAAGTAATATAACCGCTAACGCTGCATGTTGGCATTCTCACCAGCCCAGAACAGGCTCTTACTTGGTATAGCCAAGTGCTCTCTCTTTCCCCCATCTCCTTCTCCCCAGGCAGGAGAGATTTTTAGAGATTCAGGGGTAGATAAAGACCTTCAGCTAGTGCAAACTGGTGTGGATTCTCTGACTTTTTACACAAGCTAAGGAACTGGTGCCAAGAGCAAAGAGTTATTTTCTGTAGGGAAGCAGGAGAATATAAATTTAATTCTCACACTCTGTTCCACTGAAGCTGGCATGAGCAGCCACTGCTGAGTGACTGCTGTTTATGTGTCCCACTTCCAGCTGGTTTTATGAGCATATGTTATATCTACAGGAGATCTGTGTAGGGAGCGGAAACAAAGACACTATGGAGTGATCTGTCTTCATCGGCTGGAGAAATGCTTAAAAAAAGCACTTTTTACACATGGAATCAGAACTGCACCAGTGCTGAGGAATGAGTTTTACAGGCAAATTTGGGGACCAAGGGGGCACCGCGAGCTGTGAAACTGGCACAGTTCTTCTGCTAGGGGTGGTGGAGCAGAGAATAAGGATGTCCTAACTCTGCCTTGTCAGGAGCCCAGGTCCTTCCATGGAAATGTCCTCGCCATCACTTCACTAAGGGCAGAAAGGACCAGAAGGTGTGGAGGAGACCTTGAAACTGCAGGATCTGCCAGGGTGGAGACCTACTACACCCTGTGGCTTGCTGTGGGACCGTGCTGCCCCCAAAGCCCATGCAAGCATCAGAGCTCGGCCAGTGGCTTTATGCAACCTCCCGCTGAGCTGCAGATGGGCCTGGGAGAAGAAGTACTTTCACAGTCTCTGTGGTTGTGAGCAGCCAGCAAAGAGAAAGGTATTCTGCCTCTTTCCAAGGTCAAAGCTCGTCTGCAGAAAAAGTCTCAGTCAGACCCTCACAAGTCATATCAGTCGTTTTTCTTTCCCAAGCATTTTGTTACACTTACTAGTAACAGGATCACTTAAAATTTCAAAATGTTTCATGCAGAAAGGAAACCTTTTGTTTGAAATGCTATTTGTCAGCAACCAGTTACTCTTTATTGTGAGCATTTGATTTATATTGTGACAACATGAAGCACTCGATAGAAAATAAGTAACTCACTCAGGATAGTTCATTTTAGATACAAGAGATCCTGCATATCTTGATAAGTCCAGATCAGCAGTTCCCATATTTCTTCAGTTCTTATTCCCCTAAATCAGCTTCACAGGGACACAGAGATAAATCTTAAAGCAGAAAATGCTATTTATGTTGAATTCAAACAGTTGAAGACCACCACTGCTAAGCTTTACCAGAATAAGGACTAAGTCCTGCTATCCGATATCCAGCAGATTTTGGGAAGGAGCTTAGCTGAGCTTACTACCCCAATGACTGGCTTTAACATTTTTGAGCAGGCACATAAAGCACATTTTCACCCCTTCTCCCCCTTGCCTCCACCAGTGCAAGTACTTTCAAGCTTTTCTCACGCAGAGCTAGTTCAGGATTTTGAGGAGAGCTAGTGAAATGATTCATTGGGCAAAAATTCAAATGTAAATGCCTTACTTTAGGGCAGATTTACAAATGCAGCCAGGGAACAGTATTCAAATTCCCAAATCAGTGCAGGAAAAGAGTGCAAGGCAAGGAGAAGAGGCAGTTGCTGTTTTCTGACCTTGCTTTCCACTTGGGGAAAAAAAACCCAACGTTTCCAAAAGACATAGAACTCCCACTCTCTATTCAGAGACGATTAACATAAGAACAGTTCTTGACTTATGTAAAGAAAACTTGCCAGATTTATCTTCTGTACCTTTCTAGTAATTGCTTCCAGTTATGTAGCATGGCTGCAGTATCTGGAAAACGAAGTCAAAAGCAGTGATTAATTCAACAAAAATCTTCTCTAGTTAAAATGGTTTGCTACAGAATCCTCTTGCATGAAGATTCACAGGTCCTTTAAAATCAACCCAGATAAATAAAAACCCTGATCTAGGACTTGCTCCAAAGACCTTTGAAATCCTATAGTCAGGCCCTCACATTCTGAAATGCTTTCCCATACTCAGCGTCTTTTCCTTCTTCTTAGGAACAACTCCAACATTTCTGTCTACACCTGCAATTATCTGAAATAAAGTTCAACATGGAAAACTCATCTAGAGGGGAAGTATGTGTTTAAACTATCTAACTCAGGTCATTCAAACACCAAATTTATATTCTCTAATGTAATTATATAGTCACAAGGGACCAGACTTTTAAGCCACTTTTAGGCATTTACAGATCAAAAGATCTTTTAGAAAACTCCACTTGGCATCCAAATGCCTCTAAAACTGAACTCTGGCAAATACTTTTCAGTGAGCATGGAGGTGATGCTTTTGCCAAGCAGGTGGAGTAACCAGCGACCAAGGGCTCAATTTTCTAGTGCCCATAACTGACTTTTTCCAATGAAATGCATCTGAGCCAGAGGTTCTCAGTGACAGAAACCAGCTAGCAACGTCTGATACATCAGCATTAGACTGTAGCTCAGAAGAGCTTAACTCTGAAAGACGATACATCTGTTAAACATCTTGGCATTTCTGAAAAGCTGGCTGAGATTGTATTCCTTGAATCAGCTTCTAGGTACTCATCTTGAGGCTCTTTTAACCCAGTCTGGGCAGCATGCTGCATATAGCTCATCTTCAATGAGATATGCTCAGATATTCAGGAATCTGATGGCAAGATGTGGACCAAAGGAAAATAACATATCCTGCATTTCTCAATAATTACTAAGAGGGAAAATTAATTACTTTGGAAATCTGTAGTGTTCATGTACTTCTTCCCTTTTCTTCCTTTTTCACATACAACTTGCATGTAAAAATGTGAGCTGACATTCTCTCATGCTTCAGGATATGAATCACCTGTTGATAGACTTGGAAAGAAAGTTCCTCTAGCAACAGTTATATGTAAATATCCCTCTGTCAGGTTTCTTGGGCTGGGATTTGATGGTCTTATTAAAAACAGGTGAAGGGGAAATTCAAATTGCAACTGCTCAGCAGTGGTAATTTGTGACCAAGGTGTGATCTGGCATGGAGGACAAGAAGGCCCAACTGCAGAACGGGTTAAACTGGCTGGAAGCAGGA
>NW_008824338.1:6400335-6434804 GCF_000699105.1 Pygoscelis adeliae
GGTTTCCCCTGGTGCTGAGATAAGAAACAGCCACAGCATTGTCTTGTAGCAGTCCTGGAATGTGAGTGCCCAGGGGTCACCTTTGGGCAGCAGAGCTGGGCTAGGCAATGGACCCAACTCTGGTCTGAGGCATCGGATGCTGATGCTCACAGGATTGGTGTTGGTGCAAGTGTATATAACGTATCAGCTGGTGACACATCTTTGCAGACTCCTTGTAGATCCACTCATGGCGGTAGGACTCTGTCCAATGCCTTGTTCATCAAATCTTTATATTTAAGCACAAACTTGTGATTAATTTTCCTCAAGGGAGACAATAAGAATTCCCCAGTGGGTGGACACGAGACTTGTCTGGTTTAACAGCTCACATCTTGCTAGTCAGCTGATGACCCTCTGACCCAGCAATGCCCTTCTCTGCACTGCCTTGCATACTCTGATGAAAAACTAGTTTTACTTAATCTTTGCATACCTATCTATATTGAAACCATACTCTATTCCAAATATTTTTATGGTGCTCAGTTAAAGCACGTAACTGGGAAAAAAATTTCTTCATGAAAAATATGGGGAACTCATTAGGTTATGACCATCAACCCATTTGATTTTCCACACATAAACCACTATATTGCTCATTTCTCCAGAACAGAACTTGAGTTGAGAGCACTTACATTGACCACAAGCAGCCTGCAGAGGACAGGTTAAATAGCAGGTCCAGAAGAGGGCCACAAAAATGATGAGGGGGATGGAACACCTCTCCTATGAAGAAAGGCTGAGAAAGTTGGGGTTGTTCAGCCTGGAGAAGAGAAGGCTTCAGGGACACCTTACTGCAGCCTTTCAGTACTTAAAGGGGGCTTATAAGAAAGATGGGGACAAACTTTTTAGCAGGGCCTGTTGCGACAGGACAAGGGGGAAGTTTAGTTTTAAACTAAAAGAGGGTAAATTTAGACTAGATAGAAGGAAGAAATTTTTTACAATGAGGGTGGTGAAACAGTGGAACAGGTTGCCCAGAGAGGTGGTGGATGCCCCATCCCTGGAAACATTCCAGGTCAGGTTGGCCGGGGCTCTGAGCAACCTGATCTAGTTGAAGATGTCCCTGCCCACGGCAGAGGGGTTGGACTAGATGACCTTTAGAGGTCCCTTCCAATGCAAACTATTCTGTGATTCTATGATTCTATGAAATCCTGGTCCTGCAACCTAAGCAAAACATTTCACTGTGTCAGGAAGGCCAGAATGTTACCTATTATTTCAGCTTCCATAGAGTCACCAGTCAACAAGTCTTTCTTTTTGCTCTCTACTGGGGATTTTTACCGTGGTTTTCAGTCACCTTTAAAGTTCAGGGCAGAAAATGATACCTAAATATAAAAAAGTGAACTAAGGGGAATTTACACTATAATAAAGACTCTGTACTCCTTCCCAGTGTCACCGCTCTCAAACCCATCCCAGGATGAATTAAATACCACCTAATTACATATCTCCAGTCTGTGGAAAAGGCCAAGAACCACAGCGGTATTTGTCAAAGAAACTGCACAAGCACCATAAAGGGAGCTACCTAGGATCAGTCAGTAGGAAGCACCAGGCAAGCCTGCTGGTAGAATTTAGGATATCTGAATGTGGCCTTTAGTAGCATTGAGCTAGAAGTTGCCTGCTTGACTTTCAAAGGCAGTAAACAAGGAAGACCTAGACTCTAGAAAAGTCACAGATCAGCTTGCTCATCTGGATTTTGTGACACAAACAGGCCCTTAGTCTTTGAGATCTGGGACTAGTGAAACCTCTGTTACTCACGTAGTCACTCCCATCACCTGTCTGTGCTAGAGTAAAGGGACTCAAATGCCATAATATATTACATTACTGCAAGATTTCCATCTCACTATCAAACTTGTTGTCAAAACTAGATGTACACAGATTGCTTTTGTGTGTCCTTCATTACAGGGAGCTGGGAGAGACCAAAATGAGCAAAGTGTATGTCTTCAGACAATATAAGCTAAAAGCTCAGACCTGCAGTAAGTCAGTTGCTTGCAGTCATCTATCCAGGCTCTTGGGTATGATGAGACATTTTATTAAGCCAGGGAAACCCATTAAGTATGCTGGTCATTAAAATAAGTGTCCAGGATACACATTAATGTAATAAAAGACTTAATAACAGTTTAATTTACTTTGCTGTACCTTAAATAGTCATTTAAAGAAAGGACATTCCACATCTGCTCTCCAGCTGTGCAGAAGAGCCGGCAGGCAGGTGGGTCTGTCCCCAGGGGGACTACTAGTGTAGTGGATGTGCATTTTGGAGACAACAAAAACACAGGTAGGTTGGTGTGGTGTTAAAGAGATTTTTAAACATAGATGTATAAAGCCATAAATGGATGATTCAGAAGCGATTCAAGCAAAATATCTCAAACCTTTGGAGAAGACCATCCCCTGAGCATTTCCTGGATGTGAAAGGATAATTTTGGTTGAATCCTTTACACAGAAGGTAACATCTTAAGCCTATCGCTTGCAACTATCTGTTGGTGACTCTATTGCTCTGTTGCCATCACCATATCTTCATTGCAGAATCAAACTATTTGCCTTGCAGTTAATGCCTTTTGGGCTAGCCTGGCTGGAGTGAGAGCACACTGTGAAATTACACCTGTACTACACACAGTGACTGGCTTGTCATGCAGAGAGATTGGATTAGCAGCTGGGGAGTTGAGCTAATAAACTGTAGCTAATGTTCCCTTGTGAGCCCACTAATTTGAGTTAAAAACGCCACCCTGCTCGAATTAAGGGGCTTGTGTGTAGAAAGGATTTGTGATGGTAGCAACACACAGGTTATAACAGCAAAAAACTCTCTGACAGCTATTATGACCTTTGAAGCTCTGAGAAAAAATACAATTAATAAATTATATAAGCTTATAAAATTATCTAAACTAGAGATGATGTGAGACACTTCTCTGAGTGCCACTCAGAGCCAGGGAGAAGGAAGGAGGAAGTATCTTTACACTGTTGTTAGACCTCTGCAGATGTGCAGCCAGCTTGGGAAAGAAAGAAGGCTTGGCAACCTCTGTCAGCGAGGCACATCCCCATCTGCACTAGCCTTTCTGTCCCAAACAACACAGAGCTGTGGTGACAGCCACCGCCTCCTTCTTACATGCCTCAGACACGAGAAGCCTGAAGATGAGAGCCACAGGATTACACTTCTGGCCTTTTCCTGCCCTAGAAACCCTACGCTTACACACAAGCATAAAGAGGCTTTTCCAAAAGCCTGTTTCAACATCTGTCTCCTTGTACTCAGCAAAGCCAAGTTTTAGTACTGTTCTCTATAGCTGGGGCCAGAAATACTCCTGTCTTCCAGGACCAGAAGTGAATGCCAGAAGACACTACGAGTTGCACCTCTGGGATGCATTGACAATCCAAGTTTCACTTTACGTTAAACCAGCAAAGTCCCATAGGACTATTCAAGCCTACACAGCACAATACGCAGTATAAAGAGCCCTGAACTGATGCTAGCTGAGACCACAACAGAAGCGGTGCAGGGTACTTGTGGCGGCCAGTCCTGGTCCACCGCTAACGGCGCAGTGCTGCGCTAGAACAGCAGCTTCCAGACCCAACCTAGCACCTGCCCCACCGCTTGGACCGGGATCAGGGTGCAAAGGATGCAAAGGATGCAAAGGACGCAAAGGATGCAAAGGATGCAGGATCAAACCCACTGTTTGGGACACTTTTGGACCACTATACCTGAAATAGTGCTTAAAATTCCTGAATAGATCATTTTTTTCTCCAGATACGGTATCTTGCTGACCTGGTATTGATACTGCATCTGCTTGCAATTAGAGGATATGGTGCAAAACTACAGGTTTTATAGAATTAAGCCACGTACGGAATGCATTTGTGACCTTGAGTGAGGCCTAAGTTGTTTCTAGGTTGTGATTAAAGCATAAAACAGTTTAAGAACAGGAAAAAGGCCAGCTATCTTGCTATGTCTACTCTTCTTTCTCTTAGATTTCTATTACGCTTACTTGCTTTTTACCATATCCCTCACCTCATCTTTTGTCCAGAAATAAATCTAGGTGACTCTTAAGGTTATTTATGCTCCTTGCTTCAATTTCCTTTCTTGGTAATTTATTCCAAATGTCAACTGAAATTTTTGAATTATAACATTCTCAACTTTTTGGAGCAATTTATAAATTTTATGTGTGGCCACAGTAGTGGAAGTCTCACCTGAAAAGGGAAAGCAGGATCTGATATCAAACCCTCAAAGTAAGTTTTTTAATTTCACCTCCTTCCCTTTTGTTCTCCAACATATGAAACTTTTTGTAATAGCTATTGGCTGTAAGGAGCCTATGGCTTTTTTTTTTAAAACCACATGACTGTTCAGAGGGAAAAATACCAATTTGGTAATGAGAGACATTATGCAGATACCAGCCTCACATTTGTCATTGCAGGCACAGTCTTGGGATATTGCTCATGTTTCCAAGATTAAAATGTAGGTGCCACTAACACTTTCTCATGGAACTGTATATTGTTAAATCAATGTAATTTAGAGGCAGCTTCCTCTAAAGGGAATGCAAGATTAGGATTTGCAGATCTCTTCACTTTCCATGCTCCAGGTCTAATCTCTTAAATTTGGCTCTTGGGTTCTCAATAAAGTTAATCCAAATATTTTCAGTGATATTTTTTATTTCCAGAATTGCCATTCTGCAAAACCTAGAATGTTTTGTTAATCAAAAAGGTTTCATATCTATCACAGAAGAATGCAGAATAGCCAAAAGTGTTATTTATAAGGTACTCACCTTACCAGGGGCAGCTGTTTTTTCCCCATATGCCAGGTTAATGCCAGGTTCAACTTTTGACTATTTTCTCTCTCCTGATTCTTCTCTCTTTGTTATTGCTAAAAGACTCTAAAATTCCCATTTTCATTCCACCACACGTGGACCAAAACCAAATTTCAAAACCTCAGAAATACTTACAAAAAGAAACTGCTGTTTTCTGGCCGGGGTAATCAAAAATCCTAACTACAAATACTCTTAGCACAATAACCCAATACAAAAGAAGGGGAAATCTCACGAGTGTAAACATTCTGATGCTTGCAAACGGGTCCCAAATGTATTTTTAAATATATTCCTTTGTCATTGCTTGGGAAGCTGCCTAATGAGTTGACAGTAAGCCAGTCTAGCACAGCAAAAGTTTAGTGCTTCCTTTTTTGGACATTCAAGTATTCCCTATTGTTTCAAAACCGGTTAATAACGCTGTCTCTTTGCCTTTGCCGTCCAACAAGCCCTTCTCTAGCAGTGACTCATTCAGGTTCTGGCACCGTGTAGGATAATGGAGAAGTGTTAATAGAAAATGCTTGGTGACATAGATAAGAGGAGAAGGGGAGGAAAGATGCAAAGCAGAGTTCTGGCTCTGTCACATTTTCTCTAATTTGTGGAGTTTTCCACTCTTTTTGGAAACTACAGATGCCGAGGGTCACCACACTGCATTCCCTGGATACGTAGAATGCTGAAATCCCAAAAAGCATAAGTTAGTGAACACCACGTTATTGCATGTTGTTCCTATTAAAAAGATAATTTATTTCAATGGTCTGTGTTACTTTCGTTCTCCATTATGCATCTTGGATTATTTTGCTGTTTCCTATATTGTGAAGCTGCATAGTTATGGAGCACTGTGGCTGCTGGGCAACACTGCTCTACCAGGGATCGACCAGCTAGTTACTAGTCTGTAGTGATTGCACCTGATTGGGATGGGCAAGAACATTACTTTTCAGACGAGACATGATTGTTGCATCCCATAGCATGTATAATTTGTGTAAAATCCTCTCACATGAAAGGCAAGAGGGAAACTCCCACTGTCGTTATCTGTGCCAGTATTTCACTCTGCAAATTTTATTTTTTAGAGCTCCATAGGGTAACTGGCATCTTTGTCCTCTGCAGTTTCAGAGCCTTCAGCAAGGTAGATTGGCATGACTAAGAACACAAACCGCCTTCAGGAGTTTACCTTCTTTTCTTTTCGTATTTTCTCCATGTTATCAAAGAATTTAGCCCATTGTCTTCTGTTCCCACATCAGCCTCGCATAGGACTAACACTTCTGTGTTAAAGAGATGCCTCTAATCTGCAAGTTGAAAGAGTCCCCAAAATACCGGTAAGACACAATTTTTCAGAAAACGTGGACGTGGTTCTCCTTCTTGATGTAGTGCCGACATTTTAATGGAGTCCTGTAGCTAATGGAGTAATATAACCCTGACGTTAACAATCTAAAATTGATGCAAGAGGAGAGTCAGATTCTGTATATTTTATTAGCTCTTAAAACTAGAACAGTAAAAGTAGTTTTGAAAAGAGACAGAGAGGTGAAGAGGTCTGAATAAAACTGAGAGGAGATCAAGTTCGGTTTATTTCTCATTGTCCGAAACCAGGACACTCATGTATTTCTTGACTACATGTCACCTTGAACTCCTGTGAAAAGCATGCTTTTCTGTACTATTGTAGTTTTTCTCATTTCTGCTCTACAGGCTCTCGGGACACCCACTAAAAGCATGCCAAAGGGGGGGTGGAAGGGTGGGGGCTTAAATATTTTAAATCTATTAAATAAAATAACACTTTTGAAATACTAAAAGACATATGGAAATGTGTTTCCCCCCATATGGGAATTCAGCTGTTCCCAGGAACAGCCTGGGTGTCAGGAGACCAGAGCAACATATGAGGAATGTATTAAACAAATGATGGAGGGAGGGTTGAATAGCTCGGGGAGCTGGAAAAATATTACATAACTTTTCATCTTGAGTCTACCCCGGACTGACAGTGCAAATGAAAATCATTAGGCTCAGAAGATAGTTTGGTGGTCCATGTGGAATCACTTGGTGGTTTCTCTGGAGTTAGTAATAGACAGCTTTCTACATCACAGAAACTTCCATACATTTATCACCCTTTTCAGCGATCTTAGTGGAAGCCAAGAAAAAGGGTTTAAGAGAGAAAAACATTTAAGCATATGCTTAAAATTAAGCACCTGCTCAAGTACTTTGCTGGATGAGAACCTTAAAAATTGCACTGCTAATACATATGGTAAAAATATGAAGAGCAGAAAGGAAAGCTGGACTGTTCATGTGGTACCTGTTCTAGAAAAGATTTTATTTTCATTAAATAGCTTTTAGCAACATCACATTGCATTTAAAAAAAGGAAAAAAGAAAAAGGATCAAGGCTGTATTCCACAGGCTATCTGTAATGGACTATCAGAAAGGAGGAAGCGTATCAGTGTCCTGTGCTCTCTCACCAGGTGCTGACCATGCTGATTCCCCCCATGTGCTTGCATTTCTATGTAGATTCAATTAACAGATTCCATCATATTTTCCATTTCTCTGCACTGGGCAATGTTACAAATAGCAAAGCAACGTCCAGGTAAGTCAGCAGAAGTACACAGCAAGTGCAGTACCAAAGATCTCACTGGAGTCCTACCAACCAATACAGTTGTGTTAGCACAGTGCAGGCACATCGACATTGCTTCCAGTTTTGAAACCAGCTGAAATATCACAGATTAGTGCTGCATTGCATGGGACAGATATACCTTCCTCTTCCCACAGTGCAGGGAATGGAGCTGCTCAGGGGGTGACTGTGCAGGGCGTGACCATATGTGACAGAAGCGGAGTGCTCATGCCTCCTGTTTTAAGAGACATGTTTTTCATTTATTTATCACATAACTGCAAGGAAGGGTGAACGCATCAATCCCACCTCAGCAGGGGAACGCTGAGCAACTTTGGCCAGACTTGCTTCCAGTGCAGAATTTACACTAATGCCAAGCTGAAAAAAAAATCTAACAACAAACCAAACTAAAAAGGGTTATCCTATCTCACCCGAACACTGCACTTAGTTACACTCCTGAAATAAAACTGAAGGGAAATAATTTGTTGGCACATGATTATTTTTTGACTGCACTGAAACTGCATCAGGAGTATTTGAAAAAGTGTAAAAAGTGTTCTGTAGTAAAATGGGTTTAACTTTGTCAATAGACGTAAACTTCTTACTAGCTATGTTAATTGTGACAGACCATTCTTCTACTTACGCTCCCTTCTTTCTACAAATTAACTAGAAAATGAGAAGATATATGTGCTTCCACCTGACTACTAACTTCATATACTACATTATACGGCTAAATACACTAGTGATAAGACAATCTTTCATCACCTTTTCTTACTTTCCCTGACAAAAGGATTTAAGAATCACAGGAGCTACCACATTTTGTCAGCCTGAAATGCATGGAAATATTGAAGCATGCCTTGATCGGCTGTTTTCATCTGTGCCAGCTGTTAGAAATTACATTAATAAAAAAAACCTCTGCTACAATTTTTAAATTCTTTAAGAATGGTAAAAATTGAGAAAATAAAACAAGAGAACATGTTTATATTTCATTCATAATGTGCTTTTTTTTATGATACCATTCTAAAATTAGTCTACTCCAGTATTTGCTGAAATTTATGACCTAATGGATTAATTACATGGCAAAGTAAGGAATTGATGACAAATTCTCTGGCCATGAAATGTGATCCTTACTTAAAAATACATCATGATAAAGCAGAAAAGAATGACAAGGAGTTGTGCAGGTGTATATATCATGGCTCACCTTCCCGACTTCACTTTTCACCCTACCTAACAAAGTTATCCTACTCCAATTCAGCCAAATTCTCAAACATGAAAGAAGCTGAAAGCATGGTCTTGCATCTTGTCTTGACGAACAGGTCTGAAAGGTATTTGCAGACAGTGGTGAGGTCAGCACACAGTGCTCTCAGGTCCCATTCCAGCACTGGAGGCTGGAGCACGCTTGGGTGGGTGCCTGCTCTTCCGTCTCTTTTCCATCCCGGCACAACCCCTTCAGCCCAATGCCCTTCAACTTCTTCCTCCTGCACTCTGTTTCCTGACCCCTTCCCTGACCAGTGCCACGGTCCACTCACCAGGTTTCTGGACCGAGTCCTCTTCCCAAACCCAAGACAAGCCCAGCCCCAGAATAAGACTTTCTGGTCCCCGTCTAATCTCAGCCTTTCCACACCCTCCCTTCCTGGCTTCCCCTCCCAGTTTCTTTGCCAAGCTCGTGTGTCCCCACCCCAACATCCCCAATGACATTCCTCCCTCCTTAGGTCAGCTTCCCACTTCCCCTGACTCCAGCTACTAATTTCATTACTCTCCATGTCCTTATCTGCTCCTTTCCTCTCGACTTAAATCACATAGCTCCCTCCTGTCCCACTGCCTGGGCTGACCACAGCGGGGGAATACAGGGGCAGAGGGCAAATGCTCAGGGTTTTGCGTCCCACCCCCCTTGGCGCGGCGCAGTGGGAAGTCGCCTTCACAAGCAAAGCCCAGCTCCTTTGCTCGACTGCAGGCGAGACCTTTCCCGGCTGCTCTCTGCAGCTGCAGAGTGATCAGCCACAGGCACCAAGAGACTCAGACCTGCTCACTGCAGCTGCAGTTTTCAAAGCACTTGCTTGAATTTTAGAAGTCTGTAATGAGCAGGTATACAGAATTTTTCTTCCCTCAAGTGTTGTAACTTCACTGATTTTCCTGGGGATTTAACTTGGTATTGGGAAAAGGCACATCCCAGCCTTCTACCAAATTTCAGCTTGCTGTTTCAGAGTAAAAAAGCACCAAAGCAATCCAAAGGAGACAATTCTTTTTTAACATAGGCAAAAGAGGTTTTATTTCTTGTATTGCAGGGATATCTGAACTACTTTGATAGAATTTTTCCTTCAGATTCATAGGATAGCACTTGGCATGGAAAACTTCTCCCCAGCTGTTACTGTGACAGGCTAGGGGCTACTGATGAGAAAGTCATGTAGCGGTAGATGATGCTACTGATAACCCATGGCCATTCCAGTTCGGCTGGTTATACTTTCTGCTTGAAAAATGTTGCCTGAGTCTAGGGGAACTCTACCAACCTGCCTGCTGCTACATGGTTTCATGTGTCCAAGTGTCCAAGCACATACATAGCCCCAGTCCTCATCAGCTTGCAGTTTATCAAGGAGATACCTAGAATGGAAATTGTAAGAGGGTCATCATCATCATCTTCCACAAACACTGCAACACAAGCTTTATAGATTTAATTATAAAGCCTGAAACAAACCAAATAATGCTTAGCACTGCAGACTACTGTGGAGGGACAAGCATAATTAGCTGAAGATGGGAAGCTGCAAGTTTAGGGTAGCATGATGAAAAGTGTAAGAATGTTAAAAAACACCTGGATTATCGGCCTCGGTTCTCTTGATTCACTGGAATTACTCCCCATTTACTCCTGCATAGTGAGGTAGAAATCAGTTGTGCAGCATGATCCTTCTCTTTGCAGGCACTACGGAGCATGCAAGTGTGCTATGGGCCTGGCGAGAGACCCAGGAGTTTGCAGCACTGTCCTCTCTGCTATGGGCACCGTATGCATGTGACCAATAGGTCTTTCCTCTCCAAGGGTTAATAGATACCATACACCGCACTGGTAGCACATATTTTTGTTGGGATTGTTCTGTACAGGGAGGTACATATGCCAGCTCCTGCCTTTTCTGTTCCCCCTCTATTTTATGTTAATCATTGCCGACCTGAACCAGCAGAGCTTCCTGAAACTGGACTAGAGCTTTCAGGAGGAAGACAGTGAAAACAATAAGGAAAAGATTTTAATCTACAGACAGATGTCAAGAGCACTTTAGCTGATACAGTCAGATGCCTACCCTCTCTTTCATTGCTCCAGGTCTTGCCTAAGGGGACAAAAAGGCAGGGCAAGTCCCAAGTGAATCAGTTATGAAATATCTTCCAGCCATCTGGTATTTGCTTCAGGGATGACAATCCTGAAGGAGTGAGGAACAGGGAGCAGGAGCTAGTGAGAAAGCAGAGACCCTGGCCTCCACAGTCCCCCAAGCAAACCAAAGCCTTGGCAGACCCCAACAGCTCCAGAAAGGAAAAGACGCATTCCCAAAGAGGGAGAAATACAGCCCTTTGGAGTATTTTGTTCCAGTTGTGCCTTTCCGGCCTTACAGACATACAGGATGGACTTCCAGAAATTACAGACTGTTCAGGAAGGAGTTAAACACCAAATACAAGAGTGCCCCTGCTTTCACCCAGGACACCATGATTTTATTACACTCTTCTCTGAAAGTTGACAGGCTGAATGCCAAGCGCTTCTTTTTTCTTTTTTTTTTTTTTTACTTTCTCACACGCAGAAATTCTCCTCAAAGCCTCTTACTTTTAAGCTAAGTGCCAAAAAATGCTCAAGTGCCAGCCAATGACTCATCTTTTGAAAGCCTTGCTTTTGGAAGGTGGTTTTCATTTCAGGAACTTGGGATTGCTTCCTGGATACTAAACATTGTGGGATCAATAATTAGTCTAGAAAAATGTCGAAAAAGAAGGAGTTTAAATATTTAAACATCAGTCATCTTTGGGGGTTCTGTTAACTAGAGATATGTGGGAGTTCCAAGAGAAGGAAAAAACAGGAAGGCCAAGAGTTTGGCTGATGACTCAAAATGGCCAACATCCACTTTATTTTTTTTTAATACTGAAACATATTTTAAATCATTTTAATCTCTTTTTAATAATGGAACCAGACACATACATCACATTGCCTTGGAAAGAGTAGAAACACTATCTTTTTTTTTTTTTTACGTGGGTGCAAATGGAAAGCATATGATGACATTCCATCTCTTCCTCCCCTGTGCTATGCTTCACCCATTTCTCAACACACAACGCAGACATACGGCCTTTATTAGTGCTGTAGTTACATGTCATCATTTTGCCATCATGCAAGCCAAACTTCTGAAGTGCTTTTTTGCTTCTAGGGATTTCCTTGTTTACACACCACATAAAACCTTACCTGCACCACGATAAAGGCGTGTGGGAGCATGGAAGCCTGTACACAGGTGAGGGTGTCTATCAGCAGGCAGGGAGGAGGAAGGGCACAGATCTGCTTTTAAGCCCGACACAAGCATGGAGAGTTTCTGTTTGGAGGCAATACTGTTTATCAGCCCCGGCAGGACAGCAGCTGGACAACTCAAACAGCAGGTTTTTAGAGGGAATAAACAAAGTGGTAGAAGAAAACGTAGAAAGCAGAGGAAAAAATTGAGATATTTATGAAGTCAGAAACTAAACATTAATTACTTCTTCCTATGTTTGATGCAGGCTGTCCAGCATAGTATTCAGGGTAACTGTTTGTTGTTTTTTTTTTAATTTTGCTGAGATCATTTATTCTTTATATATCAAGGCTAGCAATTATGACTCTCAAAAGTTGCTTATAAACACAGTTCATGTCCTATGCATAAGACACTCTGACAGTGTGCAGGTGCCCTTGTCCATGGGTGTTCTGGGTGAAATATATATAGCTATCTGGTTATTCTGGGACTGGTAACATCCTGGACTGACATTGCAATCTGTTAAGAAGCCGTTTTGAACAAGTCCAGTGATGTGGTATAGATTTTCCAGGAGTACAAAGGGCTATCAGAATTCTCTCCCGCCTAATCTGGTCTTCTGCATCAAAGAGAAACTAGCACCAAATGTTTCAAAGTAAGGTCAAGAGTCCTTGATTTAGCTAATTACAACACTAATTTTTCCTAACCACTCAGCTGAAGCATATGTATGTTTAGCAATTAGACAGCACACCACAACTTCGGGCCCTTTTTATCCATTGGTGTGTTTTGGAGCAACTACTAATGGAAACATAGCTTATTTTTTCTCCTCACACAAATCAGCCACAAAACAGAAATTTCTCCTATCCTATCAAAAGAAACAACCAACCAAACAAACACTGTATCCACAAACCAGTTTTAGTTCCCAGAAATGAAGACTTTCAAACCATGTTACTAAGTGTCATAATGCAAACATCCCATGCTACCTTTTTTTCCCCAGTGTATTGACAGCTGCAGGTTAGGTAACATTATTCTTCTTCAGTCAGAATATATAAAAACATAGGCCATGCAGTTCTCTTTAAAAACCTCTCAGTGTGCCACATTGCAAACACAGCCAGCAACAAGCGTTACCTACTGCCATGGTGCTGGAGGCAGGTTTTTCTCTGCACTGGTGAGCTGGTTCATACAGTGGCAGGCTTCAGACCTCCACTTAATTTCCTGCTTAATCACCCTTGCTTGCAGAGTCCAGTCTCGCAGGATGCTCAGGTCCCAGTTCTGCCACCAGGAGCGAGAGAGCTTCTTAGCTTCCTACACTAGGTGGCATGGAAGGACTAAGTTTTGCCACCCCCACCACCATCCGATGGCAAATGATGCTTCTGTTCTGTGTCTTATGATCTCTTTTGATTGTGTTCTGCAGAAATATTTATTTTTGAATTTAATCACCTGGCAGAATTTTGTCGGGATAAATCCTGAAGCTCTTCTTTGAGGGTTTCCCTTGTGCCTTTTCCATTACAACTGAGTGGTGAGCTCTTCAATGTCCTTGGTGACTTTCCCTCTTGACTTTCAAACATTGACTTTCAGCAGCCAGAACATAGAACTATACACTCTAACTCTGTCTTACCCAGTTAAGTCTCAGGTTTCCCATTAGTCCTCCTCGTTTCCCCATTACTCTACATTCATATATGCCAAGAAACAGCCCTGACATCTTTGAACTTTTACAATTCACAGAGCAGGATCTTGGAAGCCTGTGTCTGAATATACTTCCAACTCCTCAGAATCACACCACTTTAGATGTCTGAAATAGTCCGACTTCTTGAAGACGTCAATTTGCTTCTTACCTTGCTCAACTACTAAGCTGATTACTGCAAATTATTGACCCTATAAAGCAGCCAGGCTGGATCCATAAGTGCTCTCATTGGGAAGGGCAGTGTTGCTCAATACCGCGATTGCACTAACAGCACAGCATGTGCACTGCTACAGCCCTGCTGCAGCCCTCCTAGTCCTTACCCCTATCCCATGGCAGATACAGATGTGTAATGAAGGTCATCTCAGTCAAGTCAGGATGTCCATCTGGCCCTAAGTCATTTGGATGCAAAAACTTAGAGCATAGTCATTACCTTGTATTATTGCCCCTCCACTGTCACCACAAAGCACCTCATTTCTACCTGGCAGTTTCCAACACTATATGCGTGCAACGCCATTCTCATTACCTCACCGTTCTCCCAACATGCTACTTAACAGCTTTCCAGCAAATAAACCCTGCCCATGCCCCCCCCCAGCCCAGGTAAGTAAGCTGCCTTCCTCTGCCTGGGGGAACAATAGGGGTTAGATTACCTCTTGAGGTGCTTTCCATCCCTGTTTTCTATGATCCCCTAGGGACAGGCTTATCTCTGAGGTAACATCTTGCAGGACTCCAGGGTTACACGGGTAAACATGTTAAGGCCAGAAACAGGGAGGGAGATGTTTAGCATTAATGGCAGAGGCCTGACTTTTCAAAGTGGAAGATTTTCTCACCATGTGAACAGGGCTGAGTCATTCAGGTTTTGTCAGCTGGAGGTTCAGGAGAAGAGATGTCCCAAGACCATTTACTGTATTTTTTAATCTGATCCTGCAGTCCCAGCTATTTAACTCTGTCTTGCCCTACTTTCTGCTCTCTTGTCCTTACTGAGGTGACTTTCCTTCGCTCTTCCTCACTGCCGTAATGAGCTGGCACGTTCTCCCTTCCCTTCTGCCTGGCCCAACCCTCCATGGCCCTTGCCAGGGTACAAGGAGAACCAGAGAGACCACCTGTACCAGGAGTAGAAAAAGAAAATGTAAAAAACACCTAGAAGCAGGCTGAAGCCAAGGAAGGCTAGAGTCAGGCACAAAGCTCAAGAGTATGTTTAACCCTAGTTTTGGTTCAGGGAGATGTCTAGTGAATATACTCTATGGCCATTATAAATGCCTGTATTTCATCGCTTGTTATACAATGATAAGCACCACTAGTACATTTCAGTTTCCACGATATCTACAGAAGTATACTTTCTGGCAGAAAAGAGTTCCTATGAGGAGCTATAGACTACGGCACTGTCACCACTTGGCACAGGGGAGCCCACTGGGCAGCACAGCTCTCTCCTGGCTGCCTACCACCCCGTGTTTCAAAATGGGGTGAAAAAAACTCCAAGAAACTTCAAGGAAGACCTGGGAACAAACAAAATGAAACCTTGCCTCTTGGGTGACTGTATGGCAACACATGCTGTCTTCGGTTTCACCAGTGCAGGTGTAAACATGAGCTAAAAATTACACATAGGGCACAAACACATGACAATGTGAAACACTATAAAGTTTTAATTGCCACTTATTTGGTTAAGCCCTTCATAGCTCTCTGCTGGTCAGTCTTGAGCAATGTGGTCATTCCATCCTCAGGCTCATAAAAATTTACTGCACACCTTCACGTGTCCTCCCTATATAGCTCCATTTTATTTCACTGGCAAAATACAGCCAGCTGGAGTTGCAGCTCTGATTAACTGAACGCTCAAGATGTAGAATGCAGTCCCCAGAATACATCATATGCATGGTAATATTCTGACTGTAAAAAAGGCTTGACTTTTTAAGCTGCTCCAGAGATGCGGATAAATGTAATGTGTCAGAAATAGGGACCACCTACACATCAGATCACACTTACAAGGATAATGTATGCAGGCGTATAAAATTGCCAAGAACACAAAGCCACCCAGAAAGGGGTACTTCCCCAGGCTACTGACTGGTTTATTCCACATTTCACTGACTTATAAGGCAGCCGAGTGACATTTGGTTTCAGCAGAGCCACCTGAAGGGATGAAATTGCACTGTTCTTGGACGGTCAGCACCAGGGACATTATGATTTTAAAATATTTTGCCAAAAGACAAAGCCACGAGCAAATAGCATTGCAAATCAGAACCTTCTTACTTCAAAATCATAAACAAAACTGATGAATATAAGCTTCCTAGTAGAGACACTGAAACAGCTCCATTAATTTTTAAGATTCCAGTTCTTAAGATTGCCAAAGCATTTTTAGGGGGAGGGAATTGAAAAATTTTTCTGATATTCTAAAAAAAAAAAAAGAAAAGGGGAGGAAAAGGAAGAAACACAGTTCTGTGACTCAGAGGTGCAACTGAAATAAAAATCTAAGCGTTGCCACAAGTGGGATCACTGAAGCCCAAAGCAAAACTCTACATCTTGGAAATTTCCAGAGGATCTTGGAAAATTTCATTGCTTTTAGACAAAGAACAGCAAAATGAAATGAACGTCAAAAAGAGAACTTGAAGATGAAACAAAATGGAGTAGTTAAAGCTAAATCTTTACTATTTCTACAGTCAGAGCAGTAAATATTGATTGATATATAGCCTGGTATTGTAAACTTATATGTCAAGCTTACTGCTCTTGTTCCACACATCTGAGGAGCAGAAGACAGGAAGAGTCATCATCAATGTGCTAATGCCAGGTAATTTTTCATCTTTCTCAATAAATTTGAACACTGTTCCTGCTTGGTTTCCCAGAGTTCATCTGAAGAGCCCTCAAACAAAAGCAGCCAGCTTTGCTTAATCCAGATATGATCCCATAGTAAGCCTTTGGAAGAAACAGCAGGAACGAAGAAGGTGTAGTGGCACCCCAGCTCCTACGTCAGACACACATGTCCATCACCATGGACTGT
Source organism: Pygoscelis adeliae (assembly GCF_000699105.1). Classification (NCBI taxonomy): domain Eukaryota; kingdom Metazoa; phylum Chordata; class Aves; order Sphenisciformes; family Spheniscidae; genus Pygoscelis; species Pygoscelis adeliae. Next base: position 6,416,835 of record NW_008824338.1, read on the forward strand.
TTTGTCCAAATGCTCTGTGTTGTCAAATTTATACCCCATGGTTATGCTGGTGATTGAAACCTTGGATAGTACAAGAATGTCATGCTTAAGCCCTGCACATACCACTGTGTCCCTGCACTTCCCAGGTGAGTGCTTCAGCCACCCAGACATCGTTCGCACTCGCTCTCAGCACCTGCGAGAGGAGGGCTTGCAAGGAGCTGCCTGAGGCACACGGGTGCCTAGAGCCTCAGACACTGTGCTGCGGAGCATTGGGTGCCCACTCAAAGGTCTCGTGTGTCCTTTAGAGGCAGATTTGAATCTAGCTCTTCCACCTTGCAGATGAATGTCCTACAAATCCCTGTCCGGTTACTCTAAACTTAGCTGGGTCTGCTTAGATACTCCATTTTAAGCCAGTCTACTTGGAATAAAATACTTCTTAACAGGTGCTGAAGCAGAAGACAAATGTGAAAATTATTCACACATCTGGGTAGTGGATGTTTGACTTCTAAAGCACGTTGCAGTGAATGTAAAATGCTGCACACGGAGTGGATGTCTCATCAGGAGAGACAAGGAGCAATGCTCCAAGCCTTGCATAGGCACAACCGGCTTGCAGGCAGTTAGTAAAAACATTGTCCTGTGTGGCACATGCTCTCAGATTTTTTCAGAGGTGGAATCTGAACTAGTTCTCCTAAGGCTTGCTGCATACTCCAGGCTACTGGGTAATATATCCTCCCACAGTAGCTTTTGTGAATCTAGCATTTATTTCTTTCATCTGCAAGGACCCAAATCAAAACCTTTTGAACACATTAGATGTTCTGAGATTTTGCTTCACCAAGAAACCGAATTTTTAATTTTTTTTTAAAGTTTTTTTGTCTTAGAATGAGGGCGTGAGTTGGCATCTGAGCCAAAAAAATCAGTTAAATGCACAGCTCTTCTGATGGCAGATTGTTCCCTGTAGGAGGTCTCTGGTTGTTCTTCACATCTCATGGGTGTTACAGAAGTAGTTCTCAGAGAACTATAAAAAAGGAGAAAGGAAGGTTGTTTGGCATATTCAAAATAGAGTGTTCATGTAATCAGAAGAAAATATTGCATTGAGTTCTGTGAATGGTACACAGATACTATGGGCATTTGGAGCCTTACACATTTATATAACTCGTAATTACTTAATTCAATTATTCAAAGAAAATTACTTCACACCCCCACAAAATACCCTGTATCCTACTAAGGAGACAGATATGCCTGGTTTTACACTCAAGTAATGTCACCTCCAGCAGAAGCTCATTTATTAAAATACCAGAATACTGCCGTATGATGCCTATCGTAACACCCACCTCCCACACACACAGGGCAGTGTGCGTCTTATAACAAAGGAGGCATTCATAGCTATTATCTTGAAAGGTAGTAGGGGCGATAAATGCATTAAAGGGACCAGAGAAATGTTCACTTCACCAAGGAAAAGCTAAAATAGCTTAGGGGTGTGTTTACTGGAAGTTGAGGTGCCTCCACGCTTGCTATCCCAGGACCACCTTGCCCTCGCATTGTCAAAAGCTTTATTGTAGTTTTGAACTTCACCTGAGCTTCACAGCTACCAAGAACCCCGAAACCAAACACTTCACCCTGTGCTCCCAAAAGGTCCAAAACTAAATTTGGATCTCAGCTCTTTGGCTAGGGCCCTTTGGCTAAGTTGCTTTGCAGCTTTGCCCGGACCTGTTACCACCAGGACATCTGCTGCCGGTTCAAGCTCTGTCGCAGGCAGGAGCAGGAGCAGGGCTCCTGAGAGCCCCTTTTGGCTTGGATTAGACAGATTTGGTGACTGGATTCACTGCTCGTTTGCAACAGGGTGCTAACTGCAACTCATTTTGTTTTTATTGTCACTACAACAGCTCTCAGTCTATTAATATGCCTTTTGTGCAAAAACCAGTCTGGCACTTTCAAGAAGGAAAAGGTGGTAATGAAGAGACTCTCAAGCTCCTAAACTCACTCCAAGCTATTAGAAAAAAATATTGAGAGCTACAAATTATTGGGACAAAATTAATCAAAACAATGAAAAAGCAAAACCCAGCCTCAGTGCTGCCAGGTCACTTTGTGCAAAGCGAGTTCTCTGATTTATTCCTTCGCCATTGCTATTGTTGAATATTTTAAAAAGATAACAGATTTCCAGTGAAGCAGCCTGACAAATGACACTTAAAATTAGAGGTCAGCCCTCCACATTGGCCACGTGAAGTTGGCAACAACCTGTTTGGTCAGTTGGTAGCTGAAGGTGCTCAGCAGGTTTAACTGCAATGGTTGACAGCTTTGCTTTCTTAGCTCTGATTGTGTTATTCAGAGCAACACGCCACATCTCTGGTGTCGAAACACGCAAAGCCCCCTGAGACCCAACCTGGGCACAAGCTGCTTCCAAACCGGAACAGCCAGATTTGAGGGTTTTTACATTAGCCACAGGACAGACATCAGCAGTCATGAGGTTCACGTAGGTTAGACCTTCCCCCTTCCTTCATCAGGTTCTTCAACTCCTGAAGCAAAGCAGATGCAAGCTTCGTCTCCTTGCCGTGTCCCGACTGGTGCACGCAGGAGGCAGGAAAACTTAATGCGTGCTATATAAAGCAGCAGAAACACACACATTGTGTAACAAATGTCTGTTGAAAGGAGATAAAGAGACAGCCTGATTTCTTTCCCTTTTTTGTTTGCCTGTGTCCTCATTCCCCTCCGCCCACCCACCTTGCTGTCTGGGGGAGGTTTCACATTGCATTAGAGTTACCACCCGTGCCTCGGCCGGCCTTTGCAGAGGGTTTGCCGCTGTGCCACTGCCACTGGCCGCCTGGCAGCTGGTGCGGGGACAGCCTCCAACAGGCAGGACAGGGACCTCTCTGCAGTGACAGACCCTGAGCCTCAGGGGCAGGAAAGGGTCTAGAGGCAGATCTGCTGGGGACCGGAGCAGCGACACAGCGTCACAGCTCTTCCCACCACTACCTGCTGTAGGTAGGGTAGCTTTAGTAGCTCTCAAAGCCTACTGTCTTAATGCTGATAATCGCCAGTTAGACCTCGACTCTCAGCAGTGAAAAGAGATCTTTTCTTTTTTTTTTTTTTTCCCCAGGGAACTCCATGGTACTGCGCAATGCCTCTGGTATCTAACCTCATTAAAGGAGCTCGCCTAACTCCGCTGTACTGAGGAAACTCTCACCTCCCTCAAAGGCAATGACTCAAGATACTAATCAGAGCAACGAGGATGTCTGAGGGTTTTTCCATCCACTACTTCAGTCTGGGCTATACTTTTCCTTCCGCCATTACTGCAGCCACAAACACTGCGCTCACGTTGCAGAGGAAGGCATCCAGCCACTTCTTGTGCGGACTGCCTTGGGTATATTTAAATTTAAGCCAAGTGCCAAATAAGTAAAAGTGGCCCTGAGCACACCCAGAAGAGACTATTTTCTGCCTTTTCATATTCTTCCCTCTTTACTGCTCTCTGTTACTGTTTTCTTTGGTTTCTGTCATGATTTTACCTTTGCAGCCTTTTGGGGTTTGAGCAGAGGAAGACACCCCTTCTGAAGAAGACCATTAAAGGACATATGGCTCCTACATTTGTCCCTGAAACATAGTCACAGATGCTGACCATCACGGCTTTATCCCTGGCTGTTGAAGACAGGAGATAGGATCACCCTCAGGATTCAGAAATATGTCTTAATAAGGCCTGACCTAACAACTTCATACCGGTTAAAGTTGCTCTGTTCACATCTCTGGAGATAAAGTTGGGAAGTTCTGACCTTCTTGAAGTTATGAGTAGTGAAGGGACTGACAGCAGCCACACACAGAATATGGGGATTTTCTGAAAAACCGAGGACACGCCCACTCCCACTTACTTTCCCTGACGGTGCCTGCCCCAGTCCTTCAGGTCCGTACAGCAAATCCTCGTCAAGACTTATAGCTAACAACACTGAGCCACCTCCAAAAGGTTATTATTAAAAGTCATTCATTACATTAATTTGCAACCCTCATTTAACGTCAGCAGACCTTTATCTTTCAGCCTGGGGGGTTATGCTAGCTCCTGCAAGCCAAAGCCCAATCATAACAAGTGTCTCAGGTTGTAATTACAGGGTGATTTCCAATGATACCAACTGCCTATTTTGCCTCCATACATTTTCAAGGCCAAAGGTTGTCTCCCTATTTCAATTCCTGTGTGTCTCACAGGGAAAAAATATCCTTTAATAAACAGATAAATTATTGGAAAGAAAATATATTCCGAATAAATAAACTGGACCGCTTATGTCTGTGCTCGACGCAGGAGGAGAGGAGATGGGGACGGGCTGAAGCGGGAGCAGAGTGTGCTCTCAGCAGGCGAGGTGAACACTTGAGCAACTGGCTGCTCTCTTTCATTAGGAGGGGAAAGGAGCGGCGCAATTTCAGACTTCATTCCTCATTTCTCTGAGGCTGATAAGTTGAAATCAGTTCAGATTCCTCCCACATTTCTCCTCCTCCACCACCACGGTGCGTTAAACCTTCTTGACTCAAAAAATTATGCCTGCTACTCCCTCAGCTCCATCCTGCACCCTTCAGCTGAGGGAGAAGGTAGCTCAGCGAGCCACTTACGCAGGTACTTAAAGTTAAATACACAGCTAAGTGCTTGGCTAGGTCAGGGCCCTCCTAGTTTGGAAAAACATGCTTCTGCAAGGGGTGTTTTAAGAGATTTAGGATGATGTCTTGACGAAGTTCCTTCATAATTCCCTAGCACAGAGCTAGAATCTCTCAAAATACTCTTGTTACGTTCTTTTTTTTTTCTTCCAAAAATAAATCAAGGTGAAATTATATTTCAAGAAGCAAGCGAAGGAAGCAAGGCATATTTATATTCTGATTTACACAACAATTAATGATAAGCAACATAATGAAATCCTAGATTAATGGAGGGGGGGAGAGTTATGAGTATAAGCATTGCTGAAACATTTTTCATGTATGTTTTCTGGTTAGGATGAACAGTTATGTTTAACCTGAGCCAAATTTCATGGAATGCAGTAATTTCCATGGAAAATAACATTGTGTTTCACATTATTTTTTTATGGTTATGCAAGTATTTGATAAATACAGTGTTGATGGACTACAGAGAAGGTGTGCTGAGCCTAAGACACAACAAGGGATAATGCATGATTATGTCAGAGAGTAATTAATTTTATTGGTTGTATACTAAGAATTATTATTTTTTTCTACAACCTGTCACATATACTCCTGTATTCATACCAATTACAAGATAAATAATTTTTTTTTAATCCAAGCCGTAAGAAAAAAATTACAGTAAGAGTAGAGCCTAGAAAGTGGAAATTTTTGTCAAGTTAACTATAGGCATAAGGAATTTGGTCAGATGTTAGAAACACATCTGACAAGACGAGCCCAGCCTATTTAAAGGTTGTGGAATGCATCTCTCCCTTCAACAGCGCAACTGTTGACAAGCTGCCAAAACTCTGAATTGCAAATCCTCCAACCATGAATAAATCAAAGGAAATTCCAAGAAATAACTAAGGCAGCTTAAATGACTTATTTTGCTATAGTAACTGCAAATTCTCCATGAAGATATATGGGATCTGCCACAAGTCAAATGTATTTAAGCCACCCTCAGTGGGTATTATGACTCTGCTGGTAAAGACATGTTGTATATAATCCAAGCATGTCTGCAAGGACCTGGTCTGAGGACTTAATTTTGCTGTAGACTCAGTGAGCTAATTAGAGTGAAATGGCCAGTAGGCTGCACTGTTGATCTGGGAACACCATGTACTTTTATTTCAGGGCGTATGGCTGGGGAAAATCTTTTCCTCCTAGGGAAGGGACCTCAGGGGAGTGCACTCAAGGAAATTCATTACTTGGAGTAGCACACTTATTAAGCAGGCTTTAGCAAGTCAACCTGCCTGCTACCATCCCAGGCCCTGCTTTGGCCTGAGCAGTTAGCAGTTTGGGCCATGCAGAGTGCTTCCATTGGGATGGATGGATGGCACAAGTCGTGTTTCTTAGGCATTGACTGTTTTATTTACAAAGAAGGTGCAAAGACCTGTTTCCCTTAACAGGGAGGAAACAATCAGGAGAGCCATGTAACTAATGAGAAGTGGGATATGCCCAGTCCCAGAGGCACGGTGCTTCGCTGTGAAGATGGCCAAGCCCCAATGAACGCATCCCCCATCCCGTGGGATGCTGGGGTGGGTGGACTGCCAATCCCTCATAAACTCACTGACTAACTGTAGGTTCAAAACCATCTCTGTAGATGACTTTATCAGATCTGGTCAAGAATTTTATTACTCTCAGAGTCTCTTGGCTCCTTCCTGGAGAAACTTCCAACCATTTTGTAAAGTAGTTGGCTGCTGACAGCAAATATTGATTGCCTACTTCTGCCTCAAGCAAAGGCTTACACACATCAAAACCAAAACAAAACAAAGCAAAACCATGATCCATTGATGATCCCATGAGATACGGCTGCACAAGGGCTGCTCTTGTCTTACACAGATCCTTTTCTGTAATACAAACATCACCTCTCCTGTGCCAATGCTCTTCACTCTGTCTGCATTTTATGCAGTTCTTTATGTGAAGGGGAATCACTAAATGACTGCATCGAGTTTGCTGTCGTTGGGGATTTTTTAACCAGGATGCTGAGGGAAGCTGAAGGACAGGGTGATGTTAGGCCACTTCCTATTCTGAAGGGAGACATTTTCATCTCTTTGAACTTTGTAGCTTTCTTATAAATTATCATTTATGAGATCTACTGGCTCACATTTTCTTTTGAGGTTGTCATATTTCTCTTTCATACAATAAGCAAAATGTTTGCGTGGATCAGAAGTATTGCACTAACAGGTAAGAATCCATAACCTGTGAGACCTCTGACAGCTAAAATTTAAAATTCATCTGTACACCTGGACTTCAAAACCAGACTCAGCTGATGGCTGCTTTTTTCTTTTTCCACTCCTTGCTAGAACACTACTGCAATATACAATTTATTATGTCTTCTGCTTTCTGAGGCAGGGCCACTTTACCACAGCAAACCATTTGCCTACAAACTATTTTATTGATCTGTTCATGTAAAATTCCTCTTTTCTGGCATTTATGACATGACTCAACAGCAAAGAAATCCACTGTCCCAGCTATCCAGAGATTATTGTTCAAATTTCAGAAGTCCATTTTCCAAATTTCCATAATTTCCCCAGATCTAAACAGTTGCACAACACCACGTCCCATTCTGCACCTGAGACTAATATCAGGCTTATTTTGGGTCCCTTATTCTCTAGCTTTGCTCTGCATGACCCTTCTCACTACAGTCATGTCATATGTGAGCCGGCACCCATATTCCTGTGCAATTCCCAGGTGTTACTGCATTTCAATCCTCAAATTCTCATTCTCATTTTAGAGTGTCTCATGTATTCCTTCTTTGCCCATTGTATTGGGGTACAATTCCCTCAAGTGGCCGAGTGGCCTCCACTAAGCTTTTGGGATGTTCTGTTGCAAACAGTCTCAACCTTATGAAAGTCCTTTCATGACCTTTTTTTTTCCTCACTGCACCCAATTGATCCACTTGCTTCAAGTTTCTGTACCATTGCCAATTTCCATGGGTTTACCAAGCAAATATAGAACTTTTCAAAAGTCTTCAAACGTATCACAGCCCAGTTTTAAATCCTTCTTTCCCTCATGTTTATTCAACAGAAATTTGCCCTTGCCAAGCTTGTGATGACAGGCTGCCGTCCAACCAGGGGCTCCTTCGACTTCCACTGGGCTACTGCAGGGATTCATCGATGCATTGCACATACCCCTGGCACCTCCTTTCACCCTCTTCTCACTGCCTTTGCTCTGAAAGGCAAAATCTAGCTCAGTACCTAACAGTTGTCCAGAGTCTGTTTATCCTGCAAATCCATGCTAAAATGAAGGTGTGTTCTCTCTTGTGCGCTCTTGTATGCATTCCCTCACTCCCTCTGAAGGCTGCAAGGGTTAGGTGAGACCTAGTCCCTCGGAAGAGGATTTCCTGGGATGACAAGGATCTCACTCCCCAGAGGAGATCCGTAACTTCTCATAATTGTTTTAAGTCGAGTATATCTAGTGTGCATATCAGCCTCACCGTGTCTGGAGCTGTCTGGCTGAGCGCACCTTGTCAGCCACACAATAGATTGAGTCAGCTGCAACACTGAATCCTTGCATGTCTTGAGCCTTTGGGGGTGAGCAAGAGTCCGTCCAGATGCTCAACCTGACTCAGGAGTCAGTAAACAAATTCTTGAGGAGTAGATCCTCCATCTAGTACTGTTTCCTGAGGAGTGAGACCCACAGGAAAACTACCTGTTCCTGGGGTCCAGACAGAGCTCCCAGACTTCCACTTTCCCAGATTTTAGGGGAGAAGCAAACCTTCTGGTTTATGTATTAACTCTTCAAGAACACAAATGCAGTATGTAACTAAACATGCAAAAATGAGGGGATACATGTGTATAATTTTTCTGGGCTTTTGTTTACCTTTTTTTTTTAAGCTTTAATTATCCAAGGACAAACTTCTTCCTGAACAGCTTTTGTCCCTAGCCCTTTGACTCATCCACCCTCTTGGGTGTCCTTGGTAACTCATATGCATTCAACAGTGCTGGGATTTCCCTGTCTTAAGGATTTCCTCCTGCAGGCTGTTCCTCAGCTACATAAACTAATTGAGGTTTAAAATGATTCAAGAGGGTACATTCTCCATCCTCTGTCAGATCAGTTTCTGATTCACCCCATCTGGTGACAACAGTACCTTGCCAGGTGACAGCATTCCCAAACTAAGTTATGCAGTGGTGAACCAGTTTGACTTGACAGGAGAGAGCTTATTGCTCAGAATGAGTGCATTGCAATGGTATCACTAATTATCATTACAAGCCGGGTGCCAGGTCCTCCTAGGAACGTTAGTCCAAGTCAGAGGGTGAAAGGTAGTAGCAACACAAAGATCAGCCTTCTGATAAAATGGAGTTTTCCATATCACACAAATGTACAGGATCCATAACCCATAAACTGTTCTTAGACAGATTCCCCAAATCAGACACCAGCTGCCTCCAGCATAACAAAATATTGCAGTACTTATTCTCTTGTATGTCCTGACTAATATACCTCACTCGGATCACTAGAGTGCACTGGATATTAATGTGCCACAAGTACAATGCAGAGAAGAATCCAGCAAAATAAATGTTCAGTACCATGGAAGTAACCTGTCCTCCCATGATTTCAAGAAGCACTTAATAAGAGAGCAACAACTTATATCTGTTACCCATGACACTGGTACTTTAGGATATTGTTCTAAATTAATGCATCTTCTCACTCAAAATACAGAAAAATAAAGGCAGAATTTTCTAGTTTACTCCTGTTCCACATATCTCATTTTATACTTGAAATCTGAATTCTTCCCCTCGTGAGTTAGAGTCTTAAATGAAATATTCTAAACAAAGGCTTGGATGTTTACTTGACTTTACAGTTGACTTCTCTGTCTATCAGGAATGTCCAATAAACCCAAAGCTTCAAAAAGCAATTCACTACAAGTTAGAGATCGGTTTCAAATATTTTACCTGGCCCCGTTCTCAGCAGCAGCCACCTCCTCACGTACAGCTCTTTGTTAGAATGTCTCTTCACAAGTTTGGATATTTGAACTTGGTCTCACACATAGACCTGCTGTAATTTCATTGTTCCTGTGAGGGACTGGTATCTGAATGGGAACATCATAGAAAGATCATGTAATGGGAAATATAACCTGGTATAAGATGAGATCCTTCCAGCATTTCTAGGGTTTTTTTACTGTTTTGTTTATTGTTATCTCCCCCTCTTTTGGTTATCAGCTTGCACTTTAAAAAGACCAGTGTCCCATCCCTGACTCCTGGGAAACTGTGAGCTTTGCCCTTTTTTCAGAGCCTTCCTCTGGCCTGGGCATTTGTAGCCTGGGGCTTGATCCCCCAAGGCCTCCTTGAATGGCCTCCAGATTTTCTGTGCTGATGGGAATAGACACTCCAAAGCTTGCATTTTTTCCTTGTACCTTATTGTCAGCTGTCAGTAAACTGTCACCAGGCTGGTGATGAAGGGCAAGCATGAAATATTGTACCACTGAGCCAACAGGAAAATGTTTAAAAAACTTAAGCTTTCTGTGACACCATGAGTTTGCAGCACTGATGGTTATGATAGCAACCACCGTCACAATGTTATATTCAGTGAGGTGGAAACAAATAGATTTTTAAATACAACTATGTATGGTTTGTTGAAGCCATGTATAGTCTAAGGACAGATATATTTGGTCCACAAAACTAAAGATCTGGTTTTGGTTGCCATTAATATTTTTTGTACCCACCTGGAAACCTCAGAAAGTCAAAGCAAAACTCAGCTCCAGGCAGCTTTTTTCATCCAGCTGCTCATCAAAATCATGCAAAATTAAAAGCCAAATCCTCTGTTGAATTAAATCGTGATAGTTCTGTTACAGGATCTACACCAGCAGAGATGAGATGCTCTGGAGGGCTGCACAGGAGCAGAGCGCTCCCAAGCCCTCCCCGTGTACTAGGGACATGCTCACCTCTCCCCCAGGGGCCTGAAAGCACGCTCCGTGAGGAAATTTGGCCTCCAGCATATGGTAGAGGGTTATCTAACCCAGGAGCATGGAAACAACTGCTGGGTTTCCTGTGCTATAGAAATAGGGTTACCCATTACACCGCCACAAGTGTTGTGCTTGGAAGGATGCACTGTCTGAAACAAAATCTTGGCCAAAGAGGCAGACAAAATGTGTGACTAAAAGAGCTTACAAGTTAAGGCACAGACCATACGATGATTTTAAATATGTTTAGTCAATGGGGCCTCTCCGGGTGTGTAAATTTAAGCACATACCTCAACCCCCCCTGAAATTTCTCTCTGTGGGAGTTTGGTACAGACACACAGTTTTTCCATCCTCTCGGTGTTTTCTTCTTATGGAGCATTTGCACACAAAACCTCCCACAGCTCTTCCTGAGGTAGGAAGCCTTTGGAGGGTATGCTGGAGAGCTCAGTTTTTCCTTCACAACAAGCAAGGCAAGTACAACTAATGCACAGAAAGTAAAGCCTTTCCCCCCAGGAGCTAGAAGGTCCTTTTCTGGCACTCCCAGCTCTTCTTAGCAAGCACCAAGCATTAGTCATGAACATGAACTCCCCAACCCCCAGCCCAACTGGGGTGCATTTAATGCTACATAGCACAGCCCTTATTCATGTTAATAAAGACGCGCTTACTTAAGCAATCCCGTTGATGTCATCAGCATGAGCAAGAATTACAAAATCTAGCTGCTTTTAAGTAGCATTGTGTGTTATAGGGTTGTTTTTAGCGCAGGTATAAATTTTTATTCATTCAGCTTACACAACCTGTCTCATCATCCAGCTGAGCTCTGGGTTCCCCACTAAGGTACACCCCAGAGGCCATGCGGTCTCCTGAGCTTCCCTCTGCCTTTCCAGAGGATTTCTGTGGATACACAGCAACAGCCTTAATAGCAACTCTCTCCTTAGCTGCAGCCCCTGGTAACACTTTCAAAATTACTGACGGCCAACTCTCCTCTATCATTAGGATCCCAGACACCGGCAGAAACCAGGTGCAAAAGAAGGAAATAACATTTCCAACTCAGATATGCAATCTGAATTCCTGAAGTGCAAAGGAGTGCACACATGCTGCAATGCAAGCCCTAGGAGGTAATGTTTGCCTATAGTTTGACTTTTCACCAAGATAACGAGAGAGTAAGCATACCTCTCAGTTATGAGCTGAGCCGGTTCCCCCTCTTCAGCTGAGCCAGCCTGCTCATATGTCAGAGTAGCTTGTAGCTGGGCAGCAGCTTAAACTCCAGTGAGAGAGGCTGGAGCTGCTATGACTGTAGCTGGACATTTTGGGCAGGCTATAGCCACGTACACTGACTCCAAATGCATTTCCGCTGAGAGAGGCAGGTGACTTACTAAGCTTTGTGGATCAAACAAGATGAGATGCTGTGGGATCACATAACCACTTCGTTAATACAATAGCCTTTTTCTAAGCATAAAAAAAGCCTGCCAAGAAAAGGGCAATGGTTCAAGCTGTGGTTTAAGCACAGAGTTTTCCAGGTGGAGGACATGAACAAGGCCCTGGGCAGCTCTTGTACATCCTGCTTGAAGAAGGCACAGCATAAAACAGATACCTCACAAGTTCTCCAGGGAGCTCGCCCACCGCCGAGCAGGGCTCCACCTCCGAGGAGATATGGCAGTGCTGAGCCACATGACAGCCGTGGACTATGCAAACAGCCCCACACCAGAAGAGCCTTGGCAGTGGCATGCAGGGATAGCCAGGGCTGGGAGGACACATGCAGCCGGGCACCATGTTCCGGTGGGGTGTTGACTGTTTGCTCATCATCTGGTGTCCACTACTGGGTAAAGGAGATTGATTTATAAGCCTACCCTATCAACTGGTGTTTGCGCCTGCACGGCTTGCACTGGGTGGATTGTGGCACTGTTCAAGGATACGTGACCATTTTCCTCTACAGGACTTGAGTGTGTAAGACATTATTTCCTTTGAGACAAGGGCTAGCTAGGCTTTGTCCAGCAGAGAGCCCCAGAGGATCTGTCTTACCTGTAGTAAGAAGAGATTTTATGTAGGAAGGAAGAGGATCTTGCTGACTTAAACTCTGACAAAGTTCTTGACATCCTACACAGTAAACAGGGAGCGAAGGGCTGGAGGAGTTATGAGAGAGAAACAACAGGAAAAGGGTGAAACATGGACACAAGGCTCTGGCAAAAAGAAAATGATATCTAGGGCTCAAGAGCCAAACTTTTAGAAACTTATGGGCCTCTGCTAAAAGCATGCCTATGCTGTGGGTGCACAACACAGCAATGAGTGCACAGGCATGTAGCTTTTTAAGCAGTTGCAGAGAGCCCTTGACACGCAGCAATGCCAGCAGCCTGCAGGCAAAGAGCTGGCGGCCCTGCTAATGGTGCAGAAATGCCCCCAATCTGCCCACACCCCCTGTGGTTCACCAGCTCCAGTCCTCCCCTGTTTACCCATTGCCTTGTTACAGGCAGTTGAAGCTCTTGGCAGAAGATGGCCCCTGATGGCTCCCCTCCCCGTGTCGGTTGTCATTTTCTTGGCGCTTGGGTTGGCTTGTGTGTGTACAGGCATATGCATGCACGCCCTCCACGCAGATATGCGCAGGGTGCGGTTACGAAGCATCCATAGGGTTTCTTCCTAGGAAAGGACATACTTCTACCAGCCTGAATTTACACAGGACTTGGAGAACAAACTAAAGACCAACCCTGTATATGTTAAGAACCACCCTGAAACCAGGAGAGAAACAAGCAGCACTGGGAATCATGTTTTAATAAGTCACAAGAAGAAAATAGCTTGTGTAAGGTATGAACTAGCTGTATGAGCAGACCGAGTGGACCTATGCCATCGAAGGGCTTTAAAACAGACAGTCCATGCTGGAAAAAATGTTCACTAATATGCACGTGTAAATTTTTCACAGTGAGGTGGAAACATCAGAAATAACTTTTCTGATGCCTGAGGACAGTTGCTACCTTCTTATAACCATTTTTTTTTTTTTTTTTTGCATCTGGTTCCATTTATGACTCATACTTCCCAAACAAGCCATATGTTGCTGCAGAAGGCCTTTAACTTTGCTTGATTCGTATTGAGCTGTATTCCTGGCTGTCAGCCAAGTAAATGTAATAAAACCACTTTTTCCATCAAAAAATAAAAATGAAATCTCATTTGCAGTGAGATTTAATTAGCAGCCAGTAAGTCATTTTGGTGTTGAAAGCATGCACACTCATGTTTTGTTATAGCCTGATTTGCACCTTCAAACTCCATTGTAGCATTTTATTCGTTATAATACAGAAAGGTTTCCTCTCCCGTCCCCCAGCCTTCATTTCACTGCAGATCCTGTAGCATTTGAATGACGGTAAATTTTTGGAAAATGTTACACCCTCTGAGCTCTTCTCTTTGGATGTCACATTTTGCATCACCTATTTAGAACATTGTGACATTGATGATTTTAACACCCCGAACACTGAGCTGACAACAGTAATTTCTGCTGAAATAGGCAGTCTATCAAGAAACTTGTGTATAAAATCAGGAGCTGGCATCCCATTAAAGCCCGCAGAATACAGATGACTAAATCAGCGTCACTGATGATGTTTCTGAAACTAACAGGCCAAAGGGGGGGGGGGGAACAGAATCTATCCTACCTATTTAAAACAGTCAGAGACTTTCTTCTTCACTGCCCTTTTTAATTTAACGAAATTCTCAGGTAATGCGCATTGTGACAACACATTTTTGGCTCCTGTCTCATATTCCCCCAGGGAGGGGTAACGTTTGACACCGTTGGCATTATTTTGAATACCTTAATTTTAAGAAAAACAGCAAACCAAACCATTGGAGGGTTTAGCTTGTCCCCTTTCCTGGAAAATCAGACTGCAGGAGCCAGGAAACTTTGCAAGCTCCAGGATACAGAGTTTCCAAGTACTTTTCGGGAGCTCACGGAGCACTGAGCAGCCAGAGCAGCCTCGAGCGGTGCATCCCCCCCCCCCCGCCCTGCCCTGCCGGGCTGAGCCCCCCAGCCAGCGCTGCCCCACGAGTGGCTTTCCTGGCACTGGCCGAGGCAGCGCACAGCTGTGCAGTAGCAGCTAGAGAGCAAGCCCAGCCAAAGTTTAGGCTGCTTAAAGCAGCATTAACTCTGACTTGGATTTCTGCATGGAAATCCAGCGGGTTAGCGCAGGGCAATGCTCTAGACAGTGGCTGATCCTTTGCTCTCACAGCCTGGCAGGGATCCAGCTCTGCAGGGAGCCAGCAAAAACATTTCACGGGATCCCGCAGAGCAGGGACAACACCACAGAGGTGTTATCCCCCTCAGCTTCTTCCCGCTGCCTGTGTTAATTGATGGAGCAGGCAGCAGGGCTCAGCTTATAATATCACCCAGCCCCCTTCACCCCCCACCCTGAGAGATCAGCTGGATCTGAATCCCTTCTGCTTGCAGTAGGACCAGAGGAAATACAGATGGAAAAAACTATTAGACTATTTAGCTCATCTTCTGCCAGAGAAAGACTGCTCCCTGCAGTACACCATGCCTTTCCCTTTTTTCTTTTTTTTTTCTATTTCAGAGTTAAAAGCCCCCCTCTGTACTGAGTGTCCAGAGAAACCTTCTGAAAGATTTTAAGATGAGTCCAAGATGTCTCTCTGTACCAGTCCCATGAGTTAAAATGTCATCAAGAAATACGAAATGGAGAGGAAAAACTTTGTCACAAAACTGGTCAAAGCCTCTGCTTTATCATTTTCATTTTTCCTGGCAGTAAAAAGGAACAGGCTACTTCAGCCATGAATGTTTGCTCGTTGTTTCATTCGGGTTTTTTTATTTCTTTCTTTCTTTCTGGCTAAATATGGATGTTGTGGAGGGAAGAAAGATTGTGAGAAATAACAAATGGAAGTGAAATGCCAGACGTCATTAAGTTAGTCATTAAGAAGTTTTAAGGGCGAGATTTTCACATGTGCCCAGAATCCAGCGGTTTCTGCCGAGAACAAGTGCTCAGCACTTTTGAAAACTCTGACCACTTCATCTAAGTGCCTCAGTCAAAGAGCCCAGCTCTTCAGAAAATCTGGCTTTTGAAATAGTCACCCTTTCGAAGTAACCCTTTGGAGATTATGAGTATATATATCTATTTAGGAAGAAGAAGCACACAGGTTCTCCCCCAAGCCTTCATTTGCCTTGCAGACTACACAGTGCCACTGTTTAGAGGGCCAATGCTAACATGCATGGAGGATTCAGGGCATTCACAGCAGCACTCAGGATATTCAGGGACCAGCTCCTTCCACGGCCCGGAGCTGCCCCCCACGGCCCCCCTGCCCCGGCAGAGCGCAGCTGAACCAGGCAAAGCCCTTCACTTCTCTAGGAGCAGATGGGAAGGAAAGAAGTTGAAACGGCAAAGTGCCAAGGACTCTGACATCCCTGCAACTTTAGCAGCGAGATTTCTCATCACCTCATGGAAACAAGCCTTCAGAGACTGCAACTCCTGCTGTTAAAATGAACGTGGAAACTCCATTAGTTTCTATGGCATGGTGTCAGCCTCTTCTTATATTCTGGCAGGGGAGTGGGAAAGGAAATGCTGTTCTCCAGCACGGAGCCGGATCTGCCTCCACTGGCTTTCTTCACCTTACTGGGTGTCCATGGGGCTGTGCGTGCCGCCATGCATATTCATCCTGACTGCTTTGCTTAGCAGTACTCCTGTCAGTTAAGAGATGTCACTCATCAGGAAAGAATGCAAAAAGGCGGTTTATGTGGTAATATTGTTTTTGTCTTTGATTAAGCCTGCTTCTGATCAAGCACCCCTCATCATGTCAGCTTCAGAATGAATATTCATACAATGCAGAAAAGCAGGGAAACTCACTAGAGCAGAAATTTTCACTGGTTTTCAAAAAACTGTTGTTTTCTTCTAGCACTGCTCCCACCAGCCTGCAGTCCAGCCTGCAAGCAGCCAAGCTCATGCAGGTTATTTGTATGCTTGAACAGACTTCAGCAGTGTTAGGCACTCAGAGTCCCTTGGCTGCTCTACAGCAGAGGTGCACTGGCACCACTGGAGCTAGCTTGATTGGCGTTGGCTGAGGAGCTTGCTTGTAGCTTTGATGTGACTGGAGATGATTTTACAACGTACAGCAATGCACAGTGCAATAGGAGGCCATCCCTGTCTCTTAAAGCTGCAGGGAAATGACACCAAGGCACCATGTGCAGCCAGTTGCCAGCACGGAGAGCCAGCAGTCCCTGAATGCCAGTTCATCCTCTGTGGGGATTCCAGAGGTTCATAGTCATTGCAGTAGTCTGCTCCCAAGGACGAGTTTAATCCAGCTTTGCCTCCACAGTGGCCCAGCTCAAGATTATCTTGTATAAAAAGATAGACACGTTTCTCTTTTGCTTAAATTCAGCCACATGGCTAATAAAGCCCTACACATATGAACCATATGTACAGGGCACCTCTACACTGACAAATTAAAGAAACTTAAAAGGAGTTTTCCTCACCAAGCACAATCATTTGGAAAAGACTTATGTACACACAACATATCGGCTTATTATAGCTCATGTAGGCATCACATAGGGGCAAAAGCCAAGTATTTCACAGTGAAAGCTGTTTCCCACATTCCTGGTGCTATCGGTGGTACCGAATCCAGTTAAAAGCAGGCATATTAAAGATAGCGCAAACACATGTGACAGATGTAGCATATGCAAAGCCCCCAAGAATAATTACAGAACAAATCAAACTATCCAGCACTTTCATCTTAAATTGAGCCTACGGTGAGCATATGTTCAGGGTCTGTGTTTAGTGTATGGAATCTGTATATGAGAAAAGGGCATAGGGACATCGTCACAGTAATAAACTCAATTAGTACACAGACTGCTGACTTTTTCCTACAGGCAATTTAACTGAAAAAGAAACCCCCAGATAGTGGCTAGACTAAAATATATGATATGCTGTGCAGGTTTTGCATTGAATATCCTGGATTTACTTTAAGGACATTCTTTAGAGAGTATTGATTGGGATTTTCAGGGGTGGCTAAATGACTTAAAAGGATAACTCCCATTGACTTGTTCCACTGTGCAACGGAATAAATCAATAAGGCTTATTCTCCCTCAGCTATTCAGGGCAAAACCCAATAAAGGATTCAGGCATTGCAGCCCCTAACTTTTGGGGCTTGGTCCTCACTCTGAAGCCCAGAACAGTTAGTCTGTCGTCTGCCCCCTGCTCTGTTGGACATGGGAGGAGAGTCAATCACCTCAGAAAGGAGCTGGGTGCTAAGTAGGAAGCATGTTCGAAACCATGCTCTCCAAGCTGTCTAGAAGGCTGCAGGCAGGGAACTGCTTGAGCTCAGTCCCTGTCCTCCAAAGTCTTTGTCACACCACTCTACTCACACCTTCCAGATGGCTCTCTCCCTACTGAGCAGGGCACATCCAAAGAGCTTTTCTTCTTGGGGACAATAGGCTACTATCTTGCTGAGGAAATGAATCTTGAATTTTTTTCTTCACA
>NW_008824338.1:6434852-6454258 GCF_000699105.1 Pygoscelis adeliae
TACTCCTTGTGGGATACTTAGGGTACTCTCCTAGGAGGCTGGAGTTGTTGATCTAGCAAGGGAGAGGTTCCAACACAGATTTTTGGGGTTCTTTTAGATACCCAGGGAGGGGAACCAAGGCTAATCCATAAGAAGTGGTGACAGCACTTGCCGTAAGTGTAATTCAACAGGGAGCCCCATTTCGTCATATGCCAGGTATTTTCAAAGACCTGCTCGGTAGGGCAGGTCCCTTGGAGGATCTAGGCCAAGAAATGTGTAGCTTCTGGTGTCCAGCTCAGTTTGGGAGGGGAAGAGGGATGAAGCAGTTCCGAGGAGAGAAGTTCAGCTCATGCCCAAAAGCAGAACTCAAGGAACCAGCTTCAAACAAGGAGGCATCTTGTAAGTCTAGGTGCCACTGGGGTTAAACGCGAGCTGACTGCAGCATTCTTGGATTGAAATTTTTGTACTTAAGTAGCTTGACTCCATTTCGGTCTGTTATAGCTAATGATGTCCTTTATTGGTGCTAATTCTTATCCACTGCTGGCAATGTGTCCTGCAGCAGGGAAGTCCACATAAAGGTATTTAACATGTGATGGAGTTACTACCCTGAATCAGAATCTAAAGCTTCATAAGAGGATTGTGCAGGCAGTTATACGAGACCAATATGTTCTCTGTTTTGCTGACGCAAATAAATCCTGAAGTGACTCTGGTGACAGTATTCTGCGAGAAGGGAATAAAGAGAGCTTGCCAGAGCATCTGTATTTCCCTTGTGCTTTAGAGAAAAGACATATGGATCTTCATAGAAAATTATAACCTCCTTGAACAATATAATAGGTAATTATATTCCTGACTTAGAAATTCTATAGCATACTGCATATAAAAATCCTCATTCGGTTCTGCAGTTTTCCAGAGTGCCCTGTTAAATCTCTTCTTTTCATGCCTTTTAAAAACACAGAACTTTTACATTAGAGACCTCAGAGTTACTCTACTCGGTCCCGTCAGACCTACGTGCACCCACCACACCCAAGTATTTTGGAGGAGCCCCATCCCCATCACCCTCAGAGGGGCTGTCAGCGCACACAGGTGCCACCAGTCTTGCCCGGAGACCAACAGCCCTGGCTGGGAGCTGTGCAGCTGCACTCCCGCAGCCCTGGTCCCGGGCCTGTCGGCGTGGTGTGTTAGCTCAGCACAGCAGGGCACAACGGCAGCCCCACCCCGCCGTTACCGCTGAGGGCTCAGAGAGGGCTGCACCGGGGAGCGGGCAGAGCACTCGCGAAATTATCTGCCCCCCGTCCCGGCTGCTGTACCCACTATGTTGGTTCCGAAAACTAGTCATGCCTGGGAAAATTTTGTTGGATGTGTTTGCCTTCCTCCCCCACACCCCTTCCAAAGCATGAAAAGGGGTCACCATCAATGCCTCGGCCTGGTATGGGGATGTGTTTTTTTCAAAGCACTGTATAAACACTAACTCATTAAGAAAATACAATTAAGATTATAAGTACCTGAAACCTCTTTAGGGTTGCTCTATTGTAACCCAAAAATATCACATGTAATTTCAGTGATACTTGCTCAACGATTATAAAAAAAAAAAAATTGCCCCAAGGCTGAAAAGATGGATGGTAAATTGCAGCTGCAAATTAATTAAAATAATCAAACAAGCCAAAGGTAACTCCCACAGTAAGGGGGTTGCTTTTAAAGGCTATGTTAATAGAGCATCTACCATCGGGGGTTGCCTGGTTCCCTTTTAATAAAATATCTGTGATTACCTGATTAGCTGACCATTGTGCAGAGCATTTTGTTCTCAGTACAGCCATGCAGCCAAGGAGAAGAGAGAGGCTTTTATCAGATAAGGCTTGTTTATTTAAAATGTATAATTGACTTCTCCTTTTTTTAGGGAAGCATGATCCAACAAGCTGCTCGCCTCCAACTACATATACTGCTTCTCCTCTCTCCAGTCTGAGATGAGCCAGTTTTCTGGCACGCACTTATCTTAGCAAGGTTACCATAATGATCTGGATGGAATAAAGGTAGGAACACTGCAATGGGTATGAGAAACTAACCTTTAATGGTTAGAAGCGGTCACCGTCCATTATGGTATTATGCTCGTCATATGCCATCATGCTAGAATTACGACAATGTACCAGCTGTGGTTCTGCCCCCACATGGTATTATTGGAGAAATAAACTGGTTTAGTTTGGTAATATCTGATGAGGCCAAAAGATGATCCACATTTTTTGCTGCCGCTCACATTTTTAAGGGCACTCCTTGTGCGGGAAAGCAGCGCTTGGGAGTAAAAGGCTCTGACAATATACTGGAACGCCAGTAAACTTGGAAAATTCAAAGAACACATGAAAACTAGACACCTCATGCATGTAACTGTATATTTATTTCTTTTTAAAGAACACTCCTTAAATGTATTGTAAGTCAATATACAAACTTGGTTTCACAGATTTATAATCCACTAAATAGCACAAAATATAATCCAGGTCGTTGGTTTCTTTCATCTGTGTGTGTGCGTGTGCGTGTTTGAGAGTGTGTGCGCGCGTGCGTGCACGCACGCATGCTGCTGGTGGTAGCGGTAACCCACCACATGTGTTCAAACACAAGCCCGGGCTCCTCCTGACTTTCCTCTGGAGCACATCTCACCCAGATGGAGACCTTGCTCTGGAAGACCGCGACTTTCTTGCCCGTGAATCCCGCTCCTTGAAGAGGCCGGGGTGGCGGTGCTCTCTGCCTCGCCGGCAGGGCCACGCTCCTCCGTCCGCAGGACTGGACGGGAGCCTCCCCTGAAGCTGACCCGGGTACCACCGCAGGGAGTGACCAGCCGTGGTGTTCAAGTGCAAGGAAACACCTTTTTTTCCTACTCCAAACCCCTCTCTGACACTCTGGGGCACCTCTGCATGACACCTACGCCCCACAGTCAGCCCTCGCGAGCAGGGGACTGCCGGGCGCCGGCGGGGGACCCGTTTGCCCAGCCAGCGGGGCAGCTCCTCGCCCAGCCCCGTGTGGCCGTAGGGGCCTCGCCACCCTGCTGCTGGAGGCAGGGGAGCGGGTCGAGCCGCAGCCGGACTCTGCCTCCCGGCAGCTAGCGGTGCCCCGGCTCCGCGCCCGGCAGCGCAGCAAACCTCGCCTGTCCCGGTGAGTTACACAGACGGCACCAGTGATGCACTTGCACATATTTACATGGGGTGGAATGTTTTCCCATAGCTTTTTAAAGGAGTATATAGATCAACATGTTCACATAAGACCAAATACTTTTAATATATTTATAACTGTTTTATAAAGCTTTGAAAAAACTCACAATAGCACATTGTTTTACTTTAATGCTTTACGGTACTATCAGTTTAAAATCACAATCAGCACTTAAGTTATAGTCAATCCGGCAAACAAGAGACAAAAAAAAATTACAAGAGTTAAGAACTGACTGATACATCCTTTATCTTTTTTTTTAACTAATGCATAAGTGCAGAATAAGATAAGATACTCTAGTTTAAATATCTTGTTTTACAATATACATTTTGTTCTAATTACGTAACAGTAAATCCCATGCTTCACATAGAAAAGCAATCCACAACATTAAGAAAAAAATTTACAATTTATGAAACAAAGTAAATAAATATTAGTATTACAGAATCAGAGCTGTACATAAAAGCTGTTCAGTTTTAATCATATAAAAATATGTTTTAGTGCAACCTCACATATATTGATGCTGTTTTGCTTTACATCATTTAGATCCAAGTGTCCAAAAAAGGAAAGAAATTACATTTATTACAAAGCAGATACACAAATTCTAAAATATGTACAAATTACTGCTAAAAAAATGCTTATAAGAATATAAGCAAAGTAAAGAAAAGGCACAAACATCTGTACAATTTAAAAGTACCAGACCCAATAAGAATTTCAAATTTAGTTTTGGTCAGGCTCATGATGACTTGTTATTTTATCTAATTCTTTTGATATAACAAAAGTATATATAATAGCAAACTACTGTAACTTAGAACAGGCATGCTGTAAAGTTGAATACTTCTTCTATCTCTAGAAAAAAAAAGTGGGGTAAATGTATGGGTGAAAGTCTCCATGCATCTCAGATCAATGTGGCTTGCTCTTCTCAGATGACGGATCTTTTCTTTCCTGTGTGCTTGATGGGGGGTCGCTCCTGCTGTGAAAGCCCAACTGCCGGACGTCCACAAAGCTCTTGCTGTAAAAGGTGGGATGGGCTAACGCAGTCTGTGATGTACCAAAACTGTCCTGTTCACCACCATGCAAGTCAGGATGGGTGGCTGAGGCACAGGTCTGGCCCGGCTCAGATCCACTAAAGTGTTTAATGCTAAAATGTGCACTTTCTAAGGGTTTCTGGTGAGGCTCAGAAGGCCTCTGCAGCTGCTCCGCCCCGTGCAGAACGGCTTCTTCTGTGGCGATTCGCAGAGAGGCTATGGCTTTTGTACAAGTCTGTATGTTCTCCTCCTGCTCCCTCTCGGTAGCTACGACACTGTCCTCCGACGTGCTCTGTGTCAGCAACAGCAACGGAGAGGAGGGCGCGCTGGAGGGGGCGGTGGGGTGCAAGCTGTGCGGAGAGGTACGTTTCTCGTGGTGCTTAGAAATACTATACGATTCTTTTGTAAGGATTTCCGCAGTTCCTCTTTGCTTCTCCTCAGAGCCCTCCCTCTGCAGGGCCAGAGCGGATGGAGGATGTAAACCTGAAAGGGCCACCGGCACTGAATGGACCATCTGGATACCCCCGATAGGCATCATGGGGATGGGTGCTCGGATCTGTTGCTGGGAGTGTAGTGGAAGATGACTGAAGACATAGTCGCTCGGACCTTCGGGGAACGGGCTAGACCCGCGGTGCTCCATACCTCCTTTTTCTCCGTACACGTTGAAGTAAGGCCCCTGAGACAACCCCCTTCTCTGTAATCAGAAAAAAACAAAAGAAACGTCAGCGCTGCTACTAGCAAAATTCTTGTCTGGCTGCCAAACCACCTATCTGCTTTCCTGTCTAACACAACCTCCCATTCACGCAGCACCTTTCATCCAGATGGATCCCAAAGCATTTGGAAAACTCCACTAATTGCTTATCCAAACAACAGAGGAGGTTTTGCTTAGCTCAGCCCTATGGGGCCCATGCCTCTGAGGTGAAAGGCAGCAGCTAGTTAAGAGTGTTCAGCAACACAATGCAGCAATTTAGGTCAGGAAGTGAAGAGTATTATATTCAACTGAAACTGCAGAGAGAAGTTGGGGTAGATAGAGTTTCGTTACCCAGGAGAAATTTGGCCAGGAGATCCATCTTACCCTCTCTTTTGGCAAACTGTGCAGGTATTGGCAGTCCACACTGGGTATCAAGACTTTGTTGCAGAGAAATACACATCCGAACGCTCCCCGCTCACCACCACTGCTTGGCAGTATGGGAAAAATCTGACTGCATGTACGTATTTTCTGCCTGATGAGAGATCCTGCTCTGGAGCCCCAGAGAAGGCACTTGCTCCTCCTACCCTCCACCGTGAGCTTTACCCAATCCTTGATGAAAGGGGACGCGTATTTCCATGGAAGTTCAAGTGCCTCTGTGCAATGACGACCCAAATTTTTACAGTCATTATGGAGCACCACTCTGGCCTATCTATCTGTAGTGTAAACAATAAATAATAACAAAAGCACAGGCATTAGCTGTGAGTGAAAGTGATGATTCTGTTGCAGGGAGACTCACCCACTCATAATGGGATTGAGAAGAATGAGGGATTTTGTAACGGCTAACAAAAACCAACCTCACAATATTGACATTTTCAGTGCCTTCCCATTAGTTCCTGCCTTGGAAGAATAAATAGCTCCATCTCCACTCAGTATTAAACATGCCCTGGGCTTTTGGGTTTCTCTTTTTTCGTTCTTAACTTTTAAAATTTGTTTTCCATCTGATGATTAAGTATCATTTATTGCTGACCAGAGGAATAACAATGACAGAAGTGCAGGATGACATTTTCATAATTGTGTGTGGGATTTGGCCACACAGCTCTCGGGGACTCCCATAGGAAATTAAATGAACAAAAATGCTCACCTCTGCTCTGCAAATTGACCAAACACCTATCAATTGCCCCAGAGCTGTACTGCTACCCCAGTCTTGGTGTGGCAGCCTGAGGACTGTGCTGCTAAACGCCAATGCATTAAAGCGGCAGCACTTCTCTGCTGGGAAATCCTAGCTCTCAAGGCATTCAGCAACCTCTTGATCCCATCCCAGGGAACTGGTTTAGGGGGCAATTAAAGATGCAGTTTCTGTGCTACCAGGGGCTCAATCTCACTGTGCTCAGATCCTTTGTCCTGTTCGATATAAATCAACGTCGAGACAGGAAGGGTGACCCATAATCATCAGACTCGAACTTAAGAGATGTTATTATTCAGAGACTAATCTACACTGGGAATTTTCCTATTCAGAAAGTGAGACACTTGAGTCTCATAAAAGAGAAGCTGTCATAAGAAAGCACAGTGACAGCACGTTATACTGCTGAATGGGGAAAAATTTACAGAATAAACTGCAGTTGCCAAGCCACAAGACATAGTTCACCTACCCTGTCAGTCCTTCCTATCGCCAACCTCACCTCTGCACAGCTGCTTGCCCCCTTTTTTTTTCCATCTTTGGTCTGTCAACCCATTTCTCAGTCATACTGTCCTCTTGGCTGTTTCCTAAGCCATGACATTTATCACTATTGCATCTGATGTGAACTTCGGCTAAGGGAAATAGAGCAAAAGCAACCAAAAAAGGAGTAAAACTCATTGAAGAACAAACCTAGTCACACACAAATCTCTAATTGAGAAAGACACTGGCTTCATGTTGTACCCTGCCACAGTTTCAAAAGGGAATAGAGCAACAGCCTGTCCTTATCGGACAGAGGTGGCTAACATGATAGAAACTGCTACACGCTTCAAGATCAGCAGTATCATCCAATATATGTCTCATATGCATAATTTTTACATAGACAGTGACAGTGTGTGCATGTCCACTGGATGCCTTCCAAGCCTGGCTGAGCACATATCGGATTGTCTTTCTCTAGCTCTGGCAGGTAAGTTTGGAAATGGCCAACATAAATGGTTACAGGCATTAATAACTGTTCATACCTGTTACCCTGCTTTTATTTCCTTTACCAATATCTAGCATATTCATACTTACAAGCAGACACACATATACATATTCACGGGGAAAGACTGAATATTAGAGGAGCTGTCTTCTTTTAACAAACATCCTGAAAATCCAAAGACTTTATTCTGTTGACAGGGCGAGTATTAGATCCCATCACTGAGCACAGTGCAGAAAGTCATGGTATCTTTTTGCAGTGCAGTCAGAATGGGTTGCTGCCAGCGCAGTGAGATGAGCTCCTCTCTTTGTCAGGTGATGGGAATCCAGTTCATTTCCTATTAATTCTCATTTGTTGCAGTTTAGCATATTTCCCTCAAACTCCAGGTGACATGTAATTTCCCAAGCAACAATATTCTGTAGGAGCTTTTCACTAAACTCTCTGACCTGATCATAAAGCTAGACTGCCACACCACACCCCTGAGCAAAGCCGTATCCAGCTTCACAGGTCCCCCAGAACACCTCAGGGATGAGATAGGGTTTACACTGTATCTGGTACATCACCCAAAACAGGCTACGGGGGATTAAGAGGAAGATCACATTTCAGAGCCAAGCACCCTTCACAGATATCCTCGTGGCAGCCTCAGACCACAGCTTGCAAAAAGATGGTGGGTGGAAAACAATCATCTCTTTGATTACCATATCATAATGTACTTGAAGCTTTTTAAAGTTAAAAACCAGAAAATGTTGAACTCTATTGTGAAATTCAATAACAGAGCATATTACCAACGTGCTTTCTAAAAGACATGATGCTTAATAAAGTGACTATAAATCTGTATGGACTTCAGTTTCAGGATCAGCTCGATTTGCAGTCCTACTGAGAATGCACCATAGCAGCCCACATACACCAGTGGACCTATTTACAATTTACCTGGACTTCAGAAGTTTTATGCTGGCTCGCTGCACAGGAATGCATTTCACTCAAGATGATAAAGTATTGAGTGCTTGGGAAGGGATGCAATACCGTATGTCTGGCATGATCAAAGGACCCTAAGTCCTATCGACTTTCAAGAGGATATAGAGGTGCCTAACTCCCTTCAGCCCTTCTGAATACACTGAGACAGGCTTCAGACTTCAAAATGAATGAGAGGTGCGACAAAACAGCAACACAAGCAAAATCCACTACCTCTTAGAAGCTAAAACAGTTGCTAGGGACAAGTTTGTACCGCTCACAGCAAGATACATTCAGAGTCTCATTGTGTCTAGCCCTGGGACTGGAAGAAGAGGCAAAAGCTCTGGTCCACACTAGGAAGTAGCAGGGTGCGCTAGGAGTGGGGACAAGCAGGAACAGAAACTGTTGGTGCTGGATTCCATGTTCACAATATAAGTGTTGTGGGGTTGGACAGGAAGGCTGCTTCGGACTAACCCTATGCAGTCTCTTCTTGCTCACTTGAACGCCCACTCACAGTTTAAGTGTACCTGCTGCACTCCTGGTGCACATTTTCTGGTTTAATTTCATCTGAAAACAATCCAGGTCACTTACTCCAAGACTGCTCTGCAATGGGAGTCAAAGCACAATAAATATGACAACAAAGACATATGCCTGATCCAAACTAAAATGCTAAGAGAGATGCACTCAGGGTGCACAAAAGCAGCCTTCCCTTCTCTCCTCTTTCTCTCAGGACTGGCATAAAGTGACTGGGGAGAAGAATCAGAGCCCCTCAATAATGGCACCAGCCTGCTCAGAAAGGACAGAAACCTCTGGCATTGACAAAAGAGAAGATCCCAAATGTATTTAGAGAGCAATGGAGATCTGCCATTAAATTTAAAGACAGGCATTTAACTTGCCAAAGCCAAATGGGCTTTGCCAAAGCCAAAAGCCAATGTGTACCAGCGTCAACCAGAGCCTTAGGCTACTTTGGAGAGAGTATCCTGTTGCAAGAGTGTATCCTGTTATTAACTGCCAAAGAAAAAAAAGTACGTTTTTCTGTATTTTCGTACAATCTACAAAAATAGTTACTTTCCCCATGCTCTCTTCCACATCCTAAAGAAATAATTTCAATTGCTTTCTATGCAGTGCTTTCAATGCCAGAGCACTTTACAAGCTCTTTGCACACGACCACCAAAGTGCATGAAGATTCAAGGGGAAGCAACATGAAGGGGAACTAGACCAGCACTGGCCAAAGAGACTAGAGCAAATACATCAATTTCAGTGGAGAAGAAAGAAAACTGGCCTCTTCTGGGAACTGCAGGCAGCAGAAGCACAAAACCTCTCTTATTCCTGCAAGGACTGGGAACCCAATGCAGCTCTGAAAGAGGAAGCAGGATTGTAAGCTGGCATCTGCATCACTGATGCAGTTGCTAATCATGTTCTGATTTGCTGGATTTCACTTCTCTAAAAGTGAAAAACAGCCTTTATTCCTTTTTCTTTTCTGACAGCTTTCATTTATAGCAAGCTCAGGTGTTACTTGTCTTCCCACACACTGAATATAATAACTTGTGTTTCACCTAGACTCAACTACTGTTTGGCTAAAGTATGTCTTCCAGAGGTGAGCAATCCATCTTTCCTTCCTTGCAGTTGTTTGTTGAGATGGGCAATCATCCTCACTTGTCATTTCCTCATTTAAATTTGCCTGGGCTCTGCTTCCAGTGATGCCTGTGTTCAGGTTCCAGTGACTGCGCTGAGGTCTGCGCTTCTCTCTCAAAATACTCAACATGCCACTGAGTTAACGATGCTTTCTGTAGGACAAATGATCTGCATTGGGTTTTTCACCACCACATGCCTGATCCTACCTCAAAAATAAGGTAAGTGTTAAAAGCCCATCTGGCATGGTGGACTTTCCAAAACAAGGAGCTAAGGGTGCTAAAAGAGTCCTTACAATGTGCTAAACGCCTTGCTGGAAGGTGTGCATAACACACAAGGCAAACATTACAGCAAGAACTGTCAGATGGCCAAGGGTGACTGTTACATAGCCTTTTGCCAGCATCATCACACATCCAAAATCTCTGCTACAGGATGCCAGTGGAAGTGTCTCATGCAGGACATTAGAGACTTGGGCTCCCTGCACAATGTCAGCTGTAGCGTCTCATATAATCCCTTTCATTTGATACTAAGACATCATGACTGTTAAACTGGTGGCTCTTTATCCTCTTTTTGAGCTTCCTTACTTTGTCAGTAGGACTGCTGGCTGGATTTGTATCCTCTCTCAGCTACGCAGTGATCACCCCTATGAGAGTGCAGCAGGGTTTCAACATGCCCTTCCTTAAGGACCGCTTAGTCAGCCACCCTGCTCCACTGCGCTCCCCAACAACTTGCCAGGCCACAGGGCCATGTCTAAGATGTGGGAGAAGTACCTGCGCTGCTCTCTCCTACACACATGGCCGCTCACTTTGCAGCTTTGCCTTCTCCCCCTGAAAAGCTGGGAAGCCACTTTTGGATCTGCCAGGCTGGTGGCATCTCGGCTCTGTTCGGTCCATCCCTGCTCCAGCCACCTTTGCCCAGCTGCATCCCTCGCTCCATTCCCCGGTACAGGTAACACGTCAGCCTGGTTCCACAGAGAAATTCACCCCAGAGCTCTGGAAACACTGATTTTATGAGCTCAGGGTTCAATTCTTCTCCTCTACAGAGAAGAACCACAAAGATTACACAAAAAGCCGAGAAGACTGGCAATGGTGAAGCAGGGAGGAGAGCCCTGCCGGGAGGAGGGCAGGGAGACAGGAGCCCTGAGGCAGTGGGAGCCTGTCGCAGCTTGCCCAGATTGAACCCACACATACAGGCTAAAGAGGCAGCCAGTGAGAGGGCAGCAGCAACATCAAGCGTGGCGAGGGAAGCATACTAAATAAATAAATAAATAAATGCATCCATAGTGAGGCTGTTCCTTCCTAAAGACCAAATTTATTTGTGGAGAGAGTACTTCGTGAATGCTAGGGCCTGTCAAAAGTGCCAAGTCGGCAGTTTCTGAGAGCTGATTTACTGAAAGGGAACAGCACAGACAGCAGCTGTGCAAGTTTTGCATATTTCCATTTCCACCCAGACGGTTGCGTCCCTGTCGAAACAGCCAGTCATGATGGTGCTTTCTGCGGGGCAGACAGCTGCTTGCTCCTGTCACACAACAATATCCTTTAAACTCCAGTCACAGATCCTGGTTTCAATGGGCACCCTGCTTTTCTGACAGGTTCCATTTATTTTAGTGTTTTTATTGCATTAAACAATACGTCGGTGATGGGCACCGTACTGCAGTATCAGGGCCTTAAGCCCTGATCTGGGCTCGATCCCATCTGACAGTCTGGGAGGTAAAAGGTTTTACACTGCTGTTACAGTGCTGTAACAAGCCCCACACACCATGTAAGCTTCCCGGGCCATTTTAAAATGAAGAAGGGGGCAGTTAATGTAAGCCAGCCTAATTTCATTGAAGTTATGGAGCTACTCAGGCTTGTACCAAGTGAAGATTTGACCCTTAGGCTGACTCTATGGCATCTAACTGAATCAACATCTCAGCTTGGTCTCCATCTAGTCCAAATTTCTTGCATTTGTTCCAGGACTTCCCACCAAGGCTCAAAGCTTACGCTGCCTTCTTCTACAAAGCTGCAAAGTTTTTTAAACTACCTTGCACAGATTAGGTAAGAGCACTGGTTTTGACAACAGGAGTGAAAATACTCTTTCATACTTACTGAATGCCCCACTGGAATAGATTCAGACTGTAAATATTGACCCATGGACAACGCTGGATTATGGTATAAGCCCCTCCGGGGAGATGCCGCTCTAACGGAGGCCATATATCTCCTCTCTCGCCTAGGAGACAAATCTCTTCGAACAGACACATCTTTTCCTGGTGACATTGGTCTCCTTGGCGATAGGTGACGTCTTGGTGACATGTCCCGTCTTGGCGATAACTCTCTCCTCAGCACAGCCTCCTTCCGTGGGGAAAGGTGCCTCATGGGTGAAATATCTCTTCGGGGTGACAGGTGCCTTCTGGGTGACAAATCCCCTTTTGCCATTAAATACCTCTTTGGTGAGTTATCTCTATAGGGTGAAGAATCGTAGCCGGGTGACGACTGTCGACTGGAAGGTGAGAGGTCCCTTGGAGACGAACTGGGGTCTAATGAAAGCACATAATCCTCATCCATGCAGCTAGGTATGTCTAACCTGTCTTTATCAGGCTCTGAATCAGTACTCTTGCCCTGGAAAAATCTCTGATACTCTGTCATCTGTGAGTCTTCACAGGAGTCGCTTGGTGTTATAAGCTGAGTAACCTGAATGCTAGGTAAGGTGACCAAGTAACTGATGAGGGAGGAGTGTCCCATGGAAAGGGAGCCCTCGGGGGAAGCCCCGTGTGATGCCCCAGCCGAGTTCACCGACAGGGAGGAGAACCGAGGGGGCTGCGGGCTGGTGCTTCTTGATCTCGTTTTTGGTGTCGAGTCTCCCTGAGTATCATCAAAATCATCCTCATCTTCATCGTCATCGTCATTGTCGTCGCCATCCTCGCCATCTGACTCCTCCGCATCAGAAAACTGGTGCTCTGCTGACAGGCCTGCCAGGTTGCTACTCTTCTCTGCCTCCTGCTGCATGTCCTCCGTGTTTTCTGAAACAGCCACGGCGAGTCAAAATGGTAAGCACACACCCCACCTCTTACGCCTTCTGCCACATTCATTCCCCACCCAGCACACCCATTGCCATCGCTGGATGTTCTTCATCTGGGATGGCTGCATAAAGCCGTTCTTCATAGTCTCAAACCATAATTTTTCATAATAATACCTTAAAACTCTATACTTGAAAGGAAGTATAAAAAGCAAGGTCACCATACCCCACCTTGCAACTTCGCTAAATGTTGCCATCTCTCACATCTAAATTGAAAAGATTGGGAACTTTGTATGAGACAGATGACAACAGGTCATACTTTCATTTCTAGCTCCTCCTCATGCATCTTAATAAAAAATGTAACTCAGACAAATGGATCAGATTTATTTTTTATACTTCCTGTTTATTAAAAAGATGCCTCTTAATTAAAAAATGCCCCAAATACTCTTAATATATTTTCCCATGCCAGCCACTGTGCTAGAGTGCAATGAGTCATTTGCATACTCCAGAGGCCATTCCAACTAAATTAAATCATTCTGACATACCTGCTTCTTCAGTTTCAGCATCATCTACGGATGTCATTGATACTCCAAGCTCCAGGCATTTTTTCATGTGTGCTTTAGACTTCATATGTTTTGTCAGATTTCCTACAGATCAGAGATTAATCTAATTAACGGACAACAGCAAAGACCACTCTCCAAGTCAGGTTTTGGTGTATCTTAACTCCGTTATCCTGCAGATGGGGGGGGGTTTAGTTTGAAAAAAACCGCAACAGACAGGGCTGACTCATCCAGCCCATTGCCCTCAGAGCCTGTTTTAATGAGACTGGGGTTTTATATCTTCCAAAAAAAAAAAAAAAAATCTTTTTTCAAATAAACTTAAACTCAGGGCCTGAGAGGTATATAGGCATCTCTCCAATTTTCCACATGACATTTAGGCACCCCAGCACGCTAAAAAAATTGGTTTTGGATGTTATCTGTCCCTGGGCTCAGTGGTCGTGATATGTACAAACTGCCTGGACATCGAAGTAAGTCCAATGCACACCAGCTGCTCAGGGCTCACACTCCTAGTTTCACAGTGGTACTTTCAAGCAAAGGGCTCTCCCATTTACTTCACACGTAGCCTCCAAATGTTCAGTGTGTTCGAAGCATTTTGAAGCAAAAGTACCCCACAAAAAAGACATTTATGGGACTTCTCTGTGCAAGCTTACCATCTAGCTGCAACCTCTGAACTGAGAGGAGCTGTACTTAGAGCATTCACCTGGGATGTGGGAAATCCAGGTTCAGCTCCCTGCTTTGGAGTACGGATCTGAACCAGACACAGCAGGGATTTGAAATCAGATCTCACATTCCCCTGAGGGAGCAATCTAACACTGGACTCGACTTTCTGCAGTGCCTGTCTTGGTCTGTTTTTTCACAGATAAGAAAACTGGGTTGAGGCTGGCCCCAAGGGACATTTCATGGCAAAGAATCTTGAGCACAAAGCACAAGCTGGAGAAACAAGAATATTGCTCTAATCCATTAGCCACTTCAGTCACATTTGCAACACCCAACAGGGAAAGCATGGCACAAGTAAACCCAACCCACTACCAAGACATGGTGCTTCTTGGCTCAAGGAAAGCACTCTGTGAATGTACCTATGCTGCTTTTGGGACCCTAACCAGCCTCTCCACATGGTGTATGTGGCACATGCAACCTTGGGGCAGGAACGTTGCCCCACTCTGTTGGATAGTGGAGGTGTGCTTAGAAGCTCACAGGCCAGGCTTCTCTCCTGTGACTTTCAGTCCCAGCTAGTTCAAATAATTCCCTTCTCAGTAAGAGAAATAATTCCTTTCTCAGTGAGTTTCTTATTGTGCTCGTGCACTGCATGAAAAGTCTAACTGGGCCACTGATGCCTCTGGATGGCTAAACGCTCAGGGCGTACACTGACAACCTAAGTACCTCTGCAGGTCTGTCCCCTACTGTTCTCAGCAAAATAGCAACAATAGTTATGAGGCTGACAACTGCTCATAAGCAGTAATACACCAGTTAAACGCTTCTTGTACTTTGAAGGCTAACTTAGTCGCTTCCTACTCATGCCCTTCTTGTGCAATAGCATAGTACCTCCTCCCTGTTTCTTCTTCTCTGCCAGAAATGCCATCCTCAGCAAGCAATTTCACATTTCTTTCCCTGCCATCTCTTCTGCCTAGACTGTCCTCTCTGAACACAGCTGCAAACCCACAATCCTCCTTCAAGTCCCTCCTCAAGACCCATTCCTCCAGCAATGTCAAATGTAAACAATGCTCCGAGAACAGCTCACCAGATGGTCTATTGGGACTATGAACGAGCAGCTCCTTGTCTTTGTCTCTACACCCCCATGAAAGTTCTCATCTTAAATTAGGTTGATGGGTCTACTACCATCCAACAGCTATTCCCATCTTTGGCAGAGAGTGCTGGAGTCGTGGAAACTATTACAATTCTCAAATCTCAAAACAGCCATGAAGCTGCACTGGGATCTTGGGAGACATTTCCTTCAGCTTCCTCTCTCCCCCTTCAAGTAAGTTCACCGCACTGGGACCAGAATCCATTTCCCTTGTCTGCCAAAGGGAAACTAAGAAACTGAGAATGTAAGGCTCATTTGGGCTGTGCTACAAAGAAGTGCTACCAAAGAAAAGGATTTTTTAATTTAAGGAGCTAGTTGCAACGCAAATCTGAATTCCAAAGAGTATCATTATCTGTGGCCTCAGGGTGACAAATGGAGGCTTTTTTCTGTGCTGATAAATACATGTGAACACAAGCTATCAGATCTCTATTCATAATTAATGCCACAGTGGATGGAGTGGCCCATCTGGGAAACATAAATTATTTATAAACTTGAAACTGACCCACTGTAAAGCCCGTGAAGGCATGTTTTCCTCAGCAGCTGATGCTCTGCTTCTACATTATGTCATAACAAGTGTATTCTCCTGGTAGCATTTAAGTGTTGCTGCAATTAAAATTTGCACCATGTAACAATTTTGGCAGAAAGTATTATTTGTAAGGGCGGTTCTTATGCTACTACATTTTCTCTGCAGACAGATGGACCAGCCAAGAGCCTATAGCTCTTAATGAAGCTATTCAAGGAGTCCCAGAGTCTCACAAAATCCCTGGATCAATTAAACAGAAGAGGAAAACCTCTCTCATGAAGTCCTGTATACATAAACACAATAATTTTATTCTGAAGAAAATTCTCTCCTTGATTGCAAAGGGTGTTTGGATCCTTGACGGCAAAATAGCTCAAGATTTGTTTGGGAAGTGGCAAGAGTTCAGCAAAAAGGGTCAAGTACCTTTAGTTTTGAAGGCAAAATTGCACAGCTTGCATACATAAGGCCGGACATCAGTATGAGTGCGGATATGTTTTTTGAGCATGCTTGGCTTTTTGCAGCGAATTCCACATTCTTCACAAATGTACTTTCCTCGGCCACGACCTCTGACATAGACATAATCCTCATTTGATTTATACCTGTTGGAAGAGAGCAAGCATTTAAATCATACAGACTTTAGGCCACATACATGCACAAACATCACCTCTATGCATCTGGTCCTGATCCTGTATATATCTCGTCACAACAAATCCACAGAAGTCCACAGGAACTACTGAATTTTCAGGCCGGAACTCACGAAGTATTTGCCCTTCAGGGAATGTACTGGTCCCAAGGTGTTTTAACAATATGAGACCAAAGGGTTGCAGTCTGACAATAGTATAAACACCTTGTCAGAAAATAGATTAGCTACCATTCCTATAGACAGCACAACTCCAAATACGAGTCTGCAGGTTGGATTTATTTCAGCTAACTGTAGTCTTGTACAATGCAGGCATCTACCACCACTGAAAACAGCGCTGTTTTGTGGCACGGTTCATTAACTATTTTAGTGTATTTATCCCTTGGGAACAGATAAATCACATCTTGGAAGTGCCTGTTTCTCCCCATTAAGCATAAAGGGAATGCAGATGACTAGCAAGGATGTACGCATTTACACTACAGATGTCTGCCTGAAGTTCCTGAAGATGGATCCCTCCCTAAGGGACACCAAGTTGAGTTCACTCAGGTACGTGCTGCTTTAGAAATAAAATGGGAAACTTCCAACCTGCATACTTAGCAGAAAGCTGTTGAAGGAATTTTTCTTAGCACAGGCGTAAGCATTCCATGCTATTTTTGCTGATTACATAGTACATAGTTAGAAAATAAGTAAGATATGCGAATCTATGTAAAGCTGCACATTGCCTTTACTATCATGATAAATTGTTAATACTGAAATCTAAAAGGGCCCAAGGGGATCTGCTCAGGCTGTTCTGAGGTTTGAAGAACGCTGGGCATTCCCTAGAGGGAAAATTTCATCCTCATTCACCCAAAGTAAAATCCAGAAATTGCAAGAACTGAGAAATAATATTTTTTTCTGCCCTCTGTCCTCCACTGCCCTCTCCCTAAGCAGCACAAAGTACTTTCAGTCACCCTGCGGATGTGCAGCCCACAAAATATCGTTGGTACTGACAGTCAGCGCGTTAAATAAATAAGGGACTGTGTGAAAGATTCTGTTACTGTGATGATAACTCTACAAGAAGCAAGTGGCAGTTTTTGGGTTACAAAGCTGCAATATTTTTCAAGTGTGCTTTTCTTAGATGAACACTTCTTCCATATGTTCAGCTATACCATTGGAAATATAAATACTGAAGCTGATATCTTAGAAACACATAAAACACTGTCCTGTTCTCATATCCATCTTGTTATCTATTAAACGCATCAGCTCCTCTTTCAAATGTGGATGCCTATATTCAGTTTTTCTAATCTCCTTTCCAATAAAGTTGGCCCTCTCCATTTTCCTTCATTGTCCCTGGCACCATGGGCAAAACTGGCGTAGTATAATGTCACTTAATATTTAGCCATCTCTCTAGCAGTTTTTTTTGTATAATGTTTCTGGGATTCTGCTTTTCTGTCTGCCCCAGTTCTTCATACACACATGCCAATGACTCCTAGTCATCTCTCTATCCACTGCTTCATCAACTACCTCCAGGCTTTCTCCCACAGACAGAAAAAATGTCCATTATTGTTTGAAAGACTGCCATTTAATCTTTTTTTCATATCTCCTTACAGTCTGATTTTGCTGGGATGGAGTCTACCATATCACCCCTGATTGATACTGGTAAGATAAATGCCATGTTATAACGTGCTTTTCTGTTGCTCTATCTCTGCTGTTCCTCTGCCTCACCTCATTCCACAGGCTTCTGTCACCTGTCAGATCCCATTGGGCACAAAGACAATTAGACAAGATCTGTCTCTTTGTCATTCATATGGACAGTTCTTGGCCATAACTGACTTTGACTCTCTAAGTATGCTTCACCGTAACAACAACTGTAAGAGAAATGACACACACAAATTTGACATTTAAAGAAGGCCTGGTCCAAAACCTGAAACACCAGAAGACTGAGTCTATGGTGATTATCTTTCTAGCCCCCAGGAATATTAGATCTTGCTATTAACTCATGCCTCTCTCAAAGCTTTCACTAATTTCCCCCTTCCCACTACACAACTTTCATATGAAGACTATGGTCACTGCTGCTCTGAGCTTGATTTGAATGGGACTCTGGAGTTAAAAAGCATGAACAAGCTTCGAGTCCTGCAATTTCTACCCAAAAAGTTATTTTTTGGGGGATTTTCAATTAGAGTCTATTACCGATAGATATAAAAGAGCAAATGTAAGCAAACTGTGAACTCTTGCTGTCAGCTGATAATGTCATTAAGCCAGATGTCAGGTGAGTGGGCATGTTTGCCCTGTCCCTCCTTTCTTTTTACTTCACACCATTAATAACTAATTAATTGTACTGCAGCAAGTACTGAACTTCAAATTGCTGCTTTTCTTTGAGGAACACTGCTTCACACCCCATCAGGGCTTTGCAGTCACAGATGATGGAGAGCAGATTTTGTGATTCAGATCATTTCATTCAAATCAAGCCACCTGCCAGAGGTAATAATATGGTTGTTAGCTTCTTCCTTCAAAACGCCCTCTGCTGCGATGCTTACAAACTGCTCTTGACAGGCTTTGGTGCAGCGAGGTGGTGATGTGCTGCGAGATCTACTTTTCAGCTCAACTCCGTTCATTCTGTTCCTTCAGCTTCTCACTCATCCCCAGCCCAGTCTATTTGCTTTTTGCTCACCCGCCATACGAGCCCTCCACTCCCCTGGCACAAGGCAGCTGCACAACTGCACTTCCCTGCCGAGCAAACAGGCTTTCCCACAAACCGAAAACTGACAACAGCAGATCTTTCTCAAGTATGGATTCTGAATTGCCTTCTTCGCACTTACAAAACAAAAGCAATCAAGAAGCCTAAGCAAATCCACTCCCCAAGACAAACTAAAACCAAAATGAAAATACCCTGCTGAAACACGATATCACCATGCGTGCTTGCCTGTCCGGGGGAGAAAACGTGAAACGAAGATGACAGACATTTGCTGCATAGTTCAGTGTACTACTTGCACGTGCTGAGAGGATACGAAGATGAGCTTGATGAGAGTAGAGCAGAACAGAGAAGAACAGAACAGCTCTACAAACAGCCAAGAACAAGCAAGCATGGAAACCCACCCATGTTAAAAACTAGCTTTCAGAAGTCATAAACAAAAACCTGAAGAGAAGGACAAATTCAATAATCAGGACAGAAAACAATCAAAGACATGGTTATAATATCTAAAGAATATTAGATCAATTTAAAAAATAGCCAAACTAATGAAAAGAATGAATCTACCCTTCCACAAATAATTCCTTTAAAATGTACTATAAA
>NW_008824338.1:6454274-6464922 GCF_000699105.1 Pygoscelis adeliae
AGTGGACCCATTAACTCTACATCATCTCATTCACTGTAGCTTTGCGGGTTATATGCTCCTATTGAGGAAGTCACAGTCTATTGCACAGATTATTTTTCCCCCGCACTCCAGAAATTAATGTGCACATCAAGGTTTCTTACGGTTTGTTTTACTCAAGGGATATCTAAACATAGCCAAGTATTACCAGGAGACATTTCTAGGTGACATGTGAATTATATGACTTTACACAAATAGTTTCATATAGTAGCTTATCAGTGTACAGGGAAACTTAAGATAGTGTAAGTAACATACAAAGTTTCTTGAAGAAGTTATTAGATGGCAGAGGCGTTTTATAGAGTGATCTGTTGCAGCTCACACTGATCCGAATCCTCCTTTAAGTTGCTTTTCTTAACACGCTTTTACTCTTCTGACCTCTCATCACACAGCTTACATCAGTGCAGACTATCTTCAGCTGGGTGATCCAAATTCAGAAATGATACATACTGGGCAGCAGGCAAATTTTATACTTCAAAGTGGGTGTGAGTTGAAGCAACAGCTCTTTAAATTTCTTGTAAACTTAGGCTCACCCCTGAATTTGGGTCACTCTTGTGTAGTCAGCCTACTGGCTTGGGTACCAGGACAATGTACAACTACAGAGAACAGCCAGGGTCAGGGTGTCTGGGCCAGCATACCTATAACAATCTCCAGAATAACATTTTCAGTCCTTCAGGCAAGATGTAGGCTATACTCCTTCAATGTTGCAGACTACAGAGAAATGCCAACGTTCATTTCATGGAGACTATTCAAGCAGAGCCAAACCACATAATGTTAATGAAGGACAATTGAGATTTTAAAGGGTACAAACTGACAGGAGAAGGAAATGGATGTATGAATTTCTCACATCTCCATCCTGACCTATTTAGTTATCCCAATAAAACAGTGCTGTGAGACCATCTGAGTTTGGTAAGACTGAAAAACACATCTTGTTCAGCCACCTGACTGTTCACTACTAACAGCAGCAAATTAATCGCATCGTGTCAGAATTCTGTAAAAGAAATTAAACAATATCTTCCATTTTAGAGTATACTGCAGAGGCAAACAAGTGTCCATTTCATTTGCTTTTTATAACAAGCTTCATAAGCCTCAAAACAATGTTAATGGGCTTTCAGGTCTCCTTTTTCCCTCTGTTATTTGTTTCTGTTATCACTTGAGTGATAGATGGCCATGGTAAAAGTAAACATTATTTTATCAACCATACATGACAGGTCTATGGATTAGGCTTAGACACCATAGATTTCATTGTCATCTTACATTTTATCTCCAAAATCCAACTTCAGTATATAATAAAAAATTACAAGAATAAGAGTAAGCATGCCTAGTTAACCCATTCAAGTGAGTGGAGGTACACAGAGTCTAAAAATGGAAAGATATCCTCATGGAAGCCATTAAATACAAATAAATGGTATAGAAAATATCAAAATGTTAACTGTTTATCCATTTATTTATGACCTAAGGAATGAAAGTAACAATTTTGAGTGAGTGCTCTTACACAGATAGAAAATATAATTGTCCTAATAGCAAAGTAGACCCAAGAATAACTACACAGGCACCCTGCAGTTTAAGACTGACATATACACAAAGAAGAAGAGGCTTGGGAGCTACAAGACATGGCAGGAATACAGGAGACTGTTCACATCCTAATTCATTCACATTCATTTTCAATCTCTTTAAAACGACAGGCTGAGCTTGAAATTTCCAGTTGCATTTTCTTACCCTCCTTCAAAGATTTTAATTCGTATCGGC
This sequence comes from Pygoscelis adeliae, assembly GCF_000699105.1. Taxonomy (NCBI): domain Eukaryota; kingdom Metazoa; phylum Chordata; class Aves; order Sphenisciformes; family Spheniscidae; genus Pygoscelis; species Pygoscelis adeliae. The sequence goes on from NW_008824338.1 coordinate 6,456,057, forward strand.
TCAGTTTGTTTGGATGTAATGTCTTTATCTCCATGAATGTCTCCTTTTACTCTTTCTTTTATAATATTCCCCACTACTTTCTTTTCAAGCTTGCTGCCAAACAAGAAGAATGGCTCGTGTTTCATCTGTAGAACAAAGTCAAGGAAGGGTGTTACTGCTGGAGCACACAATGAATGCACACTTCATGTCAAGTACTTTTAACATTCCAGGTCAAAGCCAAACTCTCATTTTGGTGCAGCTCTATAAGATGAATTAATTTGTCCCATTTAATCTGATGGAAAATAAGAGAGGGGTCAGCATGGACAAATTTTTACAAGAGTCTTGACAGAAAAGACAGCACCGTATCTTTCCTCAGAAAAAAATCATGGAAAATAGAGATGGAAAAGCCTTAGAAGGTAATTTATTGCCATTACAGAATTTTCCCTGGCACCATTATCTAATGCTTAGTCCATGAGGAAGAGTCAGTATGTAAAAGACATTAAGTGGATCTGAAGATCCGTACTCAATTTTAACTTAATCTTTACTTACGAACGCGCATGGATGTTTGTGTCTGATACTGTTTGAATCAGGACATGGCGAAAACAAAGGGCAAAATAAAAGGAGATAATGTATCAGGCTCTGGCACACATGAAGGGAGGGCTTTAAAAGCCTCACTTTTTACATCTGATTTTGAAAATGGAGCCAGAGACAGCAGAAGTAGCAGAGCTTGCAGAAGGGTAAATTGAGGCTCAAAAGTTGTCACGGGAAGATGTCAATGTCTGATTTCCCAATGGGGAATGTTTTTTTTTTAAAAAATCTTACTTACATTTCATAGTTTACTAATATTTTCTCAAATAAAGATATACCAATTTAATTTTATTAAAACCTCTTATTTACCTGAGCAAACTGCTTCCATGCACTTGATGATGTCAGTTTACCAGCTCCAGGTCTATGCATAGCAGCCAGAGTGTAGATTTCCGTGGTGTTTTTTTGCTTGGACCTTAAAAGTGCTAAAGTGGTCTTTGTACTTAGCCCAGATGGGTTTGGGTTACATGAACTTATACACCATGAAGCATAAACAGAAGATTTGAGGGTTGGTTGCTGAATGTAGTTGGGTTTCGTATAGTTTAAGAAACACCAGCTCACAGTAGTAGTAGTGCGCAGACTTGGGAACTGAAGGATCTGCTGAAAATCTGCTACGTCTGTCAGGAGAATGGTTGAGCCTGTGACTTTCCCACTGGTATTGGATGACATCTGGACTAACATCCCAAGAGGCAATTTTTGATGTTTCAGTTGGTCTTCTGGCTGAATTTCTCCTGGTGGCAATGAAGACCTCTGTGGACTCATGCTCATATCTGAGGCTGTTTCATCCACATCCAGTTCTTCTGGCGAGTCTCTTCCTTCAGAAGGGCCACTGGACTTCTGCCCTGGTGACGTGGAATCAAAACTGGAAAGTTTCTCCCTGCTCAGTGGGAAAGTATCAGCTGCTGGCATGCTGACAGGTGGGAAATCTTGAGATGATGAGGACGACAGCGGTGAAGAGGATGACACGGATGGTAGACTTTCTTTTGGCTCGGTAGCACAGCTCTGCCTTACTAGTTGAGGCTTCTGCATTCTTGGAAAATCCTTCTTTATATCTGAGTTAGTTAACTCAACTGCACTTAGCTCCTCAACTATCTGCCCATACATTTTTTCTTCTTTGACTCGTTTCTGCTGCTTGGTCTCCATGAAGAGCTCCAAGCTGCTGGCAGGTGAAAGCATTCGTTTGCTGCCCCCCAAGGTAGAAGCCATGTCAGAACTGGAAGGCAAACACAGGGGAATTGGTGGCTCCAGTCCGAGTGGTAGTGTCTGCGGCACTTTCCACAAAGGATATTTTTCTAGCCCTCCATGCTGACCCAACATCTGAGCTATGTTAAATCCAATTCCTTGCATGGTTGCATTAGTTGCCAATGTTCTTTGAGAAACAGTCTCATCAACTTTACAAATTACAATTGCAGGGCTGTTGCTCTGTCCAAGGATCTGGGAAATGCTTGTGTACATGACACTACCGTAAGATGGCACATGGGTTTGAATCCTGACGGGAACAACTGTTCCTGGCAAAGACTGTACAGATCCATCACGTGGGGAGTCAAAATCTGCCTGAAGATGCTGCTCAGAGGAGGTATCTGTTGGTTTAATGCTATGGTCTGAGTGGTACTTAGCAAGAGTATTTTTTGAATACTGTCCAGATGTTCCTGAGTAATGCTGGTATGCTTGCTCTTCAGCGTGCACATAATCAGCTGGTTTCTTTCCAATAAGCTCTGTCGCATGTTCCAGGTGAAAACTTGGAGGAACATCTGTTTGGAAAGGCTGTTTGACGTAAGATTTCTGCAGCTGTTGCACAAAATGATGTTGGAAGTGTAGAGGTTCTGTGCATGACTGCCACAAGACAGGCTGCTGAGATGGTGGTAAGTGAACCATGCAGACAGCTGGATAAGGGAACTGAAACAAGGTGCTATGAATAGGGGGAAATGGGACTTTTTCCTGATGTGCAAATAGTTGCTGCTGCTCTGATGGATGTTTGTTAGGAATATAAGGTGCTTGTTGAATCAAGGGAGTCCTTAACATTTCTGGGCTGTCTGCAAGAAGAGCCTGTTGCTGGGCAAGGTGGGATGAGCTATTACTAAGCTGAGCACAAGAGCCAATAGCCTGTTTTCCAGAGTCATCTACCTGAATGGGCTGAAGTACAGAGGAAGGGGAGTGATGCCAGGCAAGATGGGAGGAGCGAAGACTAGCCTGTGCATGTTCCATCTGCTCCTGCTTTATACTTTGTTCTGTGCTCTGATCAGTCTGGGAAATATCTGGAAAACCACTGAAGGAAGCCTGGCGAACTAAGAAGCATTTCTTCCTTTCTCGGGATGGAGACAGTGCTGTGGTAGGTGTCCCAGCTGAAGAGGCATGAGACAGGTTCCCATAATCAAAGGATTTACTTCGAATCTCTGGGATTTCAGCAGCATGAGGACAGGGCATCTGTTCAGATGAGCAGCGTCTCATTTCCCTCTGATGGTGATGCCCAGGGACGGAAAGTGAGTAAGCACCAGCTGGAACTGTTAAAAACTCCGACTGTTTTCCAAACTCATCTTGTTTGGGAGGCGTGATGAACTTCATATTCTCTTCTCTTTCAAAGGACATTGAAAAACTCGAACTGTGGGACAAATTGCTTTCTTGGCTAGGGCTGCGAGAGAGGCTTGTACCTGTGGACTCAAAGCTGGATTCTCCAGAGGAGTGCTCCATGTCAGCCAGTCGTAAACGCTTCTTTTTGGGTGGTAGCTTTTCAGCTGGAAGTTGAGAAAGGGTTTCACTTCTCTGGGGCCACTGGAATTCTTCAGCGGGTCTCTCCTGCTCTTTACTCTGCACTTCTTTATCTTTCTCCGGCTTATCTGGCTCCTCCGTGACACGAATTTCAGGTACCTGTATGTTGTGCTGGCGAACCAACCTGGGCTGCATATGATACGGCTGAGGCTGCTGGGATGGAGATGGCTTACTGGTGTCAGTATTTTCCATTTGAGGAGCTCGGTCTGGGCTCATTGGGGACTCACAAATCTCGCTCTCGCATGTTTCAGATGGTGAATAGATCTTTTCCTGCTGGCATGCAATATGTTCTGTAGATTCAGACCTTTCAAATGAGTTTGGCCTGCTCAACGAATTTGTGTGCTGAATGACAGAGATTACATTTCCAGGGGGCTTTCTAGCCAGTGATTCTGCAATCTTTTCTTGCTCTGCAGTTAAGGATGAGTCTTCCAGAGAAGCTGCCGGGCTTCCAGGCTGCAAGTAAGGCCTGCAGATTTCAAAACGCTCCGCATGGCAATGGGCAGCATTGTCCAGGCCTTGAAGGGCAAATCCGCTCCTTGGTACTTCCTGAATTTGGGATTTGGGATCAAAGTCCAAGGGCTGAATTCCCCCAGTGGTGCCAGTCATACTGCTGCAAAGCATGGGACTGTCCTCCTCATCTCCAACACTCTCCTCTTTTCTGCGCTTTCTGTTTTCAAAAGTTGTTCCAAGCATGGATGGCACCACCTGAGATTGTCCGAGTGGATCAACAAAGTACTCTCCCCCCTTGTTCATCCCACCTAAGGATGGCGAGTCCCTGTAGTTCTGCTTCTGAGCTTCAAATTCTTCCCACTTTCTGTAGTGCTTTCCACTGGCGTCATAGTCATAAAAGGTCTTGTCTCCTTTCTTCTCTTTTAAGGATGGTCCTTTGTCACCTGCTGTCTGTTTGCTGGAAGCAATAATGATATTTTTCCCTGGTCTTCCATGATAGTCTGAATCTGAGTGCCCCTCCTGCACAGAGGGCAGTTCAAAGGCAGCCTGTCTTCTCAACATCCTTTGGTGGGATATTCCCACTGTCCCAGGGTAAAATACATCATCTGAGCCAGTCATCTTCTCATCAAATGAATGGCTTCCTCTCAGAGATGGGGGAATACTTAGGTTGTTTGCAGAAGAGGTTGGCATGGAGTTACTTCTAATAAGAGGAGAGGAATCTACTGGGGGCTCTAGAAGGACGGGCACGTCACCCTGCTGACTGACTTGGTACAGGTTGGATTCACTTTTGATGGATGATGTGGTGGTCTGCGATTGTCTAGATTCTGTATTGCTGCCTGGATAAACTTGTGTAGATTTAATAGTGCTCAAATTACTGGAGTCAATGAGTTCTTCTTTATTTGGAGTCGGCTGAGAAATATGTTCCTCAAGCATCTTGATATCTAATCTGTTATTTAAAAGAGGTAATGGCTCTGCTTTGCCCTTTCTACCCATTAAGGTGTGTTCCTGATTTGTTGTGGCTACTGTTAGTGCTGTCCTTTGATTAATCCTATAGAACTTCCCAAAGATGATCTCTTCGTAAGACTTTGCATTAGTATTTGGTGGGCTAATTTGCTGCTCAGCACTTTCTGAGCGGGAAAAATAACCAGAGTCAGTGCTTCCTTTACTGTGCGGGCTCAGGAGGTTTAACGACTGCTCAGAATCTTGCCCTTTTTTCTCTGACAGTCTTAGTGCAAGTCGCTGTTTAACTGTATGAGAGTCATCAGACTTAGTACTTAAGGATGGGGTTTGCAACATATCAGAGCCAATATATGGTGAGCTCTCACTGGGTAACTGAATTCCACTTTTAGGGATAATCAAAATGGGCACTTTCATTGGCCCCACCAAGGACTCTTCCATGGAGGAGTGAAAACTGCTCCTGCTAGCAATGTCCAGGGGGAGCTGTGGGACAGGGCTCAGTTTGTCAGACCCTTCCACTAGGAGTGGGGTCTCCTCATCAGTGTCTGTGCTCTGCTCACCGTCTGAATGTATTTCAGCTTCCACATCGATGTAACTGGCATCTAGGTCCAATTTAGAGACTGCTGACTCTGTGAAAGGTACCAATCCTGCCTTAATTGCATGGGCATGTGACTTCCTGTGCTTGTAAAGGTTGCTCTTCGTCTTGAAGGAGAAACCACAAGGAACACAAGGGTACGGTCGCTCCCCAGTATGAGACCTAATATGCTTTTTAAGTACACTAGGTTTGGCACAAGCCCGATTACAGTAAGGACAAATGTACTTGCCAGGCTTTTTGGGTTTGTGCTCCTTTTTGTGAGCATCATCTGATTGTTCTAAAGATTTCTGTGAATATTGGCTATATGCAGGGTTCAAACTTGAAATCTTCTTCCTGGAGAAACCTCCGCTATGGCTATGCATATGAAAAGGAAACAAGTCCTCTGAGGCAACTGATTGCAAGTGGCTAGGAAACTGCCACGGAGGGCCTTCCAAGCTCTGATGTGGCTTCATGTTGTGCAAGAAGCCTTGTGGCAATGAATGCTGTGGGAAAGAAAGTGAATGCTGACATGAGTAAGGACTTGGACGATGCTGTGGATATTGCTTCTCTGTGACTTGCTGTGCAGCTTCATTCGATGATACCAGTTTCCCAGAACTAAAAAGTTGTGCTGATGCTGTGTTTCCAATTTGCTCGTGATCTATTTGTGGTTGCCTCTGTACTTCTTGATTGCCAAAAGTGCTCATCTTAATAACAGGTGAATGTTCTTGCCTCCATCTACTTGGTACTTTAGCAGTTTCTCCAGACCTTGAGGTAGCTTTTTGCCCTATAGCTGTGTCCCCAGAGTCCATTTTGTTACACAAGGTCTTAAGTGCTAGTTCACTTGAAAGCTGTGCAGACACATGGAGCGTGTCCAAAGCTGTGCTTTTTAAAGTTTTGTTGCTCCCATTTTTCCAGGGCTGTTGCAAGTTCACAGACTTTTCTTTCTCTTTGGAACTTTCCACGCAGTAGTCTATAGGCATTAGATTTGTGTCTGTACACTAATGTGAGTATTATACAGTTCTGTTCATGGCAGGAACTTTCCTAAAGAGTTTATTATACATTTGCAAAGACTTGTTATAGCATTTGGACATTTTCCATTGTTATTAAATACTGAGATGCAGAATGACCCAGAGATATTTGTGATCCTCTAGAGACAAGTTCTCTTCATCTCTTCCGTGGTGACACAGCTATCTGTAAGGAAAAAGCAAAAACAAAGAAACCACACACGCTAATTAATACAGTCATGCAAAATAACATCGATGCAGTCAGTTGCACTTTCATTGAGCCTTTCATGAAAAATATTGAGGGACTTAAGTAAAAGGCTGGCTCCAGACTGCACACAAGCGTAATCACTACTCAATAAAAGCCTTAGGAACAGAAAACAGGGATCTAGACCTTCCAAATTGAATAGAAGTTTTGGAAGACTTTCTGGGGACAGTTTAAAGGCTCGATTCTCAGAAAGTCCGCCACCTACTTTCAAAGCTCTTTCAGCAAATTGCTGCTGGAAATGGAGTCCTAACACTCTGGGTGGCAATTACCTTATCCAGTGTTACTCACCTACAGTTCAGTCACCTGGCCTTCCTCTAAAGTCAGAGGAGGGTGATCAGTAATTCCAGAGGAGAAATTGTTCCATATTGTGATGGTCACTTCAGACATAGGGTATGTCTATGCACATGGCCCTCCACCCTGGAGATGCCTGTTTCTCACTGTCGGCTAGGCAGAAATCCTAGATTACTACCTTGGAGTATATACCGAATTTGAAGATGGCTAAAGTGAGGTACTTCTTACGTTAGACCATCTAACTGGTTTTACAAGATGTCGATCACCCTTTTAAACTACGTTTAAACAGTCAAAAAAGGGCACCAAATAAGCATTCTGAACGCAACGCTACTGGTACCTTTCCATATCTCCATCTTCCAATCACTATATTAAATTTTAGCTAGAATGTCTTACTAGAGGTAAAACACACATTAAAGAAATGAGCTATGACTGTGTTTATGTGCCTTTAGCATTTTAGATTTCAATGTCGAAATTTCCATCCAGCTATACATGTACTGTTTATGCTTAAATGCAATAGGTTTCCACAGTTCTATTATAAAGAAGAAATGCTCAGAGATACGATTTTCATAGACAAGTACAGCATTTGAATTTGAAGAACAATGTCGGTTTTCTGCCTCCATATTATCCAAACACAGGATATTTTCTGGATGCCACAGTGACAATTATAAAGACAGTCATAATTTTACAATAGTGACGAAAAGGGTAAAAAAAGCATTATTAGAGATACTGGAATATTTTTCATTCCTACAGTGGAAAAACTGAATTGGGCTTGAAGAAACATTAGCAAAGTGCAGGAAAACACATAGGGAATGGGAATATATGATTTTTTTTCAGTATAAAACAATTACCTGCATCTTCTAGGAATCTAATAGGCATGACTATCTTCAAATTCCCTGTAGTAAAAAAAAATACAGTCATAAGAAATTCTTGACATTAAGCATAGTGCAGAAGAAAGTTTTCTATTCTTTACAGCAGAGGCCTGAAAATTTCATTTATCCATCCACTGGAAAAAAATCACATTGTGTCTTAGAGGTCTGAGCAACCACATTTTGAAGAACAATGAATGTGAGTCTTTTTAAAGTATTTAGGTTTCTAGTGTGTGCAAGTCTGAACTGATGCAGTCTCACCTTCCTGAATCAGTCAAAAGAGAGCTGCCAATGTCCCTGTTCACTCCTACGCCTTCACTAAGCCTGGATTATCCCTGAATCCCATTGGCAAATCCCATTTCAATGCCTCTCTCCAGCTAATACTTTTAGGCTCCAGGCCTCTCATTAAATGTTTCAGGGACCAAAACAAAATCCTAGCCAGGGTGTCACCACTCAGGTACAAAAAAATTAGTGAAACGCGAGTAGGTTTCCAAATCAGTTAACACCAGTGGGATACTGCTCAAGAATATATGACTGCCTTCTCCAAGAAGAAACCTACAGACCAAATACACGGTTAAAAGGGCTATGATCTTATTGGCATCATGGAGATGTGGTGGGATGGCTTCTATGACTGGAGTGTTGGAATGGAAGGATACAGGCTCTTTAGGAAGGACAGGCAGAGGAGATGAGGAAGGGGTGTCGCCCTCTATGTCAATAACCAGCTGGAGTGCATGGAGCTCTGCCTGGGGATGGATGAGGAACCGACCGAGAGCTTGTGGGTCAGAATTAAGGGAGGGCAGGGACAGATGACATTATAGTGGGGGTCTGCTACAGGCCACCTGACCAGGAAGACCGAGCAGATGAGGCCCTCTATAGACAGATAGGAGCAGCCTCATGCTCACAAGCCCTGGTCCTCATGGGGGACTTCAGCCACCCTGACATCTGTTGGAGGGACAACACGGCAGGGCATAAGCAATCCAGGAGGTTCCTGGAATGCGTCGATGATAACTTCCTTCTCCAAGTGGTAGAGGAGCCAACGAGGAGAGGTGCTATGCTGGACCTTGTTCTCACCAACAAGGAGGGGCTGGTGAGGAATGCGAAGCTCAAGGGCAGCCTGGGCTGCAGTGAC
>NW_008824338.1:6467015-6473583 GCF_000699105.1 Pygoscelis adeliae
ATGGCAGGGGGGTTGGAACTAGATGATCTTTAAGGTCCCTTCCAACCCAAACCATTCTATGATTCTACGATTCTATGAAAAGACTTCTGTGACTGCCATGATTTGCCACCTGTCTGACCATCACCAGACTGCAGGCTACTCTTTGTATTGCAGAAAAGACTGGCACAGAGAACACCTCTAAAAAAAGGAGCCTGAACATCATCTCCCTGCCTTAAAGAGCATTTCTCCCGTCAAAGGAGGACCCTCCCTTCCAGTTTTCAACAAATCTTATCTCGAAAACAGATTTTGGCTTTTGTTTCATTAAAAAGGATGTTTGTTCAATCGTGATAACAAAAGCAACACTTATGGCTTTTCTTTATGGTTTTTATTTAGGACAAAATTCAGAGCATCTCTAAAGAACAGATCTTTAGAAATAGCTGGAGTATTAGCCTCAGTGTATGGGATATAGGCTACTATAATGATCCTCAATTAGAAACTGTCAGAAAAACAGCTAGAGTACTCATGCTTTCTCCATTGAATAAAACCAACAGACGATAAAATAGCAAAGTCTTTAAAAGAAAAGAATCTTCAAAAATTGAAAAAGAATTTTTAATTCTTTGTAATTAATAACTTTCAAAGAACAAATGGATGTTAGTAAAGCCCCACGACTTGACATAAGTAGAATCACTACTGTGCCACCTGTTATCAATTATTTATTTAATAGTACAAATAACATATCAGTAGCTAGGACAGCAATAGCTAATGGTCTGTTGGTTTAGTCAAATATGGATAACATACTTCTAAATTGTAACTATAGAGAAATCCCATATCGTACAAAATAATAGCAAGCTATCAAATACAGACCAGAATATTTTAGGTCATAATGTCATTCAGCTTTGATGTGCTAATGGCTTTTTAAATAACTGCCTTGTCTGATTCTCTTAAAAGAAAAAAGAAAAAAGTAATCCAAGTAAAACTTTTTTAAATTTTCCTAATCCACTTCCTCAAATAAATAGTGTTGCTAAAAAATGGAAAAAGAAATCCTCATGTGCGATTCACAATATATCAGAAGTGGTTACTACGGAGCAGCTCTGCAGTGCCTTATGAGGAAATGGCAGGTAAGTGGCAAACCATTTTTGGCAGCTGAGCTAAACTGAATCTCAGGTCAGTAATAATGCCAATATATGAGCACGGATGTAAAGGAAAATGTGTGGCTTGAGAAGCAGAAACAGGGATGGGAGGGAATGTTCCTCACTGAGAGAGCATAAAGGTATTAGCCATCTTCAAAGAAAAACACTTTTCTCCTTATTAGGCAATTTTGCAAGTGGTGAAGAAGACATTTCTAGAAGACGGGAGTATCCTTTTTGTTCCATACTCCCTCTACCAAGAGCGTCTTTAGAGAAGAAATCTGCCAGTCATGGAAATGCGACAGCAATGGTTTTATTTGAGCAAAAGATGATGCTAATATACTTCCAACAATTTTCTGTTCTGGACTGAGACCTCCGTTACAGAGTTCAAGCCATTCTGCAGTCCTGTTATTTTCAGAACGTTCTATATAATTTTTCAACCTACACTATGAAACAGGTATAGACTAATTACAGGGATTACTGATGGCTTAAGTTTGGTCAGTCACTCTCCTGGGGAAAATAAATCCCTTTCCAGAAACAACATAATCATTTCTGGTTTGGTTTGAGCTGCCATCCATCCTGTGTCAAAGATGGCATTAATATTGTTTCTTTCAGTTTCTTTTTTTTTTTTTTTCCCTCCCTAATGGGAGACTGGCCTAACTGGAGAAACCTAAGACACTGCAAAGCTAGTTTGCATTCTGTCTGTTTTTTCCAGTCAAGCTTCTATCTCATCTGCCTGCATCCACAGCCTAGCTTAAGCCAACAACAGATTTCCATTTTTCAACTGATTAATGTTTCTCCTTCAGAAAAAAATGTAAATATACTTTCAATATTGGTCTTCATCAAACATATACTATTCAATAGACAGAAACTCCCTATATTTCAAGTATTACATATTTCAAACTAAGGAACTAAGGATGATAAAAATGCACGTCTTCTTTAATACCTTTGGCACGGTTCAGCTCTGCTGGAGTGACTAAGAGGAGCCCACCTACACGGATCAGAAGCCGTACAGGAGTTGCGCTGAGCACATCATTTGACAGGAGCTGCAAAGTCCTGCCTGGCCAGGGGCCAAGCCAGGTTTCCCAGTAGGAATGTGGCCTGGGAGCCAGCTCCCCCAGCCACACTAACTGCACTATCTGCCCATTTCAAACCAGGACATTTTACTTCTGTGAAAACTTTGAACATGAGAAGATTACTGGGAAACCAGGAGCTGTATTTATGTCAGATGCACCTACTAAATCAAGACTTTTAAAACTTTCTAGAAAGGAGCACTATCCTGTAGCTCCTTTTCCTAAGGTGCCTTTGTGAGCTGCATGCAGGGGACATATATCTGGTTGACTGCAGAGCTCCAAGATTATTCCTTCCTTTCTTTTTTTTTTTTCTCTTTATCTCCAGACCATTAAAATGGTTACACTCAACAGCTTTAAAATAAAATTTGGCAAAATACAACTTTTACTACTTCTCAATTTGTAGCTCATATTACGGCTCTTGCAAGTGAACAAATTGGAAGCTTATGTCTTCCAGGCTAAATCCTGAGTGCACCATACAGAATAAATATTGACTCTAGCGTAAGGACTAAGGGTCAGATCCAGCCCTGTTTTAAATCTTTTCTGTCCAGTTCTGCCAGCACAAAGCAGGCCTAAAACCACAGTAACTGGCCCCTGAAGAATTTGTATTCTATAGGGCAAGCGTTAGCACAGACAAGCTGCAGTGGCTCCTATGAAATCCATACACTCATGCACAGACGTCTGCCAAGACCCTTATTAGGCAAGTCTAGTTTATGTCTGGGATAAGCCCAGCAGCCAAGCAGCCTTACAAGAAGGAGAGGCCACCTCTGAGCTCTTCCTCACCTGCAACTCCGAAGAAAATTGCCTTAGTCTTTCAGGAAGAAAGACAGCACACCTTTGGCTTGCTGTTCTACCCCATGCTTCCGTCCGCCCCACTAATGCTATTCCCCAAAGAGCTGTTTGGTGTTGACATCCCAGTGAAAAAAAAAAAAAGACTGGGAACCCTAATAAAACATGGATTTACAGCTTCTTCTACTTAGGCAAAGTCATCGTTGGGCTAAGTCTGAAGAAGAGCTCTCAACCAGCAGTCAGTGTGCATCTCTGAACTGAAGGATTTAGCTGGCATGAAGACAGATAAGCATTTGTTCATCCTTCTTTGCAAGGTTATATATACATTCATGGACTGAGGATATTACGTAGCAACATAACAAAAGGAATGCAGTCCTTGGGGTATATAGTTTTGTCATTTTACAAAAATGAAAAAAAAATTACCTACTGCAAGCTTTTTTATACTACTTAACACCACACTTGCAGTCTTTGAACTGTACTTGCTAAAAAGATAAGGAAGAAGAAACATTTCTTCAATTTCCCACTTTTGTAAAAAGGCTTCCCATTCTTGACCAGAGAGACTCTCTTCACATTTCCAACAGTCCCTGGTTAGGGGTCTCATCTGACTGTGGTTTTGTAGCTGGCCTTCTACCTGTCTATTTGAACACCTCTAGGAATGACTGTAAATTCCTATGTCAACCACTGGCACTTGGCAAAGTCTTGAACTACTGGGGAATGCAAGGATGCCTGTGCTTTTGCTGCAGTTTGGCAGGGGTTGTAAGACATCCTTTTACACATGCGATTCCAAGAATGCAGCCCTTTTAAAACAGGTTAGGTGTATTTATTTTAATCTACCACTTTCTGTATTGCAATTGCTGTTGTTACCTCTTCACATTCGAAGACACTACTCTAACTTGTTCATTTAATTCCACCCCCGATGTTCTGCCCTGGCCTCCGGATTTCAGTGCTTTATTGAACATATTGCCATTCTCCAAAACCAGCCAGAGAATCACTGTTCTGAAAACACCCTGAAACATTTAGAATAATACACTTGTTTTTTTTTAAATTTGGGCAGCTGAACTAATCATTACACTGTGTTTTTTAAAATGTTGTTTAAAAGTACTAGCAAATACAATAACAAATACTGCTCAGCAAGTACACATAGTACACTGTGAATTTACTATTAAATGATCAAACAAACTGTACTAAGCTTACTTGAGGAGAAGCTACATGGCAGAATCTGTTCTCCATTGCTATGCTGGGTAAACACTTGTGCCGACATGGATTCCCCAAGAAGTCAGGAACTGACAGGACTCGCTGAGAGGATCCAGTTACAGACACATCAAGGGTAGACTGCAAGCTCGCTGTGACCAAACACCAACCTCAAGCTTTTACTCTCAGGTTTCTATGAATGCAGTTTGTGTTTGTGCACGTAAAACTAGAAGTGGTATAAAACCTGGCATCCTGATTTGTGCGATTATTATTTCAGTGCTTGCACTAAATCTGGCTCATATTTTGAGAACTCTTCTAGAATCTCAGCTGTTGAGAGATGGCATATAACAGCACATTTTAGTTAATGGTAGTAGTACTGATTATTTAATTCATTTTAAGGCTTTACCAAACTCACTTTAATCTTGTTAATTCAGGTAATTCAAACTATTATCTGAGACCATTATCTGAGCATGTTGAAGAAAATAACTGGAACCTGTCTGCTTAAAAACACACTGAAGCCAACTGAGAAAACAAATAAATAAAAAAATCTGTTGTACTCTAACACCTGTTAACCTTAACTGTAGGAACTTATACCTGTCTCGGACGTTTCATATAAAAGTCAATGGGTACATCCTGTGAAGAAGAACAAGACTCTCCTTCCCTCCTCTGAATGTGATCTGACTGAATCAGAAGTCAGGCACACTCTATCCCTTCTGTGGTGGCCTTACAGAAAAATCAGGTATGAAACAAGAGTCTCTCCTTTGACTTCAAGGAGCTTTGAACAGATACAAGGTTTGACTCTGAGCGACTAAAAGGAGACAAATTATTCCAACAGCAAGTAAAAGTAAGAGCCAAATTCTGCTCTACATTATCCTGGTATGAATCTGAAGCAATGAGTCGCAAATCCAAGGACATAATTCCAGATTTATTCCTCATAAAAACAAACAGAATCAGACATCACTTAGGTTAAGGCTCTTACATCCTACACGCTAAGTATCTGAGGTTATTTGTTACACAGTGAAAATAAAATAATCCAACACCACTAAGATGTCTACAGAGAAATTCGTAACATATATTGCAATAAACGTTCAATTACACGGTAGTAAGAAAACATGGGTGATTTTCTTTAAGAGATGCTGGCTTGCACCATAAATGCTCAGAGCACAGCTGCAGCAAAACACTCATTTTTTGCTATGTTAAGTATCTCAAATATAATTTTAAATTGCCACTCTCTATAGAAAAATAGTACCCCCCAAAAAACTTAAATTCAAGTTGAGTGTATTTTAAGAAGCCATAGAAGAAGCCTACAGCAGAAATGCTTTAACACTGACCTTTTCACTATAATGACAAGGATTGCCCACTTAAAGTACATCACTATTTCCAGTCTCAGCATCATACACAATGTACACATTACTACCGGATGGAAAAAATATATAAAAAAAGCTTTCACGTTGCCAAAGTCCAACTGAACACAGACTTATTTCCACAGAATGACTATAAAAAAAAAAAAAGAGAGAGAAAAAGCTACACAGGAGCCAAATGAATCTTAAACACATCCTTTATAGGTAGAAGTTTGCAAACAAATCACAGTTCTTCTCCTTGAATTGAACAAAAAGCTGCTATCAAAGAGATGCCAAAATAGCTGACAGGACAAACAATCTTAGAATCATAGAATCGTTTAGGTTGGAAAAAACCTTCAAGATCATCAAGTCCAACTGTTAACCTAGAACTGCCAAGTCCACCACTAAACCATCTCCCTAGGTGCCACATCTACATGTCTTTTAAATACCTCCAGGGACGGTGACTCAACCACTTCCCTGGGCAGCCTGTTCCAATGCTTGACAGCCCTTTCGATGAAGAAATTTTTCCTAAGAGCCAATCTAAACCTCCCCTGGTGCAACTTGAGGCCATTTCCTCTTGTCCTATCACTAGTTACTTGGGAGAAGAGACCGACACCCACCTCGCTACAACCTCCTCATTTCAGGTAGTTGTAGAACACGATAAGGTCTCCCCTCAGCCTCCTTTTCTCCAGGCTAAACAACCCCAGTACCCTCAGCTGCTCCTCAGAAGACTTATTCTCCAGACACTTCACCAGCTTCGTTGCCCTTCTCTGGACACGCTCCAGCACCTCAATGTCTTTTCCTGTAGTGAGGGACCCAAAACTGAACACAGTATGTGAGGTGCGGCCTCACCAGTGCCTAGTACAGGGGTGTACTCATCACTTCCCCACTCCTGCTGGCCACACTATTTCTGATACAGGCCAGGATGCCATTGGCCTTCTGGGCCACCTGGGCACACTGCCGGCTCATATTCAGCTGGCTGTCGACCATCACCCCCAGGTCCTTTTCCGCCAGGCAGCTTTCCAGCCACTCTTCCCCAAGCCTGTAGCGCTGCATGGGGTTGTTGTGACCA
>NW_008824338.1:6473778-6482872 GCF_000699105.1 Pygoscelis adeliae
TGACCGGCCGCCAACTGGATTTAACTCCATTCACCACAACTCTCTGGGCCCGGCCGTCCAGCCAGTTTTTTACCCAGCAAAGAGTACGCCCGTCCAAGCCATGAGCAGCCAGTTTCTCCAGAAGAATGCTGTGGGAAACGGTGTCAAAGGCTTTACTAAAATCTAGGTAGACGACATTCACAGCCTTTAGCCTTTCTCTCATGCACTAAGTGGGTCACCTTGTCATAGAACGAGATCAGGTTAGTCAAGCAGGACCTGCCTTTCATAAACCCATGCTGACTGGGCCTGATCACCTGGTTGTCCTGTACGTGCCACATGATGGCACTCAAGATGATCTGCTCCATAACCTTCCGTGGCACCGAGATCAGACTGACAGGCCTGTAGTTCCCTGGATCCTCCTTCTGGCCTTTCTTGTAGATGGACATCACATTTTCTAACCTCCAGTCAACTGGGCCCTCCCTGGTTAGCCAGGACTGCTGATAAATGATGGAAAGTGGCTTGGTGAGCACCAGCTCCCTCAGTACCCTTGGGTGGATCCCATCTGGCCCCACAGACTTGTGTCTGTCTAAGTGGTGTAGCAGGATGCTAACCATTTCCCCTTGGATTATGGGGGCTTCATTCTGCTCCATTCTGCTCTCTTGTCAGTCAGTTACAAGCTAATTGATCTCTCTGATCCCACTGCTTTTAACAGATCAGGTAAATATTTTATTTCTGGTTGCCTAACCTTGCTGTGCACATAAGAGTCTGTTGGAGGTGCTTAAGCATGTCAGAGAATACAAAATCTACCTGTTCTGGCTGACCGTCTTCTGACGTGGACATCCTGAATCTATCTCTGTACAAAAGCAAAGGATTGGGATTATTCAGGTATGAAACTCAGTAAGAGAACTATATAAACTGCTAATCTTCTTACACTGTTACTTATTTCCTTGGGGAACAAGTTAAAAAATGAAAGCAGATGTGTAAAATACCAATCATTTCCCATGTGGACCTTAAAATGGGATGGCAGAGCAATGGCAGATCTGACAGACAGCACTTCCAGTGTTTTCTGTATTAAAATTTCAGAAGGTAACAAAAATGTCACAGTCATTTTGCTGACCCCCCCCCATTTTCTTTTGAATCATAGTATGCAGTGACTTACGAGAGTGAGAGCAGCTCCCATGCAGAGAAGAGTCAAAAACAGATGCCCACCACTACGGTCCTCTTTAAACACAATTTTGATGGCTGAAGTTAGGTTTATATGATGCCTAACCCCGTTGGTCCTAACCTACACAAGAATGAGTTTCTCTCAAGGGTGAGTTAACTAGTAAGTAAACATTATTTACTAAATACACAGTAACAATGTACAGTAGTATCCAAAGTGGTGCTGAGATACAAATGGGCGCTTAATTCTTGAGCTGCTCTCTTCATCAGCAGAAACTCAACTCTCTCTCACTTTCTTCTGAGCCACAGGGTATGGGGCCAAACCGGAAGGGCGTGAAATAATTTCTAATCACTGTTTGTAGGATTACTTTTTTTTTTCACACCCGCAGTGTAGAAAAGAAATGCAGCTTTGGCCCTGCTGTTGGCCCCAAACTACTATCATGTAAACAAATAGGCGTTATGTAGGCCCCAAAGGCTAAAAACCTAAAAATCTGTGAAAAGCAAAGGCTCAGACACAAAGCAATGATGCTATGTGATGCCATTAGGATTGCAACGATTTTTGCATTTGCAAGAACTGGTGAAAATTACTGAAATTGAAGAATTTTTTCTCAATTCAACACAAAGAAAACATGTTAATCAGAAAGGGAAATTTTGTACCTTATTAAGGACAGATTAACTAAACCATGAATTTAGGAGCACTTGTGAAAGATAAAGTGTATGCAAAAAGCAAGATTCCCGTGTGGACGTGGTTCATAGTCATTTCTAGATTTATAAAACATCATCTACAGTAAGAAGGGTAAGAACAGTGTCACTGGAGAGGCCAAACTGCTAAAGTTGTCAGATATAACAATTTTCCTAACTGAAATGACAGGCAAAGTCTGAAATGCCTTTCCGTTTTCACACAAGAACTGCAACCTTGGGCAGCAGCTGGGGAGAACAGACCTATGCTGGTAAGTCTCTGCTAAGATACCATAGAGCTTTTCCCCAAGTTTTCCCAGGAAAAAAAATAACCAAAATTTGTGTAAATATTGCATCATGTTTAGACACAAAGTAATTATTATTCTGTTGCCAAATGGAAATAGTAGGCAAATATCAGGCTTTTGCCTAGCATTTTCATCTTAGAGGGAAAATATCGCTGAATTTTCTAGGAAGTGAGGCTTTTTTAGTTTAAAAGTTACGCAATCCTAATTATGCAACCACGGCAGATTTTGTGAACAGCTATGCCTCCTTTCACACCGTGTCAGAAGAAGCCACTTGCATTTCACATGAAAATATCAGTGTCTTTCAAACACTTCCTTGAATGAGCAAATGCACTGCCTCTGACGGACGCCCTCACCCCGGGAAGAATTACATAGGAAGACATTTATAGTATCTGAGCTTGCATTTGTTTTTCACTCACACCAATTATTTTACAAGCTTACTTTAAAACCTGTCATTGTTTACCAAGCCCTGTGGTCACCACATGTCAAAACAAAAACAGTCGCATGCTAAACATCAGTAGCATGTTCTTACCATTTTTTTCCCATTTTTTGCACCCAAAGTAGAATGGGCCTTCGCGGCAGTTTTATTTCAATCCATTCTGAATACTTTGTTACAGTTCAGCTGAGATCAGCTATTAAGACCTGAATCCTTTATGTCGCACAGATGTCATAACAGTCACTACTCTGCAGCCAAAATGTTTCATTTTGACTAGTGACTCAATACAGGCATTTTGCTGTAGCAAATCTAGTCACTTAGCATTGCCTAAAGACTCTGACCACTACAGTGGTAATATAAGATACATTAATTAGACTGCACGTTTAAGGATGCTGCTTTCTTTACAACCCCCAGGATGCCTAGCAGGGGAAAAAAAGAAAAAAAAAGCTCTTTAAAATTACTCTGGCCATATTTTACAGTACTTCCTTCTTTTTATTGCATGAAGCATTGAAAGTCAGTATGTATAATATCTAATTGCATCAGAACACCTCTTAAAAATTCAGTAAAATGTGCATACTCTTTCTGCTGCGTTTTGTAGGTATACATGAAATTTCACTCTTTGCAGTTAGGTTTCCTTCTACAAAACACAAATCAACTGTGTTTATTAACATGAGCATCATTCTCCTCAGCAAACACCTCAGAAAAGATGAAGGTTTGCCAAAATGCAAACCACATCAGAATCCACATATAAAACCTCTGTTATTCCACAGGGTTGTGCTGATATGTGAGAGACAGGCCAAGCTGACAGCTCAGTTACAGATTCTCAGCAAGCGCAACAGAATAAAACCCGAAACATTTCTTGGGAAAGACACTGCTCGGGTTTCATGATGACTATGTCTCAGACAAAGTTAGACCAGGGTGCAGTATTACTGGGCATTCCTAGTACAAACAGCACCTTAAAACTTCATATATGTATCCCACATCACACCAACTTTTGGAACTACTCCAAGGAAACCTGCCATGTGAAACCATTATCCTGTACTTAATAAGTGACACAATTGGATGCCAAATCGCTCCTACCCAGGAAAAGCAGAAGGACAGCAAAAACTTTAATTTCAGCCACCAGGTGAGAGCTCAGCAGGCTCTAAGAGGACTTTTTCAGGGCTGATGGTGTATCGAAAGGGAAAGCAACCACCGCTCAGCTCCAGACAACTTCGTACAGGGTTCTCCTTCTCCTGCATCCTGCTTGGCACATTCTACCAAGTTTAGCTTTCTTTCCATTGTCAGAAGTGGAAGTGAATCAAGTAATGGCTTCATGTTTGCTAAGCTACACTTTGATTAATTACTAGATGTTCCCTGGGATAGCTCCTAACAACCTGAAAAACTGCATTGCAAACCAAAAACACGTAGGCTATTTTCCTTAAGAACAAAGTGCAATATTTTAGCACTCAGACCACCTAAGTCAATTAATCAATTTGCTTATTCAATTGAAGTCTTTCCCGTACTTCTCCCTTCCTACCCCCCTCGCAGGATTTGAGGACACCCTGTTCGCCTGGAGATGGTGAATCACTACAAGCCAGCAGGCCCACTCGGTTCCTCAAAAGATACAAAAGGTGTAAAAATAGCTCGTGCTAATGAAGCAAGTACAGCGTCAGCAGCCAGATGAGCGTGGGTGATCAGATAAGGGTCTGTTGTTGCAAAGGGCAAATGATTAAAAGAATGCTTCTCCCTCTCTCTCTCTTTTTAGTTTTGTTCTTCCTTTGCTGAAACCATCCCTCTGCAACGTGTGATAAATGACACCTGACAAGATTGACTCCTCCTGTAATTGCAAGTTTCATACCGGTGCAGGAAGCGGTGCCTCACTATGAGCTGAAGGTACAGTGGAGGTGTCACTAAAAAAAAAATAAATAAAGAGAGGCAAAAATAAAGCCTAAAAATAGCCAGGACCTCCCACTGAGTATGACTGTGTGGGTATATTTAGCCAGTCTAACACCAACTTTTCTTGTTAAAAACACAATCTTACCTTTATGCAAAACAGCTTCCTGTTTCTAAACATAACTTGAGAAACTTGAGAACATGAGAGGGGAAAATTCAGATTTTGAAATTGTCCCTTTTTCACTGATATTACGAAAAGATTAAATGTGAAAAGACCAGATAGATCTTCCACATGGGTTTTGCATCCTGACATCCTGTAACGAATAGACGAGAGTTTGCTATTAAGGCATCCTAATACAGCCCATGGACTAGGAAATAGATTCAGAAGCAAAAACAGAGCTGTACCAGCAAACTTCTCAGGGGACCAGAAATGAGACTCTGAGAGCTGAAGGAAGGGGGACACGTCCCATGCCAGCTCTGCTGCCTGAGCCTGCACTGCCCTCAAGAGAAGGCTGTGCCCCACCACAGGTAGACACAGAGACCTACAGAGTGCCGAGATGCAGTTGCACTTTTACAGCCCTGTTCTGCACGTCTCGTCTACTCTGAGGCCAGTTTACATGACTTTACCAGCACAAAGGAGCTTTCAGGAAGGGTGTAAATACAACTTACTCCCATGTAAGGCACTCCTATGCTGCCTAATAAAGTGACACGAGTATAAACGACCGTCTGGCCAAGTGATACAGTT
This sequence comes from Pygoscelis adeliae, assembly GCF_000699105.1. NCBI lineage: Eukaryota > Metazoa > Chordata > Aves > Sphenisciformes > Spheniscidae > Pygoscelis > Pygoscelis adeliae. Next base: position 6,478,955 of record NW_008824338.1, read on the forward strand.
TAGTATCTTGTGAGCAATATCAAGAAGCACTTCCAACCGCACGTTTGAATTTCTGATTCCCAAATACCTGTACTTATAGGAATTAATGAATGTGCTTTTAAAGTGCTGACGCTGTACCTGGCACGCGCACCGCAGTGAGCGGAGATCAGCGCTCAGACACTTCACACCATATCTGCTCCACTCGGCTGCAGCCAAGGGGTTGCCTCACGTCCAGGAACAGGAGGGCTCGCACCGAGCCCCGGCCCATCTCTGCACCGCTGGCACCTTGCTCATGGTGCCACGCTGACTATACTTTCAGCCCACTGCTCGCCCCACCTTACTGTGTCAGGAGCCCTGAAACTTTCAGAGGTTTAATTGCAATAGGAATATCCACAACTTAGCGGTGCCTATTCTTACAACTAGAATAAACAATGTTCAGCAACCTCTCTTTCCGGGGCGACTTTGCACTTCTGCACGATGTGAGTTTTGCTCCCCCTAACCCAATGGGAAGGCAAGCCCAGTCCCAAGGACTCTCTTAAGAATGTCTGCAACTGTTTAAAGTACATTACTGCAATATTACTACTGGAATTAATACACGTGCCAACTTTCTAGCGCTCTGCATGAGCTGTGCAAGGAAATAGTCTGTTTTACAATTATGGTTTTTCTGTTTAATATCGTGACTCCTTTGGCTGATGCTTACATGAGGGTTTTGTTTCATTATTATGCAGCCTTCCTGTGTGGCTTCAAATACCTCACATCAATCGTTCTGGGGCTAGGGTTAAACAAAAACGCACAGGTTTATGACAGACCTTGTCTCTCATTTACAACAGGAAAAAAAGCCCACTGTAAGACATATTGCCAACTTCACATGCAAGAATCAATGAGAATTATTATTCTGACATTATAAATCTTATTTTGTTCTGATTTAAAATTTAAAAAAAGTAATTGAAGTTAATAAGATTGTATTTTTAACATTACATCCAGTGGGAAATTGAGAGCATGCTCTTTTCTTGATATGCTGTGATTAATTCCTATTGATACAACCATTCTTTGTTCAGCATCACAGTTTTGTCTTTTCATCCTATGCCTTAGCAGTAAATTTAATAGTCACTGATTTTTTTACTAGAATAAACATTGTGATGCAAGACAAATCAGCTGATGATATTATTCTTCAGACAATTTAATTTTCATCTGAAGAGTAAATGTTATTATATTAGAGGAAATATGAATGTAAAAATATTAGTAGGTTTAAATACTGAAGAGCATACTCTGGCAGTACATTTACATAAAGTTAATAGGAGACAGGACCACATACGCCAAACCACTCAAGTTATAATCTAAAAGTATAGTGATCAGAACCTCAGCCTATCCCCCCACTCAGATTTGGAGCAGAAATTTTGTTTAAGTAACAGTTATATATTAGCATTCTTTTTAAGACTTTACCTATTAAAGAAAAATGTACAAAGGAGAAGATTAAATTTAAAAAAACAGCAGGAAAGCGTATTAGAAAAATGCAAAATTGCCTTTACTGTACACTTAGGAAAATATTTGTTATTACACAGTATTTTCCAAAATCATGTAGAATAGACTGGTGCCTTTTCCCTGAAGCTCTGCACGCCAGAGCCAGCTGCATGCGGCGGGCAGAGCCCGGCAGCTGCCCCCCGGCTCCCCGCAGGCTGGGGGCACCGGCAGTGCTGCTGCGCCATCCCAGGGGGGCTGCGACAGCGAAGTGCCACCTCAGCCCCCCTACACCCACACGGGCCTTTGGCCTCAGGGCTTTCAGTGCCCCCGCAAGAGACAGCTTTAACCATGCACAAATTCAATTTAGAACCAAGAAAGGGGCTGACTGGAAAATAATTTGACGGAAAGAAATGGTAAATTTTCAGTCAGATCCATCCCCTCATGGGTTTGCTGTGCAGTGGCACAGCCGGCAGACGGGGCGGGAAGGGGGCAGCCGCGGATCATGGTGGAGAAGGGCAAGGGGCTGCCTGACCACATCCAGCCCAGCCCTGTTCAATGCCACCTCCCTCCTTCCCCAGGGACTCCAGGGCTGCTGGCTTGCCTTCTCCTTGCCTCCTCTGCTGCCCAAACCACGATGAGGATCTGCTGGACCGGTACAAAGCCCACCCACAGGGGGTTCAAGGGTATGAAAACTTTCTCTTTTCATTGTCACATACCACACTCAGTCATGACACAGGCAAGATAAGGAGGAGAAGTAAAACAGAACAGGGTGGTAGCTCTTCTTTTCGATAAGTCCCTGCTATGGGCTTTCTCCATTGGCCAATATTTAAACTGTGGGTGTTGGAAAGTTATTTTCCCAAGTGTCAATCAGTCCTTAACTTGCGCCTCCACAAGCACGTGGCACAGGTGGGGCGGGAGACCGGACACGGTGGCTGCCTGAACCTTGGGTGGGACAGTGGTTCCACGATGGCACTTTCCACAAAATGAGTCTACGCTCGGTGACGGCACCACCGATTTTGCATCCTGGGTAGGGGCACCCCACTGGGGACAGTGGGCGCCAGCACAGGATAGCAGGGGAGGCTGCAATGGGAGCCATGGGAGGCAGTAAGAAGATATGGTATTAAGTAATGAGGGGCTGCGCTATCTCACATCTTCCTACATCCTGCCGCAGGTCGCTTTTCCTGCCGCAGCCTTCTCCCTCCCACCTCTGCGCAGTGTCACTTTCACCGGCGTGCGCTCCCCTCCCACTCACCAACATGTAACACACACCATGATTTATGTCACCTCTCCAATCTGGCCCGGGATCTCTGAGGTGCAAGCAATAGATGCAGTCTACAAAAGGTTAGGATTAATGCTTTATTGGCAATTACAACAGGCGAGCGGCTCAGCTCATAATGTAATTTTTCCCTCGTGAAGACCTGTAGGAGGTGGGAGCAGGTTGCCACGGGCCTGGCGCCTGCTGTGCGCTGACATATGTCTTCACCGCTGGGCGAAAGGGCAGGTCCAATTAGGTGTCTTGTATTATTAACGTTCTGCTGCTTCATCTGTTGATCACGTATCCTCCTCTTGGCCCCTCTGCACCCCAGCTTGTGCAACGCACCGACATCTGCAGAGGTACTGTGCTACCCAGGAAAGCTCGAACAGAAATCTGTTGGAGGAGATGGGACACCTTCCTTTTGCAGACCCGAGCAAGGGGCAGAACAGCTGAGAAGTTGAACAGTAACTAGGATTCTCAAGCTAAAAGATGAGAAATACGAGATATCTGCCCTGCCGGCAGTAATAATTACAATGTATTATTAACAAAACTCAGGTTTCATCATTAACTTGACTCGGGTTTCAAGAGCTGATCTCACCCTAGTCATCCTCCAAATTACATCCAGCGTTTCCCTCAGAGCTGAACTAGTACCTGCAAGGAAGGCTGCTGGTAACTATTACGCCAAAGAGAAAGCATAGGTAAAAATGAGCTATAAATACCACAATCAGACAGGTGCAAAAATTACAGAAGATTTTAAGTTGCCCGAACCCAGGGCGATCTCACCACTCAGAGCTGATCCTGCCAGAAAGACGGAGCCTGTAACTTCAAAGCAGCTGAGAGGAAAGGGCTCACTGTCAGCACGTGCTGCATACGGCACAGCTGACATGACCCTGCTTCTGCAAAGGATTTACTCCACTCCCCTCAAAGGTGTCAGTAAAGTCACAGCTCCTCTCTTGGATCTCAAAACATGAGAAAAGCCACCTACATGTTTGCTATAATGAAGTAGCCGACTCTCAGTCACGACCCAACTGCTGCAACAAAAGACCCTTGTTTGATTTTGTTCCTCTACCAAGCTCATCATCAGAGCAACTAAGATCTTCAAAAGCTTTTTCTCAACCTCTAAGTGTGAGATGAAAATGCCATTTTAATTGTGGATCAGTGAGGTCTGCTTGAGTAAAATAACCTCAATCACTCAGAGGCAACTGCATTACAAACACCGCTCT
>NW_008824338.1:6482910-6485224 GCF_000699105.1 Pygoscelis adeliae
AGCCTAATTGCTCTGCTAGCACCAACAAAGAGCTGCCGGTTTATTAGAGCAAGCTGGAGGAGCTGCTGTTTGCATCTTCACAAGCTGGGAGTATTTGATTGCAAAACCACTACGGATGTTTGATCCAAAATTCAGCCTCTGATTTCTGATCAGCAAAACTTAAAAGCAAAGAAACTATCGGTCTGATATTTTTCTTCACAGCTTTCTTCAGGGTAACAATTTTTTTCCTTGATCTCTTCAAGGTTGTCAAATCTAATCTTAAGATAGGATTTGGACTTTTACATTCTATGTAAACCTGCTTAGCAAAAAAAGTAGCAACAACAGAACCAATGTGAACCAAATTGCAGTTTCACATGACATCTGGATGATGCTGGCAGTTACATTGCTATCCTGCAGCCTGACTGCACCAGGACCTCGCCAGAAAATGCAAAGGGTGGAGGAAGGCCAGAAATAGGCCAGCAGAGGTCAAAGGCAGCCACGCTTCCCACTGGCTGCTCAGAGCAGGTTTGGATGGCAGGCAACCAGGCGGATGCCAGAGGAAGCATACTTCCATCTTGTCCAATAGGGAAACGATTTGCTGAATCACACTAAAGGGGAACGTGGCAGCTAGTCCCGCCAAGACATCCAGGAGCTCCCTTTGCCTGTTGCAGTGGCCCTCAGGTGCAGTTCTGTGCCCCTTCTGGGAGCCCACGCTGCTGTGCTCAGGTTTGTCTGTCCAACCCCTCCTTCTCTGATCATGCAGCTCAGATAAACCATTGCCTTGCTTTATGCTTTAAGAACATGTATTTCTGTTTCTTTTTCCTTCGTAACCACCTTTAGACTGAACACTTTCTGAATGGAAAACATAATCTAATTTCAGGCAGGTACCTGCCTCAGCAAGTCTATCAAGAGCAGCTTATTTTCTCAAACTCAAACTTCACATGTGAATACGTCCACATACGGGCTCAGACATATCTGCACAAAGAGGTCCATTTGCCTGAGTGTTTGCTAATGAATGCTTGGCAGTCAGAGGGACACCACAAGTGCATCCAGTTGTTTTTCATTTTTTAAAGAAAAGGTTACTTAAACCTCTAGGAACAAAGCATTGCTGAGGTTGCTTATAAAATGCACCACCCATGGATTCAAGTACAAATCTTAACACTGACATGAAAATTAAAGGTGCAAAGAAGAGTAACTTTATTTTTTCCCCTTTTTATGCAGTTTGAATCAGCTTGTGGGAAAGTTAATAGAAATATTCCACCAGTGAAATGGAAAGTGGATCAAACCAGTACAACATAAGCCTTTAAGACAGCAGAAAACTCCACATGGGATGCTCTCAGGAAAATCACTCAAAGGCAGTGCTACCCAGTGTGCTGAGGGCTCAGGGAATTCAGCTCTTCGCATAGCTAGGGCCATGCTCTGCTCTTCACCCAAGGTGCTCGTCAGGATTGAAAACCAAAACCTTCTCTTCTGACAGGTCATGAATTAAATAACTACAGCTGGTTTCCAGGATCTCTTTCCTTCTGCTAGCAGTCTCACATAGATACAATAAAAGTACTGACACTGGAAATTAGTTCTAGAGGTATCTTTTTAATCAGAAAGCTGCTGCAAGATACTACTTCTCTGGTAGCAGTAACAGTGAGTTCAGGAAGCACAGAGCACCTGCCAGCATTAAAAGAAGAGCACATCTAAAACCACAGGTCCCAGTTGTTAAAATGCTGCTTGTTACAGGAATTTCATCTATGCTAACACTCTGCTAGAGCAGTCCAGGTAATAACAGCAATAACAAACAACAAGGAAAAAGTTAAAGGAGCACTAATATGAATGGGACAGCACTGTTCACTGACATTTTTAAGTCCCAGTAGTGTTGATCCACCCGTGAGCAGGTCTGGATTTATAGCAAAGGAAAGAGTAAGTGCATGACCACCCCACAGAAAGTTTCTATTTCAAAAAGTGTCTGCACTGCCTACAAATCAAGATCACACCGCTGAAATTCCCACCTGTCCAATACTTTCTGTTTTCTCCTTGGTTTTCTTTTTCTCTCTACAGTGAACTGAGCTGCTCTAAGATTATTTTTCTGTGATTTTCAGCAAAAGTAGATCCAGAAGGAACTGTGGACAAGCACTGAAGGCATTGAGCTCACAAGAGACTTAGCCTTTGTCCCCCTTGAGAAATGGATACAATGCCAGCTTGAGTGGACTCTGAATCCTAGTTTTAATTAGAGAGAAGGTGAAATCAGGCGAACCTACCTCTTGCTTAAATACTATTCTTTCCTCAGTATCCCTCTGTTCTCCAGAAAAATGGTCTTCTCCCTGTTGGTGACCATTTATGCAGG